>NC_082667.1:33011643-33318586 GCF_025265405.1 Mesoplodon densirostris
AGAAAAAACATGGTAGAGGGTGTCAGGCAGTTAATTACTAAAAATAACATCTCTTTTTTTTTTTTGCAGTTTATGCTTTTGTGCAACTTGTCATCACTGAAAAAAAGTGTAATTGTAGTAATTTACTTTTCTCAACTCTAAATAAATGCTCTCCTTCCTACCAACTATTGTATACAAAATTTTGCATTATTATTTCTTGAAAGAGGCCCTACTAATTATATAAGCTTCAGGCTTCACAAATACTGGATCATTCCTTATTCTCCAGCCAGAAGTAATTTCTCATTTGAATTTTCTGTGAGACTTTCATGGTCTCTATCTTTTTCTGCCACTTACTTGTTCTTGAATAAAGCTGAATTATTCTAGTTCAGTGCCTATGACATGAAAAATGTTATACAGAATTAAGAAGGCTTTCTAAGTTGAGAATCTTTGCTTAATATGACCTCAGCAGTGAGAGTTTATTAAATGGATATTTTAAAATTTCGATATAAAGAGAACAAGCCTTTTTAAAATCTATAGTAAAAACACAACCCCCCAAACAGCAGTGCGTGGCTTTAAGCTATAAGTAAGACAATATGGATTTTCATACTCCTGGTTTCCTCATGGACTCTGGGTAACTGGTTAGGTGTCTTAGGTGAGGTGCTATCTTTTGTGTCTTTTACTTTCCTCAGCCACACAAATTGGTATAATATTTAACATTATCATGTCTCGAAGACAGGGTTCATGAAAAAACTAAGATCCCAAGGAAAAGAGCTTTGTTTATTTTACCATAATAAAAACAAGATATGATTTCTTTTTACACTGCTGGTTATTAAAGATTTCTACTCAAATAAAACAAACACCAAGTACAAAATGATTAAACAGGCTCAGATAACACAGAAACTTTAATATAACTCTTTGAAGTTCTGCCTAAGTTTCTAACTCATATTTACTTTCAAGTTCTCCATCTCACCATATCTCT
The DNA here is from genome assembly GCF_025265405.1 of Mesoplodon densirostris. NCBI lineage: Eukaryota > Metazoa > Chordata > Mammalia > Artiodactyla > Ziphiidae > Mesoplodon > Mesoplodon densirostris. The sequence goes on from NC_082667.1 coordinate 33,012,602, forward strand.
TTCCCATGGGTTTAAACATCTCCCGGAAAAGAATTTTTTAAATGTTTTGTGTTGCAGTTCTCAACTGGAGGCAGTTCCTCCCCCCATGGGACTTCTATAACTAGAGACATTTTTGTTTGTCACGGCTGGTTCGGGGGGTGGGTTCTGCTAGCATCTAGTGTTGTTGAGACAAGGGATGCTGCTAAATATCTTACAAGGAGCAAGACAGCCACTGGAAACAAAGAATTTTATGGCAAAAAATGTCAGTAGTACCAAGATTGGGAAACCCTGATATGAGATGGCAAACACACGAGAGTTGAGATTTAACATGACAACTTAGAATCCAGCTCTCAAATGATGACTGAAACCATCAATTTTCAAGACACCAGCTCTCCCCCACTTCATTTCAGTTTTATTTTCACAGCAAAAATACGTGTGTGTCACGTTCTGGGGCTATGGACTTACATATCTTTTTTCCTTTTGGAAAAAAAACAAAACAAAACTATCTTCTTTAATAGTCTGGAGCTCTACTTACTGCTGTTTCTCTCAAGAAAATATAAGCCGTTGCACATTTATTTACCTTGTATAAATATTCTGATTGTTAATATTGTCCTTTGGGGGAGGTCATATCAGTACAGCTGTTTGGCACATGCAAATTTGCAACGAGCTGAACACTGATACGAAGCAGCTGATCAGGGCATAAAGGGTCTGGGAGTGTGACTGAACGGAGACAGTATCTAGAGAAGAAGTGAGGAAACAGAGAAGAGAGCTGGGAGGATGACTGTAACAAATTAAATTAAAATGTTGTTGCTCAAGCAAAAGTGGAAACTAGCATGAGAAAATATGGAAGAGAAAAATTCAAGAGACTACACTTACAACAGAAAGCAGAGAAAAAACAGTCAGTCCAGGATTCTAGATGGCTCCAGGAAAAGGCCATCCTATTGCTAATACCACTAGATACAGCTACAAGTCTTTCCTCTGGTCATTATTCTTTCCAGGGTTGAACTGACTGCAACAGGCAGCCATGGTCTGTTGTGTCCGGCATAAAGTGAAACCAGGACCACTGTCTCTTAAGAAAAAAATGGTTAATTTCTGCTAATGTGCACTATAAACAGTGTTACCTCACCTACAGAAAATAAATAAATAATTAAATTTCAGAAAGGGTAAAGTTGTTAAAGAGGGAGCTCCTTATAGCATAGGATAGCTGAAGCATACAGCCACGGCTGTTCCTGAATTCTCCTGCCTGCAGTTCAAGGTCCTTAGTTATTACACTGGTCACAATGCAAGTGACATCCTCCACTTAACATTTTGGTCCATGCATGAACACAGACACCAGCCCCCACCCCCAACTCCAGTCATTCAGAGAGGAACACACACATACATAGATACACACGCACATACCAAATATCCTTAATGACTAAGGATTTTTTTTAAAGTTAAGATATTAAGGCTTCCGGGTAAGATGGCGGAAGAGTAAGACGCGGAGATCACCTTCCTCCCCACAGATACACCAGAAATACAGCTACACGTGGAACAACTCCTACAGAACACCTACTGAACGCTGGCAGAAGACCCCAGACCTCCCAAAAGGCAAGAAACTCCCCACATACCTGGGTAGGGCAAAGCGGAGAGATTCCCGCACAGAGGAGCGGTGCCGAGCGGCACTCACCAGCCCGAGAGGCTTGTCTGCTCCCCCGCCGTGGAGGGCGGTGCTGGAGCTGAGGCTCGGGCTTCGGTCAGAGCGCAACGAGAGGACTGGGGCTGGCGGCGAGAACTCAGCCTGAAGGGGGCTAATGTGCCACAGCTAGCCGGGAGGGAGTCCGGGAAAACTCTGGAGCTGCCGAAGAGGCAGGAGACTTTTTCTTCCCTCTTGGTTTCCTGGTGCGCGAGGAGAGGGGATTAAGAGCGCCGCGTAAAGGAGCTCCAGAGACGGGCGCGAGTCGCGGCTGAAAGCGCGGAGCCCAGAGACGGGCGTGGGACGCTGGGGCTGCTGCTGCCGCCGCCAAGAAGCCTGTGTGCGAGCGCAGGTCACTGTCCACACCACCCTTCCGGGAGCCTGTGCAGCCTGCCACTGCCGGGGTCCCGGGATCCAGGGGCAGCTTCCCTGAGAGAACGCACGGCGCGCCTCAGGCTGGTGTAACGTCACGCCGACCTCTGCCGCTGCAGGCTCGCCCCGCACTCCGTGCCCCTCCCTCCCGCCCGGCCTGAGTGAGCCAGAGCCCCGGAAGAGGCTGCTCCTTTAGCCCTGTCCAGTCTGAGCGAAGAACAGACGCCCTCCGGCGACCTACACGCAGAGGCGGGGCCAAATCCAAAGCTGAGACCCAGGAGCTGTGAGAACAAAGAAGAGAAAGGGAAACCTCTCCCAGCAGCCCCAGAAGCAGCGGATTAAAGCTCCACAATCAACTTGATGTACCCTGCATCTGTGGAATACATGAATAGACAACAAATCATCCCAAATTGAGGAGCCAGGAGTCAGTGCTGTGCCTCTGAGGTGGGAGAGCCAACTTCAGGACACTGGTCCACAAGAGACCTCCCAGCTCCACATAATATCAAACAGCGAAAATCTTCCAGAGATCTCCATCTCAACACCAGCACCCAGCTTCACTCAACGACCAGCAAGCTACAGTGCTGGACACCCTATGCCAAACAACTAGCAAGACAGGAACACAACGCCACCCATTAGCAGAGAGGTGGCCTAAAATCATAAAAAGTCCGCAGACACCCCAAAACACACCACCAGACGTGGACCTGCCCACAAGAAAGACAAGATCCAGCCTCATCCACCAGAACACAGGCAGTAGTCCCCTCCACCAAGAAGCCTACACAACCCACTAAACCAACCTTAGCCACTGGGGACACACACCAAAAACAATGGGAACTACGAACCTGCAGCCTGCAAAAAGGAGACCCCAAACACAGTAACATAAGCAAAATGAGAAGACAGAAAAACACACAGCAGGAGAAGGAGCAAGTTAAAAACCCACCAGACCTAACAAATGAAGAGGTAATAGGCAGTCTACCTGAAAAAGAATTCAGAATAATGATGGTAAAGATGATCCAAAATCTTGGAAATAGAATAGACAAAATGCAAGAAACAGTTAACAAGGACCTAGAAGAACTAAAGATGAATCAAGCATCGATTAAAAACACAATAAATGAAATAAAAAATACTCTAGATGGGATCAATAGCAGAATAACTAAGGCAGAAGAACGGATAAGTGAGGTGGAAGATAAAATAGTGGAAATAACTGCTGCAGAGCAAAATAAAGAAAAAAGAATGAAAAGAACAGAGGACAGTCTCAGAGACCTCTGGGACAACATTAAACACACCAACATTCGAATTATAGGGGTTCCAGAAGAAGAAGAGAAAAAGAAAGGGACTGAGAAAATATTTGAAGAGATTATAGTTGAAAACTTCCCTAATATGGGAAAGGAAATAGTTCATCAAGTCCAGGAGGCACAGAGAGTCCCATACAGAATAAATCCAAGGAGAAATACACCAAGACACATATTAATCAAACTGTCAAAAATTAAACACAAAGAAATCATATTAAAAGCAGCAAGGCAAAAACAACAAATAACACACAAGGGAATCCCCATCAGGATAACAGCTGATCTCTCAGCAGAAACTCTACAAGCCAGAAGGGAGTGGCAGGACATACTTAAAGTGATGAAGGAGAAAAACCTGCAACCAAGATTACTCTACCCAGCAAGGATCTCATTCAGATTTGATGGAGAAATTAAAAGGTTTACAGAGAAGCAAAAGCTGAGAGAGTTCAGCACCACCAAACCAGCTTTACAACAAATGCTAAAGGAACTTCTCTAGGCAAGAAACACAACAGAAGGAAAAGAACTACAATAACGAACCCAAAACAATTAAGAAAATGGGAATAGGAACATACATATCAATAATTACCTTAAATGTAAATGGACTAAATGCTCCCACCAAAAGACACAGACTGGCTGAATGGATACAAAAACAAGACCCATATATATGCTGTCTACAAGAGACCCACTTCAGACCTAGAGACACATACAGACTGAAAGTAAGGGGATGGAAAAAGATATTCCATGCAAATGGAAACCAAAAGAAAGCTGGAGTAGCAATTCTCATATCAGACAAAATAGACTTTAAAATAAAGACTACTAGAAGAGACAAAGAAGGACACTACATAATGATCAAGGGATCAATCCAAGAAGAAGATATAACAATTGTAAATATTTATGCACCAAACATAGGAGCACCTCAATACATAAGGGAAATATTAACAGCCATAAAAGGAGAAATCGACAGTAACACAATCATAGTAGGGGACTTTAACACCCCACTTTCACCAATGGACAGGTCATCCAAAATGAAAATAAATAAGGAAACACAAGCTTTAAATGATACATTAAACAAGATGGACTTAATTGATATTTATAGGACATTCCATCCAAAAACAACAGAATACACATTTTTCTCAAGTGCTCATGGAACATTCTCCAGGATAGATCATATCTTGGGTCACAAATCAAGCCTTGGTAAATTTAAGAAAATTGAAATTGTATCAAGTATCTTTTCCGACCACAATGCTATGAGACTAGATATCAATTACAGGAAAAGAGCTGTAAAACATACAAACACATGGAGGCTAAACAATACACTACTTAATAACGAAGTGATCACTGAAGAAATCAAAGAGGAAATTAAAAAATACCTAGAAACAAATGACAATGAAGACACGACGACCCAAAACCTATGGGATGCAGCAAAAGCAGTTCTAAGAGGGAAGTTTATGGCAATACAATCCCACCTTAAGAAACAGGAAACATCTCGAATAAACAACCTAACCTTGCACCTAAAGCAATTAGAGAAAGAAGAACAAAAACATCCCAAAGTTAGCAGAAGGAAAGAAATCATAAAAATCAGGTCAGAAATAAATGAAAAAGAAATGAAGGAAACGATAGCAAAGATCAATAAAACTAAAAGCTGGTTCTTTGAGAAGATAAACAAAATTGATAAACCATTAGCCAGACTCATCAAGAAAAAAAGGGAGAAGACTCAAATCAATAGAATTAGAAATGAAAAAGGAGACGTAACAACTGACACTGCAGAAATACAAAAGATCATGAGAGATTACTATAAGCAACTCTATGCCAATAAAATGGACAACCTGGAAGAAATGGACAAATTCTTAGAAATGCACAACCTGCCAAGACTGAATCAGGAAGAAATAGAAAATATGAACAGACCAATCACAAGCACTGAAATTGAAACTGTGATAAAAAATCTTCCAACAAACAAAAGCCCAGGACCAGATGGCTTCACAGGCGAATTCTATCAAGCATTTAGAGAAGAGCTAACACCTATCCTTCTCAAACTCTTCCAAAATATAGCAGAGGGAGGAACACTCCCAAACTCATTCTACGAGGCCACCATCACCTTGATACCAAAACCAGACAAGGATGTCACAAAGAAAGAAAACTACAGGCCAATATCACTGATGAACATAGATGCAAAAATCCTCAACAAAATACTAGCAAACAGAATCCAACAGCACATTAAAAGGATCATACACCATGATCAAGTGGGGTTTATTCCAGGAATGCAAGGATTCTTCAATATACGCAAATCAATCAACGTGATACACCATATTAACAAACTGAAGGAGAAAAACCATATGATCATCTCAATAGATGCAGAGAAAGCTTTTGACAAAATTCAACACCCATTTATGATAAAAACCCTGCAGAAAGTAGGCATAGAGGGAACTTTCCTCAACATAATAAAGGCCATATATGACAAACCCACAGCCAGCATCGTCCTCAATGGTGAAAAACTGAAACCATTTCCACTAAGATCAGGAACAAGACAAGGTTGCCCACTCTCACCACTCTTATTCAACATAGTTTTGGAAGTTTTAGCCACAGCAATCAGAGAAGAAAAGGAAATAAAAGGAATCCAAATGGGAAAAGAAGAAGTAAAGCTGTCACTGTTTGCAGATGACATGATACTATACATAGAGAATCCTAAAGATGCTACCAGAAAACTACTAGAGATAATCAATGAATTTGGTAAAGTTGCAGGATACAAAATTAATGCACAGAAATCTCTGGCATTCCTATATACTAATGATGAAAAATCTGAAAGTGAAATCAAGGAAACACTCCCATTTACCATTGCTACAAAAAGAATAAGATATCTAGGAATAAACCTACCTAAGGAGACAAAAGACCTGTATGCAGAAAATTATAAGACACTGATGAAAGAAATTAAAGATGATACAAATAGATGGAAAGATGTACCATGTTCTTGGATTGGAAGAATCAACATTGTGAAAATGACTCTACTACCCAAAGCAATCTACAGATTCAATGCAATCCCTATCAAACTACCAATGGCATTTTTCACAGAACTAGAACAAAAAATTTCACAATTTGTATGGAAACACAAAAGACCCCGAATAGCCAAAGCAATCTTGAGAACGAAAAATGGAGCTGGAGGAATCAGGCTCCCTGACTTCAGACTATACTACAAAGCTACAGTAATCAAGACAGTATGGTACTGGCACAAAAACAGAAATATAGATCAATGGAACAGGATAGAAAGCCCAGAGATAAACCCACGGACATATGGTCACCTTATCTTTGATAAAGGAGGCAGGAATGTACAGTGGAGAAAGGACAGTCTCTTCAATAAGTGGTGCTGGGAAAACTGGACAGGGACATGTAAAAGTATGAGATTAGATCACTCCCTAACACCATACACAAAAATAAGCTCAAAATGGATTAAAGACCTAAATGTAAGGCCAGACACTATCAAACTCCTAGAGGAAAACATAGGCAGAACACTCTATGACATAAATCACAGCAAGATCTTTTTTGACCCACCTCCTAGAGAAATGGAAATAAAGACAAAAATAAACACATGGGACCTAATGAAACTTCAAAGCTTTTGCACAGCAAAGGAAACCATAAACAAGACGAAAAGACAACCCTCAGAATGGGAGAAAATATTTGCAAATGAAGCAACTGACAAAGGATTAATCTCCAAAATTTATAAGCAGCTCATGCAGCTCAATAGCAATAAAACAAACAACCCAATCCAAAAATGGGCAGAAGACCTAAATAGACATTTCTCCACAGAAGATATACAGACTGCCAACAAACACATGAAAGGATGCTCAACATCTTTACTCATTAGAGAAATGCCAATCAAAACTACAATGAGATATCATCTCACACCAATCAGAATGGCCATCATCAAAAAATCTAGAAACAATAAATGCTGGAGAGGGTGTGGAAAAAAGGGAACACTCTTGCACTGCTGGTGGGAATGTGAATTGGTACAGCCACTATGGAGAACGGTATGGAGGTTCCTTAGAAAACTACAAATAGAACTACCATATGACCCAGCAGTCCCACTACTGGGCATATACCCTGAGAAAACCATAATTCAAAAAGAGACATGTACCAAAATGTTCATAGCAGCCCTATTTACAATAGCCCGGAGATGGAAACAACCTAAGTGTCCATCATCGGATGAATGGGTAAAGAAGATGTGGCACATATATACAATGGAATATTACTCAGCCATAAAAAGAAATGAAATTGAGCTATTTGTAATGAGGTGGATAGACCTAGAGTCTGTCATACAGAGTGAAGTAAGTCAGAAAGAGAAAGACAAATACTGTATGCTGACACATATATATGGAAGTTAAGAAAAAAAATGTCATGAAGAACATAGGGGTAAGACAGGAATAAAGACACAGACCTACTAGAGAATGGACTTGAGGATATGGGGAGGGGGAAGGGTAAGCTGTGACAAAGTGAAAGAGCGGCATTGACATATATACACTACCAAACATAAGGTAGATAGCTAGTGGGAAGCAGCCGCATAGCACAGGGAGATCAGCTCGGTTCTTTGTGACCGCCTGGAGGGGTGGGATAGGGAGGGTGGGAGGGAGACACAAAAGGGAGGGGATATGGGAACATATGTATATGTATAACTGATTAAATTTGTAAAAATAAAATTAAAAAAAAAAAGATATTAAAAACAACCCCACAAATATCTAGAGATAATCTGAGTTTAAATTTACATTTATATCTCAAATACTTTTCACATGTACACACTACTATATTTAAAACAGATAACAAACAAGGACCTACTGTATAGCACAGGGAACCCTGCTCAATATTCTGTAATAACCTAAATGCAAAAAGAATTTGAGAAAGAATAGATACATGTATATGCATAACTGAATCACATTGCTGTACACCTGAAACTAACACAACATTGTTAATCAACCATACTCCAATATAAAATAAAATTTTTTAAAAAATCAAATATTTTTACAGCATGTACTATGTCCCAGGTTTTGTTCCAGGGCAAATATTAATTTGACCTCATATCATCTCCATGAATATGGACTAATATCATCCTCATACAGATGGAGAAACCAAGACACAAGAGGTTATGCAAAACACATCCAAGGTCAACTAGCTGGTAAAAGACAGACTTAGGATTCTGATCAGGATGTCTGAACCCAGAGTCTATGATCTCTCACTATGACTCCCCAATCTTTACTTTGTGATCCACCTAACTCCCATCTGAAAGTGCATGACATGGCAGAGGCCATCATTACCTCAGTCTGTTGGCAAGGCATATAGACATTCAGACTCTTTGAAATTCAGGCCAAGAGAGAAACAGAGACAGGGACAGAGACAGAGAAAGGTATTTTAAATCCCCTCTCCTACATCCAGGCACTGCACCAAAGTTTTCATTACCTGTCTGTAACCTAGACACAGACATTGTATCTTTCACAAAAATTAACTCAAACTAGATTATAAAACTAAATGTAAAATATAAAACTATAAACTTTCTAGTAGATAATACAGTAGAATGCTACAACACCAAGAGTGCCATCTGTGGAAGAAAAAGATGATAACTTGCACTTTGTTAAAATTTAAACTCTTGCTTTGAGAAAGACATTTAATTGAAGGGAAAGATAATCCACAGATTTGGAGAAAATATTTGTAAAATAAATATCTGATAAAGGACTTGTATACAAAATATAGAAATAACTCTTTAAAACTCTACAGTGAGAAAACTAACAACACAATTAAAAACTGGGCAAAAGGTATGACTAGACACCTCATCAAAGAAGATGTTTGGGTGGCAAATAAACATATGAAAGATGCTCAAGATCTTGTCATCAGAGAGTTGTAAATTAAAACAAAAATTAAATATCACTACACACCTTTTAAAAGTTTAAAAAGGGTGGGGGGCAACACAAATTGCTGACAAGGACGCAGAAAAATAGGAACTCTCATTCATTGCTGATGGGAATGCAGAATGGTACAGGCAATTTGGAAGATCGTTTGGCTATTTATTTCAAAGCTAAACATAATTTTACCATACACTCCAGCAATCATGCTCTTAGGTACTTACTAAACTGACTGAAAATATGTCCACACAAAACTTGTACATGAGAGTTATAGTAACTTTATTCATAATCACCCAGACTGGAAGCATTCAAAATATCCTCAATAAGTGAATGGCTAAAAACACTGTGGCACATACATACAATAGAACGTTATTCAGCCATAAAATGATATAAGCTAATCAGGCCACAAAACGACATAGATGAGCCTTAAATGCACACTGTTGAAAGAAGCCAATCTGAAAAGGCTGCATATGGTATGATTTCAAATTACGTAATATTCTTTAAATGGAAAAAATCTATCAAGATAGTAAAAAAAAGATCGGTGGTTGCCAAGTGTTGGGGTAAGGGAAAGTTAATGGGTGGAACACAGTGATATTTAAGACAGTTAAAGTTTTACCTATGATACTGAGATGTGGGATACATAACACTTCACATTTGTTTAAACCCTCAGAACTTTGTGACGCAAAGAGCAAACCCTAATACATGCAAATTAAAAAAAAATTCTTCTAAGCAATCAGGGTATTTCAGGAAAGAAGGCAGAATGTGACCAAGGTATCTACATGTATTGCAACATATGAAACATCCTAACTGAAGGGAGTGGAGGAAGACATTACTGTCCTAAAGTTTGAAAATGAATGAAATCTATAAGACTAAAAGCAAGAGACTAAACGTAGGTACAGTGCTCTAGTTGATAAAGTTCTTTCTGATGGAGGTATAGGTTAACAATTCTGGTAACAGTATACATGTGTACTGGAATTGAAAAATAAATCAATAAATGGATGGTAGATGGTGGGAGCCAAGTTTCTCACTGTTGAGAGCTAAGTGTTATAGATAAACAAGGGAGGAAGCTATGATGACTCATGTGGTAATGGATCAGAGTCAGATAAATAAGTATGAAGTCATGTTTAGCTTAACATAGATAGGTACAGTTACACAGTGAAATATTTATAGAAAGATGCATACATACAGGTTATTATGTACACATATATTTCATTGTTCTTTCAGCTGAGAGAGCCTAACAGCAATGATATAAGAATACTAATGAGCATACTTAATGCTCAGATGTTGGTTTCTAATACTATTCTTCAATAAAAGGAACAAGACGTTGGTTTCTAATACTATTCTTCAATAAAAGGAACAAGAGTCTTCAGAAAAATGTCTCACTGAAGGACTGGGGAAGGAAATATACAGGAAGAGTCTGGAATATCTTGTATTGTCCAAAAGTATGGAATGTTTCATAAGGGGAAAGAAACCTCACAATGGTAGTGGTACATCAAAGTGACACAGGAGACAACTGAAACAGCTCCAAGTGGCCAAAGTTGGAACAATTTTAGCAAAAAAATAACTAAAGCAGTATCATATTAAAACCCAAAATACAAAATAAGTATGCATGTGTCCATACTGATAAAAATAAATGAATATCTAAACAAATGAGGGCAAAAGAATAAATCTCCCATGCAGAAGAACTCCAAATAATTTATCTAAATACTATTCCTTCAAGGAGGTTGAACATAACTCCCTACTCCATAAGTGCAGGCTGTACATAGTGAGTTCCTTCTAAAGACTACAGTAGGGTGAAGAGAAAAAAAAAAAAAAGAAAACATTCTAATGGAGAACCAAACAAACACTACTTCATCCATGTGATGAAGGTTAATTTCAACAGTGATAAGTAATGTTGATAGTATAACCTTGACACGATGTGATGAAAATTGCATTTACCTCTGTGGTCTTCCTCCCCCAAACCCATAATCCCAGTCTAAACATGAGATAAGTATAAGACAAATACATATTGAGGGACTTTCTACAAATGAGATGACCAGTTCTCAAAACTGTTAAGATCATCAAAAACAAGGAAAGTTTGTAAAATTGTCACAGCAAAGAGGAGCCTTAAGGAAACTTGACAAATACAAGTATTGTGGTATACTGGATGAGACTCTGAAACAACAAAAGGACTATAGGTAAAAACTAAGAGAATCTCAATGAAGTATGAAACTTAGTTAATAATATATCAATATTGGTTTATTAATTGTACAAATGCACCAAATTGATGCAAGATGTTATTAACAGGGAAAACCAGGTGTGGTGTATATGTGAATTCTTTGTACTATTCCCTGGACTTTTCTATAAATCTAAATCTTTTCTGAAAAGTTTATTTTAAAATATTATGTTAAAGAGGAGAAGGAAAAGAAATTGAGTAAAGGATGGAATATGAAGAGGAATCAAACTATTCCTGAGATTGTGGCTCTGGATGTAGCTGCACATGTCCAAATACTCCTAGTTAACAGTGATGGAATCTATTTTGTGACTACTGTTATGACGTGGAATATTTTTGCCAGAATCCATGCCTAACATTTAAATCTATAGTTCTCCGTTGGAAAGAAGATAATGAAGCATGACAGTTGTAAACTTATGGAAAACTAGAAGGTGCCAGCTTACCTTACAAGCACCACCACTGCCCACCCTTAATTTCCACAACAGAAAAAAAATCAATGTTGTTACTTATTTACATAAATACACAAGCATATTTATATGGTTTAGACAAAGATGATATTTGTAACTTGTTTTTTTTTTATTTTTCCCATTTTGGAGAGTGGCATAATATATTGTATTGAAATTTTTATTTCAAGGGACAAACATTTGTTTGGAAATCAGTATGCTGGTATTACATGAAAGGTCATGTACATGAAAATTACCTTTCAAAACTCTCCCCTATTACCAAATGATTTGTAAAATTAAAACTAATTTTCATTTTTATTCTAATGTTCAGAACAAATACCTAAAATTATTTTGCTTTTTTTTTTTTTTTTTTTTTTTTTTGCGGTATGCGGGCCTCACTGTTGTGGCCTCTCCTGTTGCGGAGCACAGGCTCCGGACGCACAGGCTCAGCGGCCATGGCTCACGGGCCTAGCCGCTCCGCGGCATGTGGGATCTTCCCGGACTGGGGCACGAACCCTTGTCCCCTGCATTGGCAGGAGGACTCTCAACCACTGCGCCACCAGGGAAGCCCTATTTTGCTTTTAAAAGCCATGTATAGAGAAACCAAATTACATTCTGGATTCAGAAATCTAATTAAACTTGCAGTAGTCCAAATAGAAATCAAATCAAGACATATTTCAATGTAATGTACTTTGAAGAGAGAGATAAATGCAAATTTAAATGAATAAAGACTACTTCTTTGAAACAGACCTTTTAAAACATGTCAGATATACAAACATTTTAAAATCACCTTTATTAATTTGCATATCAAAGTATATCATTTAAAATATTTATTGTTATTTTATAAAAAAAGCAGAAAATGTGAACTTTTCCCAAGTTTATCTTGAGGTTAGCTTTATCATTATAAGGGAAGAGTATTCCATGTTTGTTTTTTTTTTTTTTTTTTTTTTGGCCGTGCTGTGCGGCATGAGGGATCTTAGTTCCCAGACCAGGGATGGAACCCGTGTCCCCTGCATTGGGTGTGTGGAGTCTTAACCAATGGACTGCCAGGGAAGTCCCGGAAGAGTATTCTTTTTTAAGATGTACAGAACAATTTTAATTAAATTTTACATGCATTTTTAAATTTTTTTTGAATTTTTTTGAATTTTATTTTTTTATACAGCAGGTTCTTATTAGTTGTCCATTTTATACATATTAGTGTATACATGTCAATCTTAATCTCTCAATTCATCCCACCACCACCACCCCCGCCACTTTCACCCCTTGGTGACCATACGTTTGTTCTCTACATCTGTGTCTATTTCTGCCCTGCAAACCAGTTCATCTGTACCATTTTTTTTGGCTTCCACATATATGCGTTAATATATGATATTTGTTTTTCCCAGGAGACTATTCTTAAGACTATTTTCCACATAGTGGTAAACTGATATTTCCAGACTGATATTATCCTTAGTGTTTGTAAACTCGGAATTAGAGTTTCTTTCCTTATAGTTCCTGGAAAATCCTAAACAATGTTCTCCCACTTTGGCCACACCCTCATGTGAGAAAGGACAATTACCATCAAGTGAATGATGTGTTCTAACTGAACAGACCTAAAAGAGATTCATCAGGATGGTACTAGAAAGTTACCTTATTGAAATCAGTAATCTATCATTTGCGTTACTGCAAGAATTTATTTCTTGTTTTATAGGAAAACTTCTTATTGCATGGAAACAGTCTTGATTAGGCCTAGACAGGACAGACATTTGTCCTACTTTTTCCCACTGCCTTACTTGCCCTTCCTCCATTTTTTCCACTTTTATAAACTTTAAGTTTTCTCTAAAATCCAACTATTTTCAGTTTCTTCCCCAAATTTCTTCAAACCATAGAAACAAAAGTGAACTTTTCCTCTGGATTATGAATGCATGTTTTTTATGGTACTTTATATATAGATGCTCAGAAGATACTTTGAATAAAGGGACACATTACTGAGGAAAAAAGAAACTGTTGCTTTCATCAGATGTTGAATGAAGTGTAAAAGTTGCTCATGTGACCATATTTGTGCAAAGAACGCTCCTGAGAAATATCTAATTGTAGTCATTGAAAATTTGGGTAAATATTCATAAGCTTAAAAACCTGATAACATAAGAGAAGAAGGGAGCATTGTATATTTCATATACCAACCATTAAATTAATGCTGACTAATATAAAGGTGCTTGCTATGTATTTCTGATATTCTCAGAAGTTTTGGGAAATGGTTGGATGGAGGTGAATGTGAATCTGGAAAGAATCACATCAAACATTGGCTTGGGGAAATTTATGTAGCTACATATATTTGAAGGCTTCAATTTGAATTAAGATGGAACTTTTTTTCTAGTGTATATGATATCACAGGAGTAGTATGTATGTGTGTGTATGCACACACATGTGTTTGGACAGGCACACACATATGAAAGATGCATAAAAAGACATAGAAAATAAATGAAGAAGTGGTAACATTTATGTAACTGCTGTTTCCATTCCCACCAGTAATTTTGAGCCAGAATATAACCTAATACTCAAGTTCTTAGCTACTGCTACTCCCAGAATATGCTAGATGTGTAAATTTATATTCTTTATTCCTGAGTTTTATGCTCAAGGAAGCAGCCTTTATTTCAGTTAAAAAAAAAAGTCTCATCCAAGACTTACAAATTTCTAAGTACTTATTATTTAGCAGAGATTTTTTTTTTTTCAAGAGAGACATTGTCAAGGAGGAGTGATAGGAGATTAGGAGTGCATGTTACCAGCATGTTTGACCACAGGGAGAAAAAGATTTATATTTAACAGAAATGAAGAATATACACATTAAAAAAAGAAGAATATACAAAACCAACATCAATCAATTCACTCTTTGTAGTTAGGAGGAAGGTATTATTTATTGGTTGAGGCAATAGTTTATTAATTCATTTATTAAATGTATCTATTTATTAGCTGTCATCACATTCACATAGAATAAGTTAGCATTATTCTCACTAAAATAATACTAGGACTGCATCAACCCATACCAGTTTAAGGAGTAAGTGGGGAGTTGCTGGACAAACAGGGTCATCAATTCTCCATTGCAAAATAATGAGTAGAAAATAAATCTACTTCTCCTAAAAAATCACAGCTATTACTCAGGGCAATTCATTAACTATGATATACAATCTTAAAGAGATTATATTATAATCTCAAATTTTGTATGATTTTTCATACATTAGGCCTTAGAAAAGAGGGCTCAAGTTGTAACTAAGAGGAAATAATCTAACTTTCCAAAATTCAGTGCAGTCTCTTTAGGGAAGGTAGAATTGATTTTTCTTCATTTCAATAGTCGACACACCTGTTCCTTTTAGTCTTCGTTTCCAGATAATTTCTGATTTCAAGGTGAGTGGGGCCATATTTCTGCTTTCTCTGCCCTAACAGAGAAACCTATTCATCGTAATGTTGTCAGTGAGTTAAGATCCTGTTAGAATAGTGTGTTACTATCATAGAGGGTTCAGTGGTTGGGAGGTATGAGAGCAACAGTTTCATTTAAATAATATTTTAATCCCAGGGGATTGATGCTCTTTCTTGATAAATGTGGAAATGTCTTAAAATCACTAATGAGAAAGATCAGTTGTGTTTTAGGTGCCCCTGGCTAGTCCAGTTCATAAATGCTTTTTACCACAGACACATAAAGAATATTTTTAACCCATTTCACTCATCCCAAGGTTCACTGCAAACTTGATTTCTTTATATCATGGACAGTTTTACTTGAACTTTAAAGTCAACTCTTGACCTTGTCAAGAATATAATAATTGCGCTGTAAAATGTGGAAAGAACCCATTAATGCCATTAAAATTGAATTTTCTCTCCAGTTGTGATAAAGCAATACCAAAGGTCTTTATACAAACTAAGGTACATCTGGTGTTGAATGTCACTAAATTACTATCATTACTATTATTATCACAACTACTACTACACCACATTAGTTTACTACTTATTATGCATTTGTATATAAACAGTTTTTTACAGTTTACGCAGCACTTTCATATCAGTTAGCTCACTTAGTGATAATATTAGCCTTGTGGGATCAAAGCTATTCCCATTATACAATTAAGGCTATACTGGCTCCAACAGTTACTTATCTTGTTTGCAGTTACAAAGTTACCAAGTAATAGAGCCAGTCCTGGAACCTAGTTCTTCCAATTCCAATTTCAGCATCTTTTCTGCTATAACATGGATTTCCTACTAACCTACTCTCTTATAAGACTCTGATCTCTGAGGAAAATTCCAAGGATGAGGATGAATACCAAGCTAGAGTCACACCAAGTACACCCACCCCCACCGCCTCCACCCACTTCCTCTCCTCCACAAGGGCAACAACAACCCAAGTTGTTCCTCAATAGTCAGAAGAAACAAGGAAATTAGAGAAGGAGATCCTTTGAAGCAAAGGATTAGAATACAAATTAAAGGTCTCACATATCCTTTAGATGCTATAAAATGAAACAAATTTAATGGATCAGAAAACTGAATATATATGACAAAAGTAAAATCACCTCAATGCCTTTTTATTCTGGCTGTTGTGTCTCATGATGGCTCTACTGAAGGCTGCTGCTTCATTCAGATCCAAGACAAGGACATGCTAACTGCTTTGATTTTTTAAAATATACTTATGTATTCAAAACAATAAATATCTGTGGAAAACTAAAAATATTAATCAATATAGTATTTTAAAAAGATGCTTTGGATACCATAGGACTTTTTTGTTTTTTCCTTCAGTGAGGGCTAACAACATTTTCGTGATACATGGGAATATTTTTAGTTTTGACATTTACTTTCATATTTTATAAATAATTCAATTCCCTGCAGTCAAATGATCTGCAGAGCTGTGGCTCTCTGTGGGGAGCCTCCATGCTCAATGTTTAGCAAATAAAGCATAAAAAGCTTGGCATTATATCTTTTAATCATGCATGCCATTTGCATGGATTTTGACATCATTAGCTCATAGAGATTTCAGTGTTGGCCTATAATGGATTATATTAATAAAAGTAAAATGCTCAGAGGCCACCTTTACTAGTTCTACCTTTTAGTGACCTTGTTGCAACCCAGTATTGGTATTAAGAGCAAATTAACCATTTTTGTAACCCCCTGGCTCTACCACTTACAAAGTAGGTGATCATGGGCAAACTCTTTAACATCTCTGTGCCTCAGCTGTTTCTTCTCCATAATTATAGTAACTTCTTCAATGACCCATTATGAGGATTAAATAAATTAAATTATACAAAGCATGTAAAACAATGCCTGGCACCAAGTACTCAATGAATTTATTTTTATTAATGTCATTATTATTATTATCATTAAAGATGAAGACACTTTGGAAGAGTGGAGAAGTTGAAGGTACTTGTTCATAGAAGGTGGTTGGCAGAGAGAGGCATGTGAATTTAAACCCACATCAACTCTTAATGAAGCAATTAGGCAATAGGTACAAAAGACATATTGCTGAGGTTTTTCTTTCAAACTTCTAAAAGTTATACAAAAAAAACCCCTGGAATACTAACTCTGCATTTAAGAATCAGATTTATTACAAGGCATTTATACTTTAAAACATAAGCTTTATTTTTTTTAAACCCTTAATCCTTATACAATGATTTCTCTAGGTACTACATTCCCTATTAATTTGACTTTATTTTACAAATCAACTATAATTAACTGGAACAGTTAAATTAGTTATTAAATTAGCAAAGCAAAAGTACAGAGTCACACTAAAATGCTTCTTTCCTGTATGTTCATTCATCTGCTCAACTTTAACTTAATATTTTAATGCATATTATGTCCCAGTGTGTCAAAATCTCTGTACAACTAACCCCTAACTGAGGATAAATAACTCACTAACCTTGAGCTAGATAGTTTTGGTTGAGAATATTCTGATTAATTTGTCCTTGCACACATTTTTCTCTTCAGTCTCTGAAACAGCTTTGTGTCAAGAACATAAAATTATTTTCATTTGTCAAATAATAATTATGCTGATGTCCTCTACATACCACCTTGTCTTTTCCTTGGGGAGATACTACCCAGGAAGGAAACAGTGTTGATGATATTTTTAGAGAAGTAGTGAAAATGGAGATAAAGGTAATAAGTTTACTTAGAAACACAGATCAAGTTTATTAACAAATACCAGATTTCTGACTTTTTTAAGAAGAATTCTAACTATGTAGTACTTCTAACAATGTAATATATGCATTTGGAGATGGATGGGTTGAAGCATGTATCGTGAAGAAATCAGGGAGAGGTGACATTTTGACTGCAAGCTGGATTTTTCACACATACACAAGATTAAAGTAATATAAATTGGAAGCACAATTAAAAGAGTATTACATCCATATAAACTTAAAGTTCCAAATTATTAATTAAACCAAATTTTCAAATGTATAATCAAATTATGTTTTATAATATCTTCTCAATCAGAAATAGTTTGTTTCTATGATATATTCAATAGAAAACTAAACCATAAAAGTTGAATTGTAATTGGGAAACTACAACAGTATATTGTTATTGGCTATCAGTATTTCTTGCTATCTTTGTCCTTCTCATATATGCGTATACCTCCATTTTTTCTTAAAAGGTTTTTGGATTTTCCTTTAACATGTGAAGGAATAAAAATAACTAGAAGAGGACACATATGAAACTTAAGCTTTAGCTTGGGTGTTAGACAATGGCTTTTAGGCATGAATTGGTAGCTTTGATTCAACTGCCATTTTACTTGGAAATATGAATATACAATTTAATGTCTACAGGAATGACTGGGTCCTATGCTTAAAGACTGATATATTCAAAACAACTTGGTAGTCAAGTCACCTAAACTCAGATTTTCTGAGGAATCTTCTAGAACATAGAGCCTTTCCTTGAGAAAATATCCATTGTTCAGATAATGACCTTTTAGTCTCACAACAATGTCTATTCTGTCAGCAGCCTCCTTGCTCAAACATTTCAGAACTGGGTAGCGTCATGTTTGGACTTTAGAGCTAGACGCACCAGATGTACAGCTGTTTTGCCACTTCGAGAGATAATGAGCTCCACATCCATTTCCACATCTGTAAAATGAAGATAATAACTGCCTCTTAGATCCAATATGAATATTAAATGAGCTGTAGAATGTCTAATAGGATGAAAAATGAGATTTTTCCTGGTTTGGGTTTTTGTTTTTTCAGTTTAGAAAGCGGCAACAAAGCTGAAAACAATAGGTAAAATTTACCCCCACGTTCCAAAGAA
This sequence comes from Mesoplodon densirostris, assembly GCF_025265405.1. Taxonomy (NCBI): domain Eukaryota; kingdom Metazoa; phylum Chordata; class Mammalia; order Artiodactyla; family Ziphiidae; genus Mesoplodon; species Mesoplodon densirostris. The sequence goes on from NC_082667.1 coordinate 33,031,693, forward strand.
AGATGCTAGGCACATTTATAGATTATAAAGCACATGTCTGCTTCCCTTAACCCATCATTCAGCTCCAGTTTAAATATAAGATAATGCAGAAGATTAACAGGGAAGAAAGAGTGAAGACTCGTGTACAGAGGAAAAGTGTTAGCCTTCTGTATACTCTGTGTGCTTCCCCAGTGTGCGTCACCTCTATCTCAAACCAAGTGTGGCAGATTCAAAAAAACTAGTCCAGAGAGTGAGTGTGACTGCAGGGAAAGACCTGCTTTTCACTCACACACAAGCTCCGATAATGAAAGGTTCTTAAAGCTTCAAGAGACTGGAGTGATAAGTGATAAATATCTTTTCAGGAAAAACTGACCTGTGTTCTCCGGGGTTTCCATAGCACAGAAATTGATGTCTTACTTTTTCCTGGAAAATTCTGAAGGACAAATGTGCTGGGGATGTCTCTGATGACAAAGCAAAGAGAGAAAACTGGAGTGTAGCTACTTAGCTACTTGCCCTTCTGGAATGTGTTGGGTGTAATATCACTGTGTTATCCTGTCGTCTAGGCAAATGCTTGGAAGAAACAGAGCCCCAGACACATTGAAAGGGACCTGCCTGTTAAGAATGCCTGCCAAGATGAGGAAAATTTTCTAACAAAAGGCCTGTGTGAGGTGCACATTCTGTGTATGGGAACTGAAGAAACATTATAAAGTATGAGCAGGGGGCTGCAATCAGTTTCCCAGGGAGGGTGGAGTAGAAACAGCAAAGGAGATATGGATGTTGGGATCAGAGAGAATCTCCAGAAAATCCACAGAAAGTGTTTCACATGGAAAGAGAGAGAGAGAGAGAGATAAAGGTTGCATTTGGGCAATCAAAGGTCAGTTTACAACAGTACTAGTCAGTACTAACACCTCCTCCCATCATCTACCAGCTCTGGAAGAACCCCTGTGTCATAAAAACTGGAAGAGTGGAAAAGAGAGATGAGTAAGCAGGGAATATAAGGCCACCGCCCCTACCCCCTCTTCCCCACTGCTGTTCTGTTGTTCTCAGTCCAGAGCAGGTGTCTTAGTACATTTGAGCTGCTTTAACAAAAATACCATAAACTGAATGGTTTATAAACAACACATTTCTCACAGTTCTGGAGGCTGAAAAGTGTAAGATCATGGCGCCAGCAGATTTGTGTCTGGTGAGGACCAACTTCCTAAATGGCCATCTTTTCACTATGTTTCCACATGGAGGAAAGAAACAGGGAGCTCTCTGGGGTCTCTTTTATAAGGGCACTTATTTCATTCATGGGGGCTCCATCCTCAGGACCTAATCACTCCTAAAAGCTCCAGCTTCTAATATCATCACATCGGGGGTTAGGATTTCAATAAGAATTTTAGGGGAAACAAACACTGAATCTATAGCAGAAGGTAAGGTGAGTATAACTTTGAACTGCATGGAAGGTTGAAGTTTGTAAATCATACTATTTTCTGGACTTTTTAATTTCTGAAAACCTGATTCTTGTAAACCTGAATGTGATTGGCAAAAGCAGCAGAACTGTCCTGTGTTAGTGTTCAAGAGCAGAGAAGGCAGACTTGACTAATGTATAGAAATACTAGCATAGTAAGCAGAAAAAATGCATATACATTCTGAAATAATATTCTATACTCTAAAATTTACTTTAACATGCCTTTGCAAAGAGGATGTGATGTGATAAGTTTGTGCATGCATCTGAGTGGGTGTGTGTGTGCACGTGTGTGCAGGTGTCTTTTTATTCTACTACTCTACATGCTAGGAGGCTGGGTGTTGTGGAGTTGATCCACACTCCAGAATCAGTTACTACCAGTTCTTCACTATTATTATCTGCAGTCAACATCAATGGTTTATCAATTAAAACAGTGAACGTTATATATGATTTTTATTGGTGAAAAGAGTGATGCTTAAAACGTAGTTTATGTAGAAACAGAACAGAGGCATTTTTGCCTTTACATAATAAGGTATACAAATCTGGGAAACCATACCACAGATTTCTTAAGAATGGTTCCCTAGATTTAAATTCTAAACAGTCTTGTTTCACAGCTGTTAATTCAAAAGGTACTTAAGTGCCTGACTCCAATTAGGTGAATCTTACTCTTAGAACATTGTTGTGTTGCGTCAGATAAATCTTTCACTCAAGGCACTACTGGAGCACCTAAAAGGACTGACCGTAGGGCTTCATGAACTTACAGAACTGGAATGACTCTTTTACACTAGTCTGTTAATGAGTGTTTGTATGTAGCAGTATATGTTGATTTCATTATACACTGGTAACAAGGAAGAGACATTTTCCCTACCCACCTCTAACTATTCAGAAGCTACTTTAATTATTAATAAACCTAAGAGTTGTGTGTGGTTATACTAAAACATTTTTCACTGAGATAATTGGCTTTCATTTGGAGACCAAAGAAAATAGCTTTTCTTTTGGAACTATCAATAGCATAACTTGGACTGCGTCACTAACCTCCTTTAACGCCCTTGGTGGCTTGTCTTCACTAAAAGAATACAAGCTAAACTGCTTGTTTTGACATTCAAATCCCATCACAAACTGCCCCAACTTAACCTTCTTATCTTTCAATCTCTGTCTCACACTGCAGTCCAGCTACATTACTATCCATTTAACAACTATCTGTTAAACTGCTGCCAAAGAAACATATGTTTTGCCAAGTAAATCAGAAATGGTCCCTGCCTTGAAGAGTATGTTGAAGGAAGTAGCCTAAGAGACTCATAAAAAAACTATTCTACCGAATATATGAAAAATGTTCTAGGAGTTCAGAGGAATGACTGAATATCTCTGGTGGTTTCAGGGTGGCTTTAAAGACTGATTTTGATTTCTGAACTGCAGGCTTCTTTCTCATGTTTTTCTGTGGTTGACCACGATGTTTCCTTTACATGGACTACTTTACCATCCTCACACTTTAACATTATGAAAAAATTCTGTTCATAAGGAGTCTGTTCAAATGTCTCCTTTGTGGTGTGCTTTCTCTGCAGATTCCTTCCTAATTCTGTCAGGACTTAACACTCCTAGTGCTGTGTTTCCACAACACACTATTCATGAATTTACTATAGAACTAATCATGTTGCACTTTAATAGAAGGTTTAAGTGTCTGTCTTCCCATTAAACTGTTTTATTGACGAAGATCCACCATGTAAGATTCTAAAAAGTGTTTTTTTTTAAATAACAAATTAATGAATGGAATTATGGAAATATAATTTAGAAGATTATTTGAGATCAGTTAGGAATTCTGGATAAGATACTTTTAAGAAATTTTTATTGCTGACTCTTCTAGACCCAACCAGTTATAAGAGTAGGTTAAATATTAATACCAAGGAAGCTAATAGCTTGAACCTAATCTCCAGGGAACCAGTTTGCTTAATTCTGTTCCAACATCAGCTGCAGCCCAAACTCTAAACGACCTTTTTATAGATGAATGCAAAGGTAGCAACAGACTATAAGCATAAATGAGAGTGTTCTGCCTAAAATCATTAGTACATCTCTAATAGGGTTTTACTAATGGTCAGTCTTTCATTTGATCACCTGTATGTTAAGACCTCAAAGGCTCTGAGTGACATTTATAAAAATATTACCTCATGTACTGATACGATAGATGAGAAATAGACCCAGATATATTCAATGTTTTATTTACATAGTTTGAATATACAAATCATTATCCCTTCATGTAACTTACAGTCCCATTGAATTAAACATGTTACTACTCCACAAACATAACATTCATGAACTTGATATTCATGGTTTCTCTATACTTTGACCACACTGAAAATCCACAATATGATTCACTTGTGATTTACTGACTTAACAAAATTGAATAGTATATGATTCACATAGCTTATGATCAAAGCCAAGCATCAGCTCATAATGTTACTTTTCTTTTCTCATCTTTTCTCTATTCATTAAGTAAATAATAACTCTTGAAAGTCATATATGCAAACATTTATTATGAAAAGTTGGCCCCGGCACAAGGCAGAATGAAAGTCTGACTGAAGACACTGTATTAGAAGAAAAAATAAAGCCAATAGATATAATAAACCCTTGGTTCTTAGCCTGGGCACAATAGTTTTAGTTACTCCCAAGAATAAATTGTCAAATTCAGTGTTGATCTATCACTTGAACAAAATCTACAATATGGTGTGTATAAAAATAAGAAAAGTATTTTTTAACTGTTCTAATGAATTCTCTAGTCAATGTAACATTTTTACAACATAGATGAAAAAATGTGAAAACTGAAAAGATGGCAAGCATAGGCTGTGGGCACATGGTGTTTATATGTGGTTTTTGGTGATACTGTGATTCAGGGAGAATTTTACCTGATTTGGTAAATATTTCTGCAGTTTTGATTTGGGAAATCTTTAAAGATCTGAGATATATGGCTTATGAATGCCAAGCCTCAATTCCCAAAAAGTTAAGAAACAAATTAATGCAAAGATATATATTCAATGAAGATTTAAGATCTTTGTGGAGTGGTGTTAGTCAAGAACGATTCAGAGATGAGCATGTTTTGAATCTTGCACTAATTCACCAATTTTTTTGTTTCTGTTGTGTACAAGAATTGAAATAGCTCCCACTAATTTAAAACAAAACACCATGATCAAGAGGCCAATCCTGCCCTCTAGGAATCATCAAACTTACTTAGCACTGTGCAATTCCCCCTTTTTATGACTCCCAAAATATATCACATATGTAATAACTTGTTTATTAGCCATCTTCCATTGCTTCCCTAGTTTGTCCTTTGGCTAAAACACATCATACTGGGACTTCCCTGGCGGTCCAGTGGTTAAGACTTTGAGCTTCCACTGCAGGGGGCACGGGTTCAATCTCTGATTGGGGAACTAAGGTCCCACATGCTGTATGGTGTGACCAAAAAAAAAAAAAAAATGAAACACATCATATCTTTAATATTCAATAACCTGTCAGCTCAATAGTTCACTCAGAGCACAAGCCCTGTTTGTCTTGATCAGTCTCCCAAATTGAACACAATGTGGCACAGAATAGATGCTAAATAGATATTATAAAATTAATTATAATAATTTGCAAAATGAAAGAGACAGATAAGTAAACATATCATTGTTACATGATAAAGTTTATGATAGATTAACCAATGATCAAGTTGTGTCAAAAAAAAGCTTCACAAAGAAAGAGGTACTTGAGAGAAATTTTGAAGAAAAGGAAAGGGTTTTCTGAGCAAAAAGGCAAAATAGGGAAAATATTTCCTTAGTACCAAACTATAAATAGCTACATAAATTCTGATATAAGCTAGTTTTAAGAAATAAAAGACTTAATTTAACTGAACTCTGGATTCAGACCAGCTTCAATTAGAGCCTGATTAATACTCAAAGATTACAGTAATATCCACCTCTTGGCTCTGCTTTCTTTCAGTTTGCTCCACAGATAGTCTCTGACAACTCCAGGCTCTCACCTCATGATTGTTTCAGGTCTCAGTTCTAGCCTCATATCTTTCCCCAAACCCAAAAAGTAAGCCCAGAATTCCTAACTAAAGTCTAAAGTCCACTCTAATTGAACAAGCATAGTCTCCCTTCTAAATCAATAAGGTACTCTATGGTCGTGAGTCAGGCAGACACACTCCCAGAGAACATGATTTTTATCTATGAACATCATGATTAGAATGTGGCAAGGAAGGTTTCTTAGAAGAAACGTGGCTAAGAGTTTCCATTAAGAGAGGAAAGTGTGCACTGTTGCAGTTGTTATACACAACCACCAAGACAGGCCTTATGTTTTTAGTCCTAAAACCATCCACTGGAGAAAAAATCAGTTTCCTCATATAAGGAAGATAAAATCCATTAACATTTGTCCCCAAGGCACCCCGAAAATACAGAAACATAGGAAGTAGTTAATATCAACAACTTCTATAGCCACAGCTTCTCAGAGTGTAAAAGAATCTTTGTCCCAGTTCCTAACCAGATGGTTAAATATGACGTCTCTCGTTGGTTATGCAAGTATAAATTTATGCCTAGGTCCCATGCCTGAATGAAACAAAAAACAGGAACATGAAGTACCCACACGTATTCCACCTTGAAATAGAACTGAATCAGGCCAGGCGAGTCTGAGACCCCTGGAGGAGTTTCTGTAAACAGCCTAAGATTAGCCACTTCCTCCTCCTCGTACAAATTAAATTTTCCCTTTAGTGGGAGGAAGAGAAAATTTCAATGTTGCCTTGGGGACATATTAAGCTTCTATATGAGGCTCAGTTTTCATCTGTTTTAGCTGCAAAAGGATATACAGTCAGGAACCTAGAGAGCAGAGGTTAAGGCCAGAGTTTGTTAGACTTCCATGAGTTAAGAATGGACGTTTGGCTACGGGCCCAGTCTAATGTTATGAGGTCTTGACTAGAAAAAAAAGAGGAAAGCTAAATTGGGTCACCCATAAATAGCAAGGTGTCTATCATCTGTACTGGCTAATACTATTATTTTAGCTTTTGAGGCTGACTTTCTATCTGTACTTAATTTATCTTCCACTACCCTACAACAGGGATCTTCTACTCTAGCTAAACAGGTCGTTTCTTGTCATTATCCTACCAAAAACTGGAAATTTATCACCATATCTACCTTTGAGAACTCTTCCTGTTGCAAGTGATAGAAGAGTCAAATCAAATGAGTGATAACCAATAAGGAATTCATTGGCCCAATAACTGAAATACTTGGAAGAAAGGCTGACTTCAGGCATAGCTTAAATTAGGGGCATAAACCATACCACCAAAGAGTAGAAAAGGGATTAATTCCCCAAGAGAAATTTTCAGAGCATTCATACTGCAAGAAAGAGGTATGTATGCAGGGATGGCAAAATATAAACTAGCAAACACAGACACACAAATGAATGCTTTATGACACCACATTCTATGGTCAGTCTGCGTCATTCCATCCCCCAGGAATACCCTCCTACTTTCTTTTTAAAAGTCTGTCCTACTCTAAAATGTCTTTCCTTTTCTACTCTCTTTGGGTCACATTGATATATTCTTCTGAAAGTCCAGAACACATATTCTTGATCATTGATTTTTCCTTTGGCATACACTATAATCAACAGTTATCTCATTTTTCCCCAGAGTGATCAATCCCAACATACAAGCACCTGTGTATGCTGGTGAGAGTTAAATCCTAAAGTACACTGCATAGAAGACAGAAAACTCTCCCCCTAGAAAAATGGTATAATACACTGTGTTAGTTTTCCAGGATAGCTTAGCAAAATTTAATTAATTCATCATGTGACTGAGGTACAATATTAAAGTTCTAATTTGGCTTTCCAAAACAATCCTAAATCCCTTCCTGTTCTCTAACACCTGACCACTTATATTGGGAGAGGGAAGGACACTGCTCCCACCTCTTTCCTCACTGGACCTGGGAGGTGAAAGAGGGTGCCCATTCCCAATCATTTTGATGCCCCCATATTCTGCAAAGGTCTTCAACAATATGGAGACTGGAGTCATGCACAAGGCAAAGATGTTCCAACAGGTGTGACTGAGTGAGTGGCATGGGAAGGGGGTAGAGAATACAGAACAGAACATGATGTTTGTGGAGGATGAGTATCTAGTGTGGATGAGGACTAAAACAGTGGTCAAGTCCAGAACTAAGAGGGTATATATTAGAAAGAAACACTAGGGGAAGACTAACACAAATAAAGAGATATTATGACATAAAAGCATAGACTGTAAGCCCTGGAAGAGACTCTGCTCTAGCTTAACTTTCAGGAAACTAAAGACTAAAATTAAACTGACATGGACACATCCACACAGTGACTATACTGCAAAACTCCCGTGCAGGCTCTCTTTTTGTTCTTGGTTGCCTTCTCCTTCTTTATAACCATCTATCAAGATCCTAATACTGACCATGTTCAGGGTGAGAAAAAAACAAGATCCTAAGACTGAAAGGGTGGCTCTAACTAATTCTAGACACTCATGGATAAGAATGAAGCAAGGGATGTCAGTGATGTCTGGACTGTCAAGAAGGATAGGGTTGATACAAGCCCAGGGAGTACACACACACACACACACACACACACACACATTAATGCATGTGTATCAAAGTACATTGTATACACGGTACATTGTATACTGTATATATGTATATATGGTACATTGTATATATGGCTACTCAGCAAGTATTAATGTAATGAATGTCTTCTCTAATAGTCAACTAAAAGAAGACACCATATTTTAATCTCCTTTTAATTAATCCCTATCCTTGTATTATACAATGTCTTATATTTTAGTAGGTCACACATTATATTGTTGACTCATAAATAAACAATTAATACACTGGAACTTCCACTAGTTCCACCTATTCTCCTCATCATTTCTCTGTGGTGAAATAAGTGGTCACTTTCAACTAAAATTTAAAAGTGTTTGCATATGTATTTTATAGAGCTAATAGAATGCTACTTTCTAAAAACTTATTTTTAAAGAATCCTTATAATAAGGACATGAGGTAAATTGTTGAGAATAGTTTCATTTGACTTCCAAGACAAAACCAGAGAAAAAATGACCAAGCTCTCTGTGATTATTCTATGGTATTTCATCTGAAATTATGAAATATGTAGTAGCATTTTGGATGTAGAAGTTAGGCAACTTCCAAAATCCACACTCTGGGCTCTGCTACAGAATTGACCACTTCTTTACATACTTTTGCTTTGAGACTTGTCTCCACTGTGGCCTTGGAAATGGAGCCTGCATTTTGAAATTTGACTGGCTGGAGCCAAATATTCAGTGGAAAGGAAGAAAAATAAAACACTGAATTGTGCTTATCTACCGAGGAAGCCGATAAGAATTCTAAAGAAAACACCTGCAGGATAGATACAGGGGAAAGATAATTTCTTCAATGTTAATGGAAAATAAACCAACAATGATGAGATCAAGATTCTTATATTACCAAAGATGTTTAGACCAGTACTCCCAGATCTTTGTCTGTTTGGAATTAGTCATTAATCACTCTCAAGGGAGTTTGGTTTAAAAGGCATGTAGTTGCAAGAATTAATTAGGAAACTCACAGTGATATATGTATTTGTAGAACTCTTTTTGGTTTTCAGATTCATTGTCCCTGGTTATCATAGCAACTCATGAATGGCTTAGCCATTTTTCGTTTGAGAAGCCACGGGGAGTAAATAAGTAGGCAAAACACTAGAAATAGGAAATGGGGAGACATCTCGTATCTATTAAACATATATTGTAAGTCCCTTCCCTGCACAAGGTATTTTTTCACACATTTTCTCAATCCCATAGGCAACTCTCCAAAGTGGGTGTCCCACTGAGAACAGGAAGAAAATTGTTAAGTAACTTGCACAAGTTCTGGAATCTATCGATACTATGTGTCTGAGTCACAGTCAGAAATTCCTATGACAAAGCCCATGTCCTGTCTCTTACTCATTATGACCCCTGGGAGTTAGAAGACACTTGAAGGTCTGACAATGTAGGATATGGAAAATTATAGGCTGGCCTCTGTATCTAACTGTTTGTGTGATCTTAGACAAGCTACACGTGCTTTCTTGGCTCCACACGCATATTCTCACATAAGAGAAGCTTATAAATCTAGCTCTTCCCAACTACAAGTACAATTTAGTCAAGTTAATCCAGATAACACATAAATGTCACTAATATCTCTGCCTCTTTGTTTTGTGCATTATTCAATGTTGAGAGAAGACATCTCATTTCTAAAAGTTAGATCACCTAGCTAGATTTTTTAATTTGTTGCAGTATAGTTGATGAACAATGTAATATGTTTCAGGTGTACAACATAGTGATTCACGATTTATAAAGATTATACTCCATTTATAGTTATTATAAAACACTGGCTAATATTCGCTGTGCTGTACAAATATGCTTATAGCTTATTTATTTTACACACAGTAGTTTGTACCTCTTAATCCCCTACCCCTATCTTGTTCCTCTCCCTCCCCTCTCTGCACTGGTAAACACCAGTTTGTTCTTTGTATCTGTGAGTCTGTTCCTTTTTTGTTATATTCACTAATTTGTTTTATGTTTTAGATTCCACCATAAGTGATGATGACATACAGTATTTGTCTTTCTCTGTATGACATTTCACTAAGCATAATACTCTGCAGGTCCATCCATGTTGTTGCAAAGGCTAGAATACCTCTTAAAGATGAACACAGGGAAGACTTTCTTTTGGCTACTTTTATCTAGATTGGGAACAAAATAGACAAGTTTAATATCTAGCACAGAAAAAAGTTCAAGTTTCCCTTTCCCACTCTCATTTTAAATAAAGTAAAATTCCCACAGGGAGATCGGCTCGGTGTTTTTTGACCACCTAGAGGGGTGGGATAGGGAGGGTGGGAGGGAGGGAGATGCGAGAGGGAGGAGGTATGGGAACATATGTGTATGTGTAACTGACTCACTTTGTCATAAAGCAGAAACTAACACACCATTGTAAAGCAATTATACTCCAATAAAGATGTAAAAAAAAAAAAGAGTGGATATATGTATATGTATAACTGATTCACTTTGTTGTACACCTGAAACTAACACAATGTTGTAAATCAACTATGCTCCAATAAAATTATTTTTAAAGTAAAAAAAAAAATTCCCAACTGCTTCTGAAAGCCCATGATATTCTGAGAGGAGAACACTGTTTCATGTCAATGCTAAAACTTATATGGCCTCACTGAACCCAAGAAATATTACAACCCCATCAAAAGCACTGAGCATCTACTGTCACCATGGGGCATCAACACCCAAGTAACCAGCAGAAACCAGGGTTCTAATGCAGCCAATACCTTTTTGTTTTGGTTTGTTGTCTTTCCAGTGCCTCACAAACTTTCCTCTAGAAATATTTCTCTTGTTAGAGAAAAGTGAATCCCCACAAACATCTTTAGGCTAATAGAAATTTTCTTTGAAATCTAACATTTTATTATAAAAATTAATCTAGGTATTTATTCACTTCCTAATAAATGCTCCTTTTTAAATATTAAAATTCAATAAGATTACTCATCAAGTAAAATAAATGCTCCTGAAATTTGTGATGTTAATTCTCTGCACATTCATACATCCCTGTGGACAACTGTACCTGAATTGAGAAGCTCAGTTTTCACTACACAGATTCTGCAATTTGCCTCATGTGGATTATAATCCCCAGAACATGGCCAGTCATCATATTCTGGATACTTACTAGTTATAGGCATTGTGCTAAATGCTTTTTTTGGTATTATTTCACTTAATATTCTTAACTACTCTGTGAGGTTACACATTTATTACATATGAGGGAATAGAAACACATAGAGATTCACTGAATTTTCTGAAGTCACATAACTAAGAAGTATCAGAGCAACCTCTAAACTTTAGCTTGATTCTAGGGTCTAAGCAACTACCTCTCTATTGCTTTATATGAAGAATCAGAATTCAAATTTACATAGGGTACGGGATTATCTGATAAGTTCAATTTCTAGGTAGACAGCTCCTACTTCTATACCAACCAGTCGCCATTCAGTTTAAATGTATAGCTCAGAAAATTACAAAAATAAATGCCATCAACTTTTGGATTTACTTACGAGAAGTAGAAAATGAGAATATTAAATCTAAGATTATCACTGTAGTTTATAGTTTCTACTCATAAACTGGAGCAAGAACCTTCTGCATAGAATTTTCAGAGACCATAAACAAGTATATTTAGTTTTTGAGAACTCAAATTATAGACCAAGAAAAAGCAAAGGACAAGCAAAACAAAAACTGAAATGTGAGAATGTGTAAGATACAAACATGGGAAACATGGGGGTAGTTCATTGGTCATCTAAAAATATGCAGAATGCCACTATTAGTAACAGGATCCACCGCAGCTGACTCAAGGGATAAGCAATAGTTTCTCCAATGCTCTTGATATAGATGAAAAGCACCCCCGAGTCACGCAGCACAAGGAGTTTTGAAAAGGCAGAGCAATGGGTGAGAACATAGCCATGGAAGCTGGGAGATCAGAAGCCAATGTGGGGTTTCTCCAGTGTGCAAATTTATATTAAGCAATAAGCATTCTGAATTTACGGTGACTTGCAGGACTTTGTAGACCCTCCCAACAAAGATCCTTATTATTTTTTGATCAAATGCCTATGAAAAAAATAAAAGAATCTTTGAAAGAGGTCCAAGTCCCTTGTTTTTCAAATGAGGAAACAAGTCCAGAGTGGCCTTCTCTTGATGAATATGCCTGCTGACTACTCTCAGGCAATGGGTCCTTTGTGAGGTTCATCCCACCCTAGTGCTAGGGGTTCAGCAGTGATTTAATCAGAAACGAATCAGGGCATAGGGTTGGGTTGGAGGGATAGCACTGTTTCCTTTTCCTGTTTACTCAGTGATTTCCTGTGTAGTTCTGGGGTTGGAGCAGAGGTGAAAGTTTGTCACCTCAGCAAAAGCAGCATGCCTTTGGAGTTGGCAGCAGCTATGTCTCTCTTTTCATGCATGGACATCAGCATGTTCTATAATTTTTTTCTGAAAACTTAGCCTAGGGACTATTTATAAAGCTGATGCAATGATTCTATGATCTATAATATATCTTCCTAACAAATCTCTTTGTGTTTAAACAGACAGACCTTCATTCATAAAAAATTCTCTCTCCATTATACAATTATCTTCCTCTTGCTTTCCACACTTTTGCTGTTGTTATAGTTTTTAATACATGTCCCTTTCTCTTCTCTCCTATAGTTAGCTTTTTGATGCCCGCTGACTTTTTGATGCTTATAGTTATCATTATGTATCTTTTCTTTCCTTTCTGCTAACTCCAGCCTTTAAAAAATAGATGGAGCACCTATTTGTTGGGTGCCTTTGTCTTCCCTGCATTATCTTATTTCTTGAATGATTGTAAAATGATTTCTTCTTCTGAGAAATTAAACATAATGAAGCTCATAAAAGTGACAGTTGTAATTTTACTTGGATATAATAAATGACCATTTATGTGTGTGTACTAGCTATTTCTATATATGGAAGAGTTTTGTTGGAAATAGGGTTAGGGGTTTTCAGGGCTGAGGAGAACAATGGCTGCAAAAATAGTGCTAAAGATTACTATTCTCACCATCCTGAACAATTGTTTTCTGAGTATCTAATATTTTCATGTGGGCTTCTATGCTATGGCCCCAGTCTGAAGATGAGACTGCAGTAAAGAGGGTCGTGGAAATGCTGTGAGAGTCAAGTGGAGATCTGAAAATTCTCAAATGTCAAGAAACCTATATTTTGTCAAGGACTCTGGCACAATTTACCTTCTTCTATGTCTATTTTCATGTAAGTTGCTTCTAATTTTTCTTAAGTTATAAAAAAGGTAAAACTCCCTTAATATATATATATTACATGATTAAAAGTAATACATGGTTAATCAAGGAAATTTGGAAAATGTAGCAAAAAACAAAAGGTAAATTTTACTGGGATCCTATACCTCAAGACTAACAGATTTTACTATTTTGGTATATGTTTTTCTTTTTGCACAGATCTCATATAATTATAAACATCTACACAAAAGTTGTATAAAATATCTACATATAATTTTATCACCTTATTTAGTGTTATACCTTATTTTCCATTGCCAATAGCATTTTCTTTACTACCCATGTTACAAGTCTCTAAAACATTCCTTCTTGGGAGATATGTTATAGTTTAATTACTTAATGAATTCCACACTGTTGGACTCTTATTTCTTATTATCTCTATTAAAAGCAACACTGCATTGAGCATTTTTGTTCCATTATTCTGTACATCCCTGATTTTGTTTGAAACAAATCCCTAGAAGTTGAATTTCTGAATCAAAGCTATACATGATTTGAAATCCATTTGAAAAATGTCAAATTTCTTTCCAGAATAGTTTACTCATTGACCTCTATCCTCCTGATTATATCACTAAAGATAGTGATTTTCAATTTTGTTTCTACCTTACACGTGGAAATGCACTCATATATGCAGGATTTGATTAATTCACAGTGTATACCTGTACCCCACTACTTTATCTCCCACTTAAAAAAAAATTGGAATTAAAGTGAGATTGATTAACTACAAGAGATTCTTGAATCTATTGTGAAGAGATAATACTTGCAAGCTTCAGTGAAGTACATTTTCTGTAACTGGTCGTAAATTATTGGTAGCATGCTTGAATCCATACTTCAGACGAGAACACAACCATTACTTTAGAGAGAGGTTTCTGTCAATTGTTTCCCAGAAAGAGCTTTATGAATAAAGATTATGGCTATATATCATCATGTCAGCCTGAGAATATTATCATAAACATTTCACCACAAGCCTTAAATTTTTTTTTAAATAAAATGTTGGGTAAGCCAAGGTACTGAGATTTATTCAAAAAAAAAGTAATTTTTTTTCATCTGATATCAGGAAGACATGATGCCAGAAAACATTTGAGGAGAGGTATCTATATATCTGCATCTATTTTATCTCTATATATTTTAGGAATTCCACCAATTATTATGCAGTAATGCAATGGCCACATAAGCCTTGTATGTTATCAGAAAGACCACTTTTTAATTCATTATTTTGAATTATAATAGATGTACTCAACTCCTAGTAGAATATTTTCAGCAGGCATTTAGTGAAATGATGGTTATTGGGGTTATTTCATTTTACAACATCGCATTAGCATTAACTTTCCCTTTTACCAGGGCAGCCAAAGTATGCATATTATATGGAACTAGATTGCTCTTCTTGGGACAGAATGAGTTGAAGGCCCCTTGGCAGAGCCATTAAGAGATCAGAGTTATATTAAAAAATCCACAAAGGGGGCTTCTCTGGTGGCGCAGTGGTTGAGAGTCCGCCTGCCGATGCAGGGGACAAGGGTTCGTGCCCTGGTCCAGGAAGATCCCACATGCCACGGAGCAGCTGGACCGGTGAGCCATGGCCGCTGAGCCTGCGCGTCCGGAGGCTGTGCTCCGCAACGGGAGAGGCCACAACAGTGAGAGGCCCGCATACCGCAAAAAAAAAAAAAAAAAAAAAAAAAAAAAATTCCACAAAGGAAACGAAGATTTCTATCAACTGGTCCATCTTTGTAAAGTCATATTAGGAACAAGTAATGCAGCTCCTTCTGTTCATAGAGCTCTCTGTTGGTCCCTCTTGAGGGAAAAGAAGTACAACATATCTCTTATCTTGTGGGAGTTTATTCTCTATTTGATAAAATTACATTGAAAACTACACCCAATATCTAACAGCTAAAACATTTAAATGCAAGATTAAATGCAAAAAAATAAACATTTTACACTGATATCAGTGCCACATAAATACGTATTATGGGCATCCAATACAGAGAAAACGAAATGTTTTATATAAGGGATGAGAAGAAGGGCTTTTTAGAAGGGACTGAATCTGAATTTATCTGAGGGTGATATGTAGATGTAAGAAAAATAGGAAGACACTCTGGCAAGTATATAAATGGATCAACAGCCATTAAATAAGTTGCTGACAAAAGAGTTATAGTTGATTGCAAATTGCTATGATCAGAAATAATCGGAGAAAAGTGCCATAACATAGTGGTCACTGTAAGGAGCTCTTGCCAGTGAACCTATCGTGACCACTGACAAAAACATCAGTTCTCAACCTTTGGTGTATACGGTCATAATGTGAGAAATTTCTAAAATCTAGATTTCTGGATTATATCCAGAGTTTACATGTAAAGTGTCTGGGATGGGATCCTAGAATCTTCATGTATTCCAAGTATTCTGGTGATTCTAATTCAAGTGCTCTGTGGGCTACACTCTGGCTTTAAGAACTACCTCTCTAAAAGCACTATTCTCCCAGTTGATACGTTTCTGCCCTGAATGACACTGGCAGGATGAGACAGTCACCTATTTCAATCACACATATGGATTTTTTTCATAACTAGATTTAGAGAGTACAATTTAGAGCAGGCACTGGACCTTCCAAATACTTTACATTTCTCACAGAGACTGGCAGAGAGTTGGGCACAGAGTAGACATCTAATAAACATGAACAGTTGATGATGGTAACAACATAACTATAACTAGTCATATGGCAACTGGTCATAGTTCTAAGCATCTCAAGAAATTAGGATCTCTAATTATATACTTCTAACTGAACAAAAATCTTTTTACATAGTAGCCTGTCTTCTAATTTTTGATCAGAGATAGTCTTCTGGGCTGCAATTAGTTGGATGTTCATCCTCTACCCCAAGGTCAGGGAACACAGAGACTATTCTTTGGATTTCCTTGCATATCCTTAGTAGTCATGCTCTTCATTTTTTGAGACAAAGAAATAATCATTTCAAAGCCCAGCTCATAAAACCCCAAACCACCCATGATGATGAAAAGCTTGTTTTTATGCTGACCTTAGCACAACTAGAATTTCAGCAGAGTCGTCAGTCATTTCTGGGTTCTAGAACATATCCAGAAAGATAACAATAGTCAAATTCTCTAAAAAGTGCAGTGACTGAATGTGTGTGTGTGTGCATGTGTGTGTGTTTGTGTGTGTGTGATCATGTAGTTTGATGGGGATATTATGTAATATTTATAATAGGTTTATGTTTACTCCTGTGACTACTACTGAATGTTGCAACACTTTTTGGAAAATATAGCATTTGTTTGGGATCGTATGAGACCTTAAAAATCTGTTATTCTAAGGAAAGTACAATAGTTTATTGTCTTATGACTCAGTTATACTTCAGTGGAGTAGATTTATTTTCATCTGGTATCAGGGAGACATGATACTAAGAAACCTTTGAGGGAAGATATTTACTTTAATAGTGTGAAATGCAATAGACAAGGAACCATGAGACCCAGCTTCTCATCTTCATTTTTGGTAATAAGTAGCTGTATGACTCTGAATAAATCATTTCAAGTTAATTTTCAGTTATAAACAAAAGAGGACATAGAGGATGCTTATTTGCCTCAAAATGTTATTGTAAATCCATAGTACACCAGCACCTTGCTAAGATGTTTGGATCTCTTAAAAATAAGAATTTAGAGAAGGAAGCAAGTCTCTTATGGAAATAACTCAAAGGCAATTTTTAAAAATATAGCAATCATGTCAACTTCTAGTATTTAATGATAGCTGGTCAAAAGTTAGAATTACTTTACTAGAAATCATTTGAATTGAATAAGCTTCCTTATTTAAACAGAAAAAGAAATGATTAAAAGATTCTGCAAGTGCCTCACCAAATATATAGAACCCACTTGAAATGAATATAGTCATTATTTAAAATCAGCATGTTAACAGTTACTTTTCAATAGGCCAAGTAGTCTTTCTTAGCTTATCAAGTTACTTGTAATTGTTTTTTTTCCTTACAAAGATATCAGCTCAACCATTCTGAATTGAAAATAGCAAATTAGTCTGTAAGTTAGTGATCTATAAATCTATATTTGAAATATGATGAGTGATTATAATACTATTTAATTTCTCCATGCTTCACAACAGTATTGGGAGAGTAAAATGAGATTAGAAGTGCTTGGTATGCAATTAACATAGTAAATATTGTTGTTTTTGTTATTTTTCATTATAATCATAGCAGCAATAGTGGTACTCATACTTGTAGTAGTATAGTGGCAATAACATTTGGAATTGGAGAAAGTCTGGATCTAAGTTCTTGGTTTGCCACTTACTAAAATTTCACTGTAAAATATCACTGTTAGATATGCAGTTTCTTTATTTGTAAAACTGGAAGTAATAAAATGATTTGATATACATAGTGATCGAAACATCAAATGTAAAAGAGCTCTGTAAATTATGAAGTTCTTTGCATATGTTGACACTCATTATTATTGTTATAACTTACATGTAAACAGATATTTTGTCTTTGCCCATCTTTATATTATTGGCTTTACCAAGCTTAATGATGCCCTTTGGAAATGTTCTAATTCTAATTGTTTTCATTAAGATTTTTATAATTGTCAGTGGCCTTCAAGGTCAACTAATCTATTCTAGACATTGTGTAGATTATGAAAATCATCCAGGAGAGATGTTAAAACCTTGCCTAAGGTGACATAATTTATTGGTGACTGAGTGGGACCCTATCCTGATTTTTTATTAGAGTTCTCCCATTACTTCATTAGTTATATAATTTATTCTTTAACACTAAATCTCCAAAGCAAACCTTGCAGGATGTTAGGAAATGTTCTATGTAAAAGCGTTCTAAGGTCTAATAAACGTGCAAGTCTAGATTAAATGAAATTAAGAAACTTAATCACATACATTCTTGCATATGATAGACTGTATTGTCTGAAACCCTAGAAAAATGTTATACTATCTATTATGGCCAAAAGCTTTTCAACCACTGAAAAAAATTTTTAAAGATTATGCTATTGGCTAAGTGAATTATGGATCACATTGATTGAAATGTTACTTTATCACACTGGAAGTTATATGACTACCAGTGGGACATACCTGTTTTGGAAGCAATAACAGATGAAGGACCAAATGATCTTGAATTCTTTGGAATTAGCACTGTATACTTACCACCACTGTGAAGTATTTATATCAGTACTTATGTGAATTATATCTATACGGTTTCAGTATGCAGCCCATTGTTCCAATTGGATGTTTACTGGTCCTGGCTTTTTTTCATATAATTGGGATAACTGAAACAACTTTTTTTTTAATAATGTAAGATTTTATGTAAAGAGTTTATTATCTAACTGTATTGAGGTACTTAAATTCTAAAGGAATGTCACATCTGCATCATGTAGCAATAGGTTAATTTGGAACTAGAAAAACAATTCATGAGAAATAGAAATAGGCAGGAGACCCTGAGGAGCTGGCAAAAACAAACAAACAAAAAACAGGCATTCAGAAGCATCAAGGGTACAGAAAAAAAGAGTTGTAAAGACAGAGCAGTAAGTCAGTCTAATTGAGAATTAGACATCCATAGAAGCAGACACTAGACAAGGGGAGAAGAAATCTTTTTAAACTGCATTCAGGTTTGCTTCAGTCAGGAATAGTCATGTCTTCTTTCTGCTCTATTATAGTAACTATAACATGAACAAATGATCTGCTTCCTAAATTGCAGGCCTCTAGACTTCAAGTAGAGCCAGTCAACAAAAAGTCATGAAAATCAACGACATAATTAGGTTTAAATAAGTTTTATGAACTATAGATGCATAACAGATTGTCACAGAAAATTAAAGATGTGTAGATTTTATAAATATCTATGAGTCAGTGGTAACCACTGTTTGTATTTATGTACACATAATTAGTTTCTTATTGTTCATGATGGCCCATGTGTCAAATGTGTACCACTGATCTCACAGCAGGGAATGATCCATTGCTCCACTACAGATTTCTTAAGGTCGAGGAAATATTTGTTGATTGGCTAGTAGAGTGACATGGAAATAATAATGTTACCTAACTCTCCATAGGGCTGAAAGTGAGAAATTAAATATGTAAATATGTGTGTGTATATATTTACCAAAGTATGTCAGATATAAACATATGTTTATACATAAATATAAACATTATAGATATAAAACAATTAGAGCACTGCCTAATACACAGGAAATTATATATATGTGCTTGTCATTAATACCACAAAGGGGATGATGACCATGGTGGCCATGATGATGAAATGCTCACAGGCTTACAAGTCATTTAAAACACATTCCAGAGTCCGGACAGGAAATTTATATCCTCATTACCGATTACTGATTAAATCCATTTCTGGAACACAACAAAGCATTTTTCTCCCACGTGACTTTTTTAAACTTAATTTCCAAGTTGTGTTAAGGAGGAAGAAAGAACACTAAACTTACAGACAGAAAACAGATTAAGAGCTCTTCAGCTTCCCTCTGTCTGTGCCACCTCCCCAACACACACACACTCTCACACACATGCACTCACACATGTACTCACACACACACACATTCTCTCTCACTATATGTATGTGACTTTGGTCCAGTTAAATTACTTCTCTGAAATTTGAATTTTTCTTCTAGGGAATAGAGTTTAAGATTAATGAAATCTACCTCATAGATGTCTTGTGAGAACTATTGAAATTCTGTAGGTATGAGTTATTGTCAAGGTATTAAATAAGTGAAAGGTGTAAATACCGCTTTTGCTGACAATGGAACATATTTCTTTTTAGACAGACCTGTTCAACTTTCTATGGACTAACATTCATCTCTTATACTTTATTTTCCCATGCTAGGAGTATGTGCGTATGAATGTTAAAAACATACTGCCACACCACTGAGATTAAAAGGACACAGCTCTTTCCTTACTTCTACTATCAGCTTATTTTCATTTTCATATAGACACCCAAGCACTAACTCTAAATCATGAATATTCAATTAATATATTTTGAATGAAAGGATACAACTTGATTCTATTAGAAATAGGGCAAAAAGATCCAGCATACAAAACAGATTCTAGAACACTCAATGCTCCATAAAAGTTTCAAATGAAAAACAAATTCCAGGTACCTGTTATCATCAGGTAACTAATTGTGTAATAATTTCCACATAATATTTTGGCTGTTAAAATACATGTATAATTTGATTTAAGTAAATACTACCTCTGACAGAAAATTCATTAAAAGATAAACTATACTGTACTAATTGGTAATTCACGGAATCATATTTATTGCATGTGTATCATGCACAGACACAAACAATTGTGAAATGGCAATTACCCTTAAGAAATATAATTTAACAGGAGAGGAGCCATGAACATATGTATTTACAAAAAAAAAATAGAATGTGAGCATTTAATACATAGAACAAACATTTTGTAGAAGTTTAGCAATAGGAAAAACTCCTTTATACAGAGAGTTAACCATAGGTATTTGGGAATAAAACAGTATTTTATCTCAGTGAGATCTTAATAGAGGCAGGGAGAAAGAAATATTGGAAATTATTTTGAAATAATAACATGCACACTGATTGAAAGTGTAATCCATTCTTGTAGGATACATGTAGGTTATATGAGGCTGGAAAAGTTTTGGAAGAAAAAGTTTTAGATCCTAGAGCACCAGGTTTATAATCTAGGTCACAGAGAATTATAGAAATTGTAAACAAAAGTGGAAATAGGTCAGACTTGTACTTACAAAGGACTATGTGGCTGTCAATGGGGAAGAGGCTTGTTATGGAGAACCTGGAGGTGAGATCAGTTAGAAGTCCACACAGGTGCACGTACTAGCGGGAATGAAGAGGGCCAATCTTTCAGTCCCTTAGGCAGGCAGTCAGGGAGTCAAGGCAAAAATAACCTTTTATTGCCAGGCACCCTATTGAGTACTGGGGCTACAGTGCTGGTCAAAGAGGCGGAGAAGACAAATATTAAACTAATATGCATACAAATAAACACAAACTTTATACTGCAATATATGCTAAGGGGTTATTGAGAGAAAAAAGGATGTAAGAAGGAGGAGGTCTTTTTAGGAAGTTTTGCTTAGTTGTGTTGAATTTGAGGCACTGCCAGAATATCGGTGAAGAAGTGTCTTCCAGGCTCTGGGTTTATACCTAAGCTATAGATGTGCAGGTCAACTACATAAAGACAGCAATTCAATCTATTGGAATAGATGTGCTGTGACAGAGATGACTAGAAGATAAACTATGTTGCAAAGAACATGACTGAACTGGCAAATACTTTATAAATTTTATCTTCCTGTCCAAGTTTCCTATGTTTATTTGTAAAGAATTGACTTTTTCACTTTATGAAACTGTAGGTTCAATACCCAGGAAGACTGTCAATTTAAGAAAAAAAACCCAATAGCATGGAAATCTCTTTTCTTACAGTTGAAAGAAAATTTACAAAAGATTGTTATATCTCCTGATTGTAGAACTGCCTATACTGTAAAACAAGTCATACAAGACAAAAGAATCTATGAACAAAAAAAATCAGTGATTGGTTGGGAGTCACACAAAAATTCTTTTTAAACACCTCAAAATAAATAAATGTGCCAGATTCTCTTGGAATAATCCTCTGGTTGCTAAATGGAATTTATTATTTCTACAAATATTTTTCATTGGACAAAGATTAATGTCCAGTAACATCAAAAGCTATGAAGGTTTTGCTTAACTTTTACATTCACGTTACACTGCCTTTTTTATGAGTAAAGATGATCATCTAAATCATAATGGAAATTTCCTTTAGAATAACATTTAAGTATTATTTATTTATTATACAAAATTTTTCTATAAAGCACAATTTACTATTGACATCTCATTAAAAACCAAACCCTCAGAAATTTTTGATGAATGCAAACTGCTAGTGTATAGCATTATTTCCTCAAAATTACAGAGCAAGTAGGAAAACTGAGATTCTGAATAAGTAAAACCCAAAGGTATCAAAAAAGCAATTCTTCGCCTTGAATTCTATCAACACTGTCAGCTAACACAGAGTCCAAGTTATAAAATAACATAACCAAAAGAAATATTATCTTGTTCTTAATGAGAAAGTAAAACATATATTATCCTTTATGTAATTGTATAAAAGGAAACAGAAATAAAAGAAAGGAATGAAAGATGGCAGGCCTTTTTTTTTTTTTTTGCAGTTTATGGATAAAATCCCTGTTTTCATCCCAAATAAAACTAAGCCTTGATAGGCTTGAGTGTTCAGACAAACAAAATCTACTTCATTATTAACATTTTTTTTTAGTTCACTGAATTTGTTTTCTGACACTTTATTCTATTGGCAAACCCTCTGTTCTTTTTTATAAAAATGTATTTATATAGTTCAGGAAAAAATAACTCAAGAAACAAATTGGCATCAGCTATACCACTGCAAAGTAAATGACATCAAGATTTATTTTTTATACATCTGACATTTAAAAAGTACAGATGTAAGTTAAGATACTCAAAAATATCAATCTAAAGTTTAGCTTACCAACAGGGACAGAATTCGAGTGCTGAAGTTCCAATTGACTAGAATCACCAGAAAGTTCAGTCAAGCAGGTTAAAGTAAAATCTGGGCTGGAAGCATGCTCATGTCTGAAGCATTCAGGAGAAAGATAATCCAGTTCAAACTTCACAGTTGACATTGCAAAATTCTTAAAGAGCTATCTAAATCAAAGTTTAAACTTTGATTCAAATAGTTCAAACTACTGAAGTTTTAAAAATCATAGGAGGGGGAAAATCACTGTTTTATAATCAGTAACAACCCCAGGCTCTCCAATAATTATTTTCACTTGGAAATCTAAAAGAGATAAAACATGCAGAGCTGACTCTCTAAGAAGTTTTCTGTATTCACTCCTTTCCTAAGCAATTAACGTCAATAGGATGGATGGATTTTACAGTTGTTTTTCTTGAAGATATCTTGCTGCCTTTAAATGATAGCAGCGCTAAACCCATCTCAGAGAGGCTGCAATAGAAAGTAAAATGAGATAAGTGAAGACATAGCCAAGGCAGCAGAGAGATGCTTTTAGTAACTTGGTATTAGAAGGTCTCATTCACATATCTCTGTACAAAAGATCAGCTGGGTGGGGCTAAGCACTGTCAGAGAATGTAACTTTATTCCACTGGGCAGCTCATCAGAGGAATGTCTTAATTTGGAAGGAAGTTAATTCTAAATTATATTTCCTGGGTCAGGATTGTGAGACTGTAGTCCTGATGCTTACTGAAATATGCCTGTGATTGTGGAGAGTAAAAGATGAGTTAAACTAAAAGGCTCTGCACAACAAAAGAAACAATCAACAAAATGAAAAGGCAACCTATGGAATGGGAGAAAATATTTGTAAACCATGTAACTGAAAGTGTTTAATATCCAAAATGTACAAAGAATTCACACAACTTAACAGCAAAAGAATCCAATTAAAGAATGGGCAAACAACCTGTATGTCTTGGCCAACAAGTACATGAAAAAGTGCTCAACATCACTAATCATCAGGGAAATGCAAATAAAAAGCACAATGAGATATCACTTCACACTCATTAGAATGGCTATTACCAAAAAAACAAAACAAAACAAATAAACAAGAAATAACACATGCTGACAAGGATATGGGAAAAAAGGAACACTGTGCACTGTTGGGGGAATGTAAATTAGTGCACTGTTGGGAGAATGTGAATTAGTAAAGCCACTATGGGAACCACTATGGAGGTTCCTCAAAAAATTTAAAAAAATAGAACTACCATATTATTCAGTAATTCCACCTCTGGATGTATATCCAAATGAAATGAAATCACTATCTTGAAGAGATATCTGCACCTCCATGTTCATTGCAGCATTTTTCACAATAGACAAGACATGAAAGCTACATAAGTGTCCATTGATGGATGAATGGATAAAGGCAATGTGTTGTATACACAATGGACTACTATTTAACCATTTATTCCTTCATTCAAGTGAGTATTTATTGACCCTGTATTAGGTATTAACTTAGATACAAAAATTTGTCAAGGCAGGCTCACTGGAAAGGATGTGGGCTCGGTATGGTCTCAGTGGGAAAGAGAGGTGTGATTGACTAGAGATTTTAATTATGACCATGGTATTAGGTATGGCAATAGATGTGCTACACATGAGGAATGGCAATTTTACTTCCCATGTTCAGCACTTTTTGAGAAAGTAAAATATATATATATAATAGGTTTGCAAATCCATTAATATAAAAAGGATTCTGGACAAAAAGTGACATGTGAGAGTTAAAAGGTGAGAGTTAGAGTCATAGCTAGGTTCCATAACTTAACAGAATGCAACATGGCATGGCATACATTGCATAAAGATTTAGAGAACTCATCAAAGTCAAGGGAGATACAAATTATGTTTCTCAAGCCTTCGCATGCACCTGCATTTCTTGAATATACTGTTATGTCTAGAGTATGAGTTTCTAAATCTTTCTGCTTTCTTTACCCTCACAGACGATTAATGTCTCATCTTATGCTCTAAAAATGTGACTTGATTCCTCTTAGCTCTTGGCTTTAAGCCTTCTACACATTACCTACCTTTTAAGCATATAGATTGGCTCTTTAAAAAATCTAGGAATTAATTTAGAATTGTCATCTGTTGCACATAGTTGTTTTATACTATTGCCTTCATTTAGACACTATAAAAATTTTAATTAAAAATCTTAACTTTTTTTAATTACAAAAATATCTCTCTAGTTAACATGAAGTAATACCTCCGACTCACTGTAACAGAACTGTATTGTGAAGGATGCTTCTTTTATTTAATACAGCAGTGAGTCTGTAAACTCAGTCTCCTACTGCCATTCCTTTCATTTAGAAACATATTACCTTTTACTTGGACTACTGCTTTCATCTCTTATCTGATATCTCTGCCCTCATTTTTAATTGAAGTATGACATACAATATTAAGGTAAAATGAATCAATATTTGGAAATATAGCAAAATGACCACCACAATGAATCTAGTTAACATTGTCACCCTAGTTACAATTTTTTTCTTGTGATGAGAACTTTTAAGATCTACTATCTCAGCAACTTTTTAATATACAATACAGTATTGTTAACTATGGTCACTGTGTTGCACATTATATCCCTATGACTTATTTATTTTATAACTGCAAATTTGTACTTTTTGACCCCTTTTATCCATTTTGCCTACTCTACTCCCCACCGCCCTTATTCTTAATTTAATTAATCTGTCATTCAAACTTCCAGTTAAATAGATTCTCTTTGGGAGTGGTCAAAGTTTTAACTTTAGATGAGTTTTTAAATCTCAAAAATAGTTCAAGGAAGAAAAATTTTAGATGCCTACATTCTTACCTTCCAGAATTAACCACCTTGAATATTCTGACACAACTGCTTTCAGAGATTTTTTTCCAGATTTATAACTTTGAAAAATTATAGTAATAGTAATTACTTATTAAAATAATTTCCACTGGAAATAATAGCTCATTACAGATAAATCTGATACTCTTCTTTGACCTTCACTAGCCCAGTGTCATTCCTTCACCCCATTCACCCCAGCACTTTCTAGGGTAAAATTCAGAGGAGGAAATTATTCAAACCCCTTAGCCAAAATAAAGTTATTGTCATATCCATTCAGGATCCACAGTTTTATAAAGTAGTACACTATGGTCCCCAGCCTTAAATACTAAGTCTAAACACTTGTTGCATTTTCTATTCCAGAACATACTTATATCTGAATAGTCCAACCTTCTTTCTTTGATATAAAAATCTGGCTTGAATAGGTCCTTTTGAAAATATTACAGCATCTGGGATGCCTTCCTTTATTCATTAGGCAGAGATGATTATCTCTCTGTCATATTCACCCATGATTATACTTCCATCATAAAACTTGTCATACTACTTTGGTGTTACTAATATTTGTGTACCCTTTGCTCCTGATCTTTGAAGGATCTGAGAAGAACAGCCTGTTTCATCTTCATGTTTGCAGCTCCTGAATGAAGCATACTACTGGTCCTTTACCTGGGTTCAATAAATTTTCATTTTAGATGAAAAGTTGAGGAAAGGTGATAATGGGAATGGAGGGAGTGGAACAAGACAGAAGGAAACTCCAACTTGACATTATTTACTCAGATTTGATAAACTGTTTTAGATGTAACAGTAGAAATAATATACACAATGTGGAATGAAAAAAGGTCAAAATATACTCATAGGTGGGTACCAATTTAAAGAATTTAGTAACTTCCCTGTTATAGAACACTTGTTTAAGAATTTAACTTTTTAGCACTAGGAAAAGGTTCTGCTTGACTAAGAATTATTCCTATAGAAATTTTTGTAATATAAAAATATCAAATGAAGATGCATGTACAAGTCTTAAAATTTAAATTTGCCCTCAAGATGAGAAAAAATAATTAGTAAATGATGCCTTTTTGCAAATAACTTTCTAGTTGATATCTCTGAAATGAAGCCTTAAAATACTGACGCAAAGAGTATTTTTGTGTTTTAAGTTTCATGTCATTCCAGCCAGATCTTTCAACTTTTGGACTCTAAAATAAGATATATTGATAGAAAATGTGTTCATGATCAATTTATATTTATCAATTAATCTGGCAGATATCAAAGTAGTGGTATTTTGGGTATTGTTTTAATCTGAAAACAGAAAAGTAATTTTGCAATTACTAGCAATTATTGCCAATATTGTATAAAATCAAGTTGCATATGATTGTATACAATATGATTGTATATGAATGTATCCAAATTATAGCTCTATTAGTTATTTCAAAATGATAGCTCTGAGCCATTTAATTAGCTGATGCTTTTAGATTAATTAGATCAAATAGTGAAAAACAAGGATGAGTGGATTTCAAACCAATAATAATGGGAAATTTGAGCTAAGGTATAGATATACAGCTGTATGGAAATGCTGGCTGATTATCTTTGGATTTATGGAGACCACCTCACCAACAGTAAATTTGCCCTGCAGGATATAAACTGATCAATCACCTGTGTCTTAAATTTCAATCAAGCCAGTAGTTGCTTTGCAAAGTTGCTGAGACTACTGTACTTCCTAGGCTACCAGCAAATTAAATGACAAGAGGACTCCTACTAATTTTAAATTAGCCTTGTGAGCCCTTTTTTTTTTTAACATCTTCATTGGAGTATAATTAATTGCTTACAAATGTTGTGTTAGTTTCTGCTTTATAACAAAGTGAATCAGCTATACATATACATATATCCCCATATCCCCTCCCTCTTCTGTCTCCCTCCCACCTTCCCTGTCCCACCCCTCTAGGTGGTCACAAAGCACGGAGCTGATCTCGCTGTGCTATGCGACTGTTTCCCAATAGTTATCTATTTTATATTGTTAGTATATATAAGTCCATGCCACTCTCTCACTTAGTCCCAGCTTACCCTTCCCCCTCCCTGTGTCCTCAAGTCCATTCTCTACGTCTGCGTCTTTATTCCTGCGTGAGCCCTTTTTGATAAAGTTTTTCCACATTCTAAAATTAATTCCAATCTTGCCTATTGTAACATCACTGGTTATAGACTGAATATAAGGTACCAGCAGAAAGCACTAATCCAATAGGAAACTTAGATAAAATGTGCCTCAGAAATGGAATTATTCAGGGGCTTTAAGGTTAACAGAATTAATCAGACAGGGTATCTATTAAATTGAAGAAAGGGAAAGCAACAGACTATATTAACTAGGTTTGCTGTGTATCAAACAACTGCAAAATTCTAATGTTGATTTATTGCTCATGTGTCTGTGTGTGTCATACAGAAATACAGATTAATCTTGAGCAACAAGTGGATTATTCTGAAGTAGTGACAGTTAAAAAAAATCATCTAATGTTCATGAAGATTTCACTAAAGTGACTTATAATATACTAAAGAGTTCACAAGGAGAAATCTCTAAATAAAGAAAAGAATACTTTATGTCCCATATGGAATTTTTCATCTTTGCTCCCAATGTAATTAAGAATTAGTATATGACCTAAAACACATTAAGCCAAATGGTGGGAAAAACATCTGTTTTCACTTTTACATTGAGCATATTTTCTAATTAATTATTCAAATATCAAAACAAAGAAATATATTTCAAAAGTTTGTACATGTTTTAATCATTTTACATCTATCTTTTCTTCAATGAAGTCAGTCAGAAGTCCCTCAGAACTAGCACTGCAGGATTATGTAAGTAGATATTTATACTGTTAGGTAGAGTTTGATAATTCTCCAAGATGCAAGATTTATTGCACTAATTGGTTTTCCTAACAGGGTTCTAAAAGCCTGTCTGCTAAAATCTGGGAGCATCTATTTCATATATGAACTCATTATTAATCCACTAAGGAATGATGACAAGTGCTAACATTTGAGTGCCTAAATATGTTTTGTGATAAGCACTTCAAATAAATTATCTTTTATAATATCACAGCTATCACAAAAGGAGTATTTTTAATGTTTACAGAAAGAAAAAAAAAGGCTTACAGCTAGGTTAAGTAACATTGCCAGTTTACTCAGGTAGTAATGAAGGTGCCAGGATATTGAACTAGGTCTGTGTGACCTGAAGCTTGAACACGTAACACTACTAATGTTCATTCTATATTTACTGCTTTAGATATATAATTCTAAAACCAACATTGTGAGGTTGATGTTTATATCACCATCTTACAGGTGAGGAAACTGAAGTTAAATAATATGCACAAGGTTAACATTTTTATTTAGAGATTTGTATTTGTATTTGTAGGATTTGTATTAATGTCTTTATGACTCCAATGCCCAATTCAGCAACAATTTGATTTGGTACTTTGGTACTCCACTCATCACAACTTCTAAAAGAATCTTGTAAAAAACAAGAGAGAGAAATAAAATCAAGTTCAGATCAATGAAATCCCATAGCAGTGCTCAGGAACATGCAAGACAGAACATGGCTATTTCTAAGATGTAAAGTGAATCCACTGAAATTGGACTGCTTTTGAATTGGCCCACCAAAGACCATATTTGGGAGGTCCATTTGAGCAAAAGTGAACAAAATAAATTTCCTTTATTTTATTTACTTTTTCTTTAGTTCTCAAATTTCCAAAGGCATCATTTGAGTGAAAATGAAACAAGCTAATAGCACTGTTCCCAGAAAAAACAGACAAAACAAAACGAATAAAAATTAAACTTAAAAGCTTTTACACAACAAAGGAAACCATAAACAACACGAAAAGAAAACTCTCAGAATGGGATAAAATATTTGCAAATGAAGCAACTGACAAAGGATTAATCTACAAAATATACAAACAGCTCATGCAGCTCAATATCAAAAAGACAAACTACCCAATCAAAAAATGAGTGAAAGACCTAAATAGACACTTCTCCAAAGACGACATACAGATGGTCAAGAGGCACGTGAAAAGATGCTCAACATCACTAACTATTAGAGAAATGCAAATCAAAACTACAATGAGGTATCACCTCACACTGTTCAGAATGGCCATCACAAAAAAATCTACAAACAATAAATGCTGGAGAGGGTGTGGAGAAAAGGGAACCCTCTTGCACTGTTGGTGGGAATGTAAAATGATACAGCCACTATGGAGAACGGTATGGAGGTTCCTCAAAAAACTAAAAATAGAACTACCATATGACCCAGCAATCCCACTACTGGGCATATACCCAGAGAAAAGCATAATTCAAAAAGACACATGTACCCCAATGTTTATTGCAGCACTATTTACAATAGCCATGACATGGGAACAATGTAAATGTCCATGAACAGAGGAATGGATAAAGAAGATGTGGTACATACACATAATGGAATATTACTCAGTCATAAAAAGGAACAAAATTATGTCATTTGTAGAGACATGGATGGAACTAGAGAGTGTCATACACAGTGAAGTAAGTGAGAAAGAGGAAAACAAATATCGTATATTAACACATATATGTGGAATCTAGAAGAGTGGTATAGATGATCTTATTTGCAAAACAGAAATAAAGACACAGATGTAGAGAACAAACATATGAACACCAAGGGGGGGAAAAGGGGGAGGTGGGATGAACTGGGAGATTGAGATTGACATATATATACTATTGATACTATGTATAAAATAGATAACTAATGAGAACCTACTGTATAGTTCAGGGAACCCTGCTCAGTGCTCTGTGGTGACCTAAATGGGAAGGAAATCCAAAAAAGAGGGGATATATGTATATGTATAGCTGATTCACTTTGCTGTACAGTAGAAACTAACACAGCATTGTAAAGCAACTATACTCCAATAAAAATTAATTCAAAAAAAAGAAGTGAATAGTTGAAAGTAACAAAGTTGGCAGACAAGCCTGAGTTTGAATCCTGGCTCTAGGACCCATTAACTACATGAGTTAGGGTACAATTCTTTCACCTCAAATAATTACAACTGTCTACTAAATGTAGATAATTTTAACTCACAGCATTTTTATAAAAATCAAATGATCTCAACCTATGCAAACCACCTAACCCTCTGTCAGGCATAGAGTAATTACTAAATTGTTAGCTTCTTTCTCATTCATTCTTTCTATCTGCAGCAGACATTGCTTTGCTTAAATGAGGATTAACATTATTTTTCCCTCTATATTCCTTTTTTGTTCTTCTTGGCATTATTAACCCAATACTATTTTCAAATATTACATACATTGGATAGATATATTGAATATATATTGCACATAGCAAGGATAAAATATTATTTCTTAAAAGATTTTTCCATTATATATAAGAAAAAATGTGTATGTGAATACTGGATTGTGATGCAAAGTTAATTCTTGCTGTGGGTCACCATCAAAGTCATTTCAAGACATAGCTTAGTACAGTTCTGAGGGCAGAGTGAGCTCTAGGTAAACATGTAGTAGGATGTTTGCATCAGGTAAACATTGTGCTTGGTTTCTAGTAAAAAAAGACCTCCTTTAAATATTCAAGAGTTTTTTCTCTTGTGTAAAACAAATCAAAAGGCAGGCAATCCTGGGTTTAATCTAATACTTCCTAAAATCAACAGGAACCTCAACCACTGGTTGTTTTCATCCTCAAGCTTCCCTACCTGTCCAAGATGAACACTGCAGCTCTAGCCACAACATCAGCACCACACTTAATAATAAAAAGAGCCACAGAAGTATTTTCTCTCCCCTCCAAAAAATGAATTCTAATTGAATGCTAATGAATGCTAATTTAGCTATTTGATTCCTATTTCATTCACCAGAACTTAGTTGCTTTGCTACAAAAGCTGAAAGGCAATGACTAACTGACATAAATCATTCAGTTGAGTTCAGTTACTAAGGAAGGTGGTAAAAGTGTATTTTAGAAGGCTCTTTCCCTGAAGGGGGGGTCTGTATTTCTTTTTCCCATTTTGTTTTGCCTCACAGGAAAGAGGTCTTGTAGCATTTGCATACCTCAGAATTATGTTATGTATGAGAGGAAATCAATATTAAGAAGAGAGATTTAAACTTTGTGGAGGCTCAACTCTTAGCAATGTCAGGAATAATTAAAGGAACAACTATGACATAATGCAAAATACCCTGGTGTGAAGTGATGGGAAAATAAATGCAGGTGAAAGAATGAAGGAGGAGGGGATTTGGGATAAACATGAAGGGTCAGAAACACGAGTGGACAGATAACTTTAGGTGGATGGAAAATAGCTGCTTTCTCTCTTCTTCAGACTCCAAGATACTATGAGTAAGACCAAATCCTTTCTGTGCACACTGAATGACTTTCTCAGCTATTACAGGGTAATCCCAGAGTTAAAAATAAATGAAAGGGTCAATGATTGGCTGAATGACTTATTGAGTGATATTTGTCTATTGCACCACAGTATGACAGGAATCAGCTGCTTCATTCACCTCAGAGGGATTAAAACATTTCAAAAATGTTGGCGATCACATAGACAACAACTTTCACTGATTGACTACTTCCATCTTTTAAAATAATTGCTATTTTGTCCTAATGTTTTGCATCAAGGAACATATAAATACTCATCAGTTCTTCTTTTTTTTTTTGTTTTTTTTTTTTGTTTTTTTTTTTGCTGTACGCGGGCCTCTCACTGCTGTGGCCTCTCCCGTTGCGGAGCACAGGCTCCGGACACACAGGCCCCGCGGCCATGGCTCGCGGGCCCAGCCGCTCCGCGGCATGTGGGATCCTCCGGGATCGGGGCACGAACCCGTGTCCCCTGCATCGGCAGGCGGACTCTCAACCACTGCGCCACCAGGGAGGCCCTCATCAGTTCTTCTTTAAGTATTTGGTTGAAAGGCCCCTTAGAAAACTCTAGCTCAGTCTTTCAGATAAGCAAAAAAATACAAAATCCCTTAGCACTTTAGTAGTGTAGAATTCCAGTCAGTATCATTTTAAATTTCTATTCCAAGTCTTTAGTTTTTACTGGTCCTGACCAGCATGCCCTATTTTTTTTTTTTTTTTTTTTTGCGGTACATGGGCCTCTCACTGTTGTGGCCTCTCCTGTTGCGGATCACAGGCCCCGGACGCGCAGGCTCAGCGGCCATGGCTCACGGGCCCAGCCACTCCGCGGCATGTGGGATCTTCCCGGACCAGGGCATGAACCCATGACCCCTGCATCAGCAGGTGGACTCTCAACCACTGCGCCACCAGGGAAGCTCAGGTCACCTTATTTCTGATAAAGGAGTCAAGAATATACAATGGAGAAAAGACAGCCTCTTCAATAAGTGCTGCTGGGAAAACTGGACAGCTACATGTAAAAGAATGAAATTAGAACACTCCCTAACACCATACACAAAAATAAACTCAAAATGGATTAAAGACCTAAATGTAAGGCCAGACACTATCAAACTCTTAGAGAAAAACATAAGCAGAACACTCTAGGACATAAATCACAGCAAGATCCTTTTTGACACACCTCCTAGAGAAATGGAAATAAAAACAAAAATAAACAAATGGGACCTAATGAAACTTAAAAGTTTTTGCACAGTAAAGGAAACCATAAACAAGACAAAAAGACAGCCCTCAGAATGGGAGAAAATATTTGCAAATAAAGGAACTGACAAAGGATTAATCTCCAAAATTTACAAGCAACTCAATATCAAAAAAACAAACAACCCAATCCAAAAATGGGCCGAAGACCTAAACAGACATTTCTCCCAAGAATATATACAGATTGCCAACAAACACAAGAAAGGATGCTCAGGATCGCTAATCATTAGAGAAATGCAAATCAAAACTACAATGAGGTATCACCTCACACTGTTGGTGGGAACGTAAATTGATACAGCCACTATGGAGAACAGTATGGAGGTTCCTTAAAAAGCTAAAAATAAAATTACCATATGACCCAGCAGTCCCACTACTGGGCATATACCCTGAGAAAACCATAATTCAAAAAGAGTCATGTACCACAATGTTCATTGCAGCTCTATTTACAATAGCCAGGAAATGATAGCAACCTAAGTGTCCATCAACAGATGAATGGATAAAGAAGATGTGGCACATATACACAATGGAATAT
Source organism: Mesoplodon densirostris (assembly GCF_025265405.1). Taxonomy (NCBI): domain Eukaryota; kingdom Metazoa; phylum Chordata; class Mammalia; order Artiodactyla; family Ziphiidae; genus Mesoplodon; species Mesoplodon densirostris. The sequence continues at coordinate 33,065,427 of NC_082667.1, forward strand.
TACTCAGTCATAAAAAGAAATGAAATTGAGTTATTTGTAGTGAGGTGGATGGACCTAGAGACTGTCATACAGAGTTAAGTAAGTCAGAAAAAGAAAAATAAATACCATATGCTAACACATATAAATTGAACCTAAAAAAAGAAAAAAGAAAAATGCTTCTGAAGAATGTAGGGGCAGGACAGGAATAAAGACGCAGACGTAGAGAATGGACTTGAGGATATGAGGAGGGGGAAGGGTAAGCTGGGACGAAGTGACAGAGTGGCATGGACATATATACACTACCAAATGTAAAATAGATAGCTAGTGGGAAGCAGTCACCTAGCACAGGGAGATCAGCTCGGTGCTTTGTGACCACCTAGAGGGCTGGTATAGCGAGGGTGGAAGGGAGACGCAAGACGGAGGAGATATGGGGATTTATGTATATGTATAGCTGATTTATTTTGTTATAAAGCAGAAACTAACACAATATTGTAAAGCAATTATACTCCAATAAAGATGTTAAAAATAAATAAATAAAAGACACAAGCTATGGCCAGGTATGATGGGTCTGAGACTAGTTCAAATAGTCATCCTTGCCTTTAAGAAACTTACACTTTTTGTCTCATACATTTTTTTCTTCCCTGAACCTTCAAGGCACTCAACAAATAACTGGTTAATGACGCTCTAAATTGCATAAAGCTCTCAGGTTCAATATCAGTGGAAAGAGAATTTTAAAGAGTTTTTACTAAGAAGCCCCACATATTCACAAGGGCAAATGGGATGTCCTAAGTTGCCATAAATGTATTAAATGCACCATCATAGAATGTTGTTGTGAAAATGGATTTCAAATGTTACTTAAGGAAGGGAGGGAGTGGGAGAGACAGAGGGAGGAAATAGGGAGGGAGGGAGAGAGAGATAAAAAGAGAGAGACAGAGACAGAGGGACAGAGAGAGAGAGAAAGTGTCTTCAACCTCACAGGGTGAATTGGTTAATGCCCTAGAATAGTTCATTTATTCCCTGATGTTAAAATACATATATGAGCAAATTCCAATTGGTGCTCCTTAGAACACTAACTTCTTTAGATGTTAAAACTGTTATCATATGGTAGCTCTATTTTTAGCTTTTTAAGGAACCTCCATACTGTTCTCCACAGTGGCTATTTCAATATACATTCCCACCAACAGTATAGGAGGATTCTCTTTTCTGCACACCCTCTCCAGCATTTATTGTTTGTAGATTTTTTGATGATGGCCATTCTGAACAGTGTGAGGTAATACCTCATTGTAGTTCTGATTTGCATTTATCTAATAATTAGTTATGTTGAGCATGTTTTCCTGTGCCTCTTGGCCATCTGTATGTCGTGTTTGGAGAAATGTCTATTTAGATCTTCCCCCCATTTTTTGACTGGGTTTGCTTTTTTGATATTGAGCTGCATGAGCTGTTTGTATATTTTGGAGATTAATCCCTTGTTAGTTGGTACAGCCGCTATTGAGAACAGTATGGAGGTTCCTTAAAAAAGTAAAAATAGAGCTACCATATGACCCAGCAATCACATCCCTGGGCACATATCTGGAGAAAATCATAACTGGAAAAGATACATACACTCCAATGTTCATTGCAGCACTACTTACAATAGCCAGGACATGGAAGCTTCCTAAATGTCCATCAACAGAGGAATGGATAAAAAAGATGTGGTACAATGGAATATTACTCAGCCATAAAAAAGAATAAAATAATGCCATTTGCAGCAGCATGGACAGACCTAGAGATTGTCATATTAAGTGAAGTAAGTCAGACAGAGAGAAACAAATATCATATGATATCTCTTCTATGTGGAATCTAAAAAAAAGGGTACAAATGAACTTATCTGCAAAACAGAAACAGAGTGACAGATGTAGAAAACAAACTTATGGTTACCAGGGGGTGGGGGGGAGGATAAATTGGGAGGTTGGGATTGACATATACACACTACTATATATATATATAAAATAGATAAATAATAAGGGGTGACTCTATAGCATAGGGAATTCTACTCAATAAAATGTAATGGCCTATATGGGAAAAGAATCTAAAAAAGAGTGGATATATGTATATGTATAACTGATTCACTTTGCTGTACACCTGAAACTAACACAATATTGTAAATCAACTATACTCCAATAAAAAAAAAGAAACATTAAAAAAAGTGTCCTCATAAATCTGAAAATAAGCACTTCGAGGATATATAAAAGAGTGTTAGAGTATTAAAACTTCTGAGCTTTTTTCAGGAAGAATCAGATTAACATTAATTCAGAATTTCTCTAACATGTATATATGTATTTGAAAAGAGAGCCACTCCTTTTTTTTTTTTTTTTTTTTTGGTTAACAGTTATTGCATATTGGGAAACAGTGCACCATAGAACACTATGTAAGAAAAGCTAAATTCATTAAACCAGGCTGTCACCAGTACTACAACTAATAACTAGTAGGAGGAGATCACACAATAAAATGTCATTTCACTATAATTGTTTTCAAAGTTCAGACTGGTTAACATTAATGTAAATTATCAAAGTAGCACCCAACTTTCATGGAAGAATCAATACAGAATATTCCCTGGACCAGTTCATGATCTTTGATTATGGAAGAATTCAACAGGATAAAAATGTCTGCATCTTTCCTATGCACCTGTCTAGTATGTGAGTACAAATATAATGCTATCACCAACTCCTGTACTACACAGTCCTAAATGGAATTTATTTTTTTCTCTTTCCCCACCACATATCCTTCCCCTTACTATTTTATGTTTCATGTTGTTTTAACTTATGTCATTTTTCCCATGAGAATAAATCTTCCTTTCTTCTTTTTTCTCTAAAATTACACAATATAACTTTGTTTGAACTTCAGAAAGAATTTAAGCCAAGGAGGAAGCTGATTTGGCATTTATTTCCCATGAATATCTCTTGTTATGTTTATGCTACTTTTTTTTTCCAGATATGGTCCCTTAAGAAAAAAAAATTAATTGTATTTATTTATGCATTTGTCTCACCTTCCTTATTTTTATACCATGCACTAGTTTTGCTTTCTATTGTAGCTTATGCCACTTATTTTTAAAGAATCAGATAGATTTATATTCACTTCAGAAATACCAAACTTATTTCTCACAAAACCAAGATATCAAGTTAGCATGTGATGACAATCACATTTCAAAGATAGTATAATCTTTTAGAACTGGAATTCCTTGAAACAAAATAAAATGCATGCAAGCAAACAGAAAAACAAAAGTGTAAAAACAGCTTCAGTAAAAATCCAACCAATAACATGGTCTCTCACTGAGTCTCTAAATGCTTTAAAAAAATTATAACTTTAATGAAAATTCAGGTTTTAATCATAGCTTACTCCATTTCTTAGAAATTTAATATGTACAGGTGACAGTAAAGGGAGTTATGATGAACAACTATGTTTGCTAAATAATCAGATATATGATGCAAGCATGTATTAGCTAAGCTGCTTTTGATTTCATGTAATAAAAATCCCAGTGGCTTTAGCACTTTAAGGTTATAAATGTAACTAGAAAGGCAGAGGTAAGGTGGGTACACTAGTTGTGAGGTTCAGTGTCATCAGGCTTCTGCTGTTTCTCTGTCGTTCCCTCAGGCTGCCTTTTCTCCTGTCATCACTAGCAGCCTCCCAGCCTCCCATGGCCTCCTCATGGACAGTAGGGGCAAAGTGGGGTCTCTACCCACAACCATCCAAAAATAAATAAATAAATAAAGTCCTGGATTTGCCAAGACCTCTGGAGTTACACAGTGGCAAATGGATAAAATGATTCCTACAATGTCTTCTATAAGGTTCTGGATGCTTGGAAAATCAAATGAGGAAAGTGGTGATAGGACTCCTTTCTTTTTTCATTCATCCACTCACTTATTCACATAAGAAATATTTATTAAGAGCTTGTTACGTGCTTGACAATGTTGTAGACACAGGATACAGCAGTAAACAAAACGGACTTAGATTCATAGAGCTCACATCCTGCTAGGGAGCCAGACATTAAATAAGTATATAATGAAATTTCAAATAGTAACAAGAAATGTGAAGATAAATCAAGCAGAAACCAGAGATAGAGACTGGGGTGTTATTTATTTATTTATTTTTATCAAAGAATAATCAAGGATGGGCTTTCTGAGGAGACCTACATGAAAAAGGAGTGCATATCAAGGGGAAAGTATTCCAGATAGAAAAACATGGTCTGAGGCAAGAGTGAACTTTGCCTGATTTGAATTTCAGCAGGACCAGTGTAGCTGTCGCACAGTATAAAACAGGAAGAGAGGAAGGAATGAGGCCAGGGAGGGAGCCAGGATACAAAACAAAGTTTGGCAAGACAATTTAGAGGATTCTGAGCAGAGCACAATATGATCTACATTCTAAAAACTTTGCTCCTACTGTTTTCGGGAAATTGAGTGTAGAGGATCAAGAGTGGAAGCGGAAAAGCTATTTCAGGAGCTATAGTGTACAGGCTGGAGATAGTGACTTAGCTTATAGAACCATTGATGAAAACAATGAGAATTCGTAAAAATCAAAATATACTTTTGAGGATACAGTAAATCCAGGCGATTTTGAGAATATCATATGGTAAATATACCTCAATGGAGATATTAGCCTGAATAGTGCTATGTTATTTCATCTACTTTTTAGCTGACTAGAGAACAGACAAATGCAGTCTCTTTCTGTTGCAATGTTTAACTCTGAAGTTCCATCTTGGGAGGTGTTCAATAAATGTTAATTTCCAAACTGTGTTCTTACAGTAGAAGCATTAATGCTACACAATGCAACTGACACAAATCCAAATCTTTGCCTCACATAGCAGCTTTATAACTTTGGACAAATTTCATAACTTCTGTGATTCAATTTCCTCATTTATAGAGTCAAGATAGTAACTTACACAACTAGGGATTATCATACGAACCTTACTTCACTAAGTGAAGTAAGTCAGACAGAGAAAGACAAATACCATATGATATCACTTATATGTGGAATCTAAAATATGACACAAATGAACCTATCTATGAAACAGAAACAGAATCAGGGACAGAGAATAGACTGGTGGTCGTCAAGGGGGACTGGAGTGGGAGAGGGAAGGAGTGGGAGTTTGGGATTAGCAGATGCAAACTGGTATATTTAGAATGGATTGACAACAAAGTCCTACTGTATAGCACAGGGAACTATATCAATATATTCAATATCCTGTCATAAACCATAATGGAAAAGAATATGAAAAAGGATTATATATATGTATAACTGAGTCACTTTGCTCTACAGCAGTAATTAACACAACATTGTAATTCAATTATACTTCAATAAAAAATAAATTTAAAAAGATAGTAACATAACTCAATAGATTGTCTCAAGTAGTAAGTGAAAATGTGAATCACTAAGCACACTCTCTATCATGCATTAGCAACAACTCAACAGGTATTAATTTATTTTCTCCTATAGTCTGCATAATTATTCTCAGGCTTTTGATGTCATGAGAAATTTCATTGCGTGTGCATGCACGATAGGAATCACTGCCAAGACTGATGTGCAACTGTCTTTAAGGGAGAAGGTGGTTTTAATGACATGCCTAGTGGACCAACAATTTTTTAGCAACTGCCAGAAGCTCTTGGAATAAGACATGACTATGCCATGGAAAGGAAGAAAAAAAATCTTTATGTGCTAGGAATTTGACCCTTCTAGGCATAGATAATTTCCCTTTGTCAGGAACCCTGAATGTTTACTGGCTTTTGCTTTCTGTTCTCTGAAAAAGAGAAAAATAATTTTTCCCAGGAAAATTTGAAGTTCTCAGAGCTATCTATGAAGAAGATTTTGAGTAGACAAACTTTATTATAATTTAACTAGGCATTCTATGACCTTCAGCTATCATTGAATAAAATCACTATCTCCATGACCATTTTTAAAGTTGCACATTTTATTCAAATTTTTGTATGATGATACATGTTCATTTGAAAAAATAAAATGGCTGCTTCTTAACTTTATGATGGCAGATTGAACAAAGCTTAACTCTTTTAATGTGCCTTGATGTCTATTAGTTATGGTCCTCATATCTATGAACTGCACTGTAGTTAAAATACGAAAACAAGCCAAGGAGACTCTCAAAATTCTTATTTAGTAGCTAGAAACATAAACAGAGCTTAATTTTGATAGAGCATCTACATACCAGTGGAAGTTTATAGGAACATGTGTGTTGTCTGTTTCACAATAGTAACTTCAGTGCTTACTTGTTCAATCAAGTACCTACTTCAGTGCTTACTTGTTCAATCAAGTACCTACTTCACTGATCCTTTTCTTGTGAAAGCCACCCAAAAGCCTACTGTATCCACACTCTTTGCACACTCTCCTTTGCTATTTCTCTTGATTTGTTCTCACTTGGACTTGAACTCACTTGGACAGCTGTCTCTTCAGTAGCCCAGTTCCTTCTCCCTCTCACCAATATTTCTCACTCTGGACAAAAATTCCGATTCACAGATCTGATAATGTCTGGTATCTGCTCAGGAACTCTGTGGGGTTGCTTATTTCCCACCAAATAGTTTAAGGAGAGAATCTGCTATCCTAAAATATGTCTCTATGGCATAAAGATTATTTTAAGCTGATTACTTTTAAGAAACAGCAGACGCAGGAGAAACTAAGAATACCTAGCAGAAGTTAATCTTTTGTAATGTAAATAGACATTTACATTGATAAGGGAAATCTCCTTATAAGGGTGTCTCCACTGCTATACCAGAAAGAGGAGGACAACTAAATCTCCAGAATGTCTCATCAATGGAGAACACCTGGACTTAAATCTGCATAACAACTGTACCTTTGTTTATTGTGCTTTGCCTGAAAACCTCCCATAACTGGTTCTCCACTCCACAACACACATCTTTTATTTTTAGCTGTAAATGGTATTTAAGGTAATGGTTTGGGCCATTTGGGGGAGTTACTCCATTTTCCTGGGTCTCTCCCATGTATACAGGATGTATACATGTTATTAAACTTGTTTGTTTTTCTTCTGTTAATCTGCCTTTTATTATGGGGGTGGGGGGGTTCTCAGTCAAGAATTTAGCAGTGTAGAGAAAAAACTATTTTTCTTTCACTACATAGTCATTTTTTGGACTGATGTTCAAAACCTTGAGGATGTAGCTTCAGTATTTCTTTCCGCTCACCTACAGAGCCCTACACTTACAGCTGCAGTTCTGATTCATCAAATTTCTGATTCCAGCAAGTATCTAAGTGGATTCTCTCTTCTCTGAACTCCACTACTACAGTTCCCTTTGGGCACCCATCTCATTGCAGCTTTTATCATTGATTAGTGGAGTACTTGGAAACTATAACCTACTACTTCTGACATTTTTAAGACCCTTAGTTTATTTCCCTATTCCCTCTACCATGTGAAGTCTATCCCTTTGCAGAGGAGGGGGAGTGGCAGCAGAGACTGCTCCTTTGTGTGAGTTATGGTTAAAAGAAACACTTTGAATGGGTCTTTTTTTTTTCCCCCTTCAAAATAAACTATCATCCTGCTTCAAAATGAGGGACTTGTCTTCAGGAGCCAAGTTGCTCAACATAATAAAAACACTTTCATCTAATTAGCTGAATTGTGAGGCTGGAGATGGTAAAGATGCAGGTGACAGTTATGATAATGACAGTGAGACTCAGATTCCTCCAGGATATCAGGGCCTACATTCTGAGTCTGCACATGTCTACTGGGGTATTCGTATGGGGGAAAAGTTTTCCCTGAAGTTCATCAGAAGGTGGTAGGGACCAGGAGGGACCCCTGACCTTTAGAGGAATGTGACATATGGATTATAGTAGCAGTCATTCTTATATTCAATATTACATTGCTTTTTTCTGCACTTTAATATATTAACCCATGCATTTAACAACTCATTTTTATAAACATACTATACACGATATACTCTAGGTGCTGGGGTTATGGTCAGAGGCAGATTTACTGGGAAGCTAATGGAATGAAAGAGTCAAGCCCTCTCACTTACACAAGGTCTCTTCTAAGGGGCTCTAATTAATATAATTATGTTTCTTAAAAATTTGAAAAATAGGAGAGTATAACCACAACCAGTTTAAAATGTTTAGTCTTTTTTATTTCTACGTCCACTTTATAATATTTCCCATCTTGTCAGTGGTTTTAGCGTGACAATTAACAGCTTTAGAATCTGATTTAAGGAAAGTTGAATTGAGAAGGTACATTTAGTTTGGGATTAATAGATTATATATTCCAATTAATAATCATTTCCATGTAGATTAAGTTATAGTTAAATTATTACTAACAATCTGGGAATAGGAGTGGTGTCCACTAATTCTCTGACCATTGACACTAGCTTATGAGTTTCCACTTAGATGATGCCGTTATTGATAGATCTAAGCAATCATCAATCAGGGCAGGAGAAGGGTTGGGATAAAAGTGAGACTGCAGGAGATGTTGGTTGACAAGGACACTAAGTAGAGTGGACGTAGGAATTGGGAAGAAGATTGTCCTGAGAAAGTGTCTATGATTTGGAGTGGCTGAAATAGAGATACCTTTATAATAGGACACACACAACTGGTTGGGCGATAATTTGTTACAGCTGACAGGTAATTTCATACACTACAGGTCAAGGTGGTATCATGTTATGACAAAAGAGTCATTCATTTTGGCAATATGCACTTTTCTTTGATGCCAGTTTCTGGCAGGCTGTATATACACGGCATATACCTAGGGGATACAATAGATTTTACAGATATATTTTTCAGCCTTTATAAACCCTTTTATATGATAAATATTGCTAACTTTAATTAGGGCTCTATTTTTTACTTTTATATTAATATAGTTTCTCTGACACTTTCATATTCTATAACCACAGATTTAACTGCAAGTATCCAAAAGCATCTCTTGACTAGACAGAGACATCATTCATATGTGACCCTCTTTTTCTTCAAGTTTACATTCAGTACTGAACATAAGCTTGGGCTTGTGGTACATTTCCTCTTTCAATTCATATTCAAGTAAGGTAATTTGAAAATGGCAAAGAAATGTGTTCCCAATAAACTATCTGTTATAGAGCTTGACCTGGGCATATGTGCTGTGGGATTAGAAGGAAACCTCAAATCTGTGAACAGATTTTTAGGAAATACTGTAGTATCACAAACCAAGACTGCTTATTACAGAGCATTCACTCCCTTGTGCTATTTGATTTAAAGGAAAATATTTCTTCTTAACACAGACTGCCAAATATCAGCCTAATTCCATCCTGCCCTGTTTAGTTAAATAAAGCAAATTCAATGCTTACTGGGCTAGAAGAGGGACATTTAACTTCTATAAACTTTCTGCCCCAACTTTAAGTGGCAATAAAATTTAGTTCTTTTTTTTTTTTTTTTTTTTTTTGGTTTTCTGTGTTCTCTTGTTTGGAAACCTTTTAATTCCACCCATAAACATTTATAGTTGAACTCTCCTTCCCCACAACATCTCTTTTCCATACACCTACTTACTCCTAGTAAAGATCTTGTTTAAAATTTTAAAAATCCAGTTGATGTTCAGCACTTTGCTCTGTGGTAATTCTGCAAACAATGGCTGATTATATCAATCTCCAGAAGACTTCTCAGAAACCTATCTATAGATATTTTTAAACTCATAATACAGGACATCAACCTCTTTTAATATTGAAAACCAGACAAAGAACTCACAGTTTTCTCAGATTCATAAGAAATTTCAGCGATGAAAGCACAAATCATGGAAGAGATTAGACTTAAATGTAATCACCTCATAGATGTTAAACTGGAGCAACAGGTATCATTATCTGGAAATCACGAGTAGTGTTTGGATTTTAGCATCAAGTTCATCAAGTCAAGAATTCTCATTGTGAGAAATGTCAGGCCAAATCATAAAAGTTGACAAATATCAGGAGCAAAACACCAATAAAAAAATTAAGGAAATGTGTTGCTGATAAAGATTTAATAGCAAAAAACAACACAAAACCATTCTGTTTATAGATGTTCTTCACCAGGTTACCAGGACCAAATTTGCATTTCTGTGATACTCTTTGAGATTTAATGCTGGAAATTCTTCTGGAGGCCAATCAAAAATTTTCTCTGATCCTTCAACTCTCCTTTCTGGACCTTACTTCTTCCACCATCGTGTAATTCAAAATAATCAATATGCCAAATTAGCATATTTGAAGTGGCCTGCCTTGAACCTCATTACCTTAAAAAGTATCAAGGTCATGAAAGTTAAGGAAAGACTATGGAACTGCTCCATTCTGAAAATTACTTAAGTGACATGACAACTAAGTGCAACGCATGATTCTGAAATCTATTTCTGGGCTCTAAAGGACATTTTGGGGACAAAGTTTAGATTTGATGGGGTATGAGGATTAGATTGGAAATGATTCAATGTTAATTTCCCGACTCCTTGAATTAAAGTTACTTAAGAAACAGCTGAGGCAAGAACACTCTGACCCTCCTTTGTTCCCCTGAAAGCAGGAAATAAATCTCCCATGTGAAAGGTACCCTCCCTGTACCAGGAGGTAGCGAGATATCCTTACCACCAGAGACAGAGAATTTAAAGCCTAGGAAGCTATATAAACAGACCTTGTTACTTCTTTACTAATTTAATACCCCAAGCCCAAACTTTTTTTCCTTCTCAATTCTTCACAAGTTTATTGTTTCTTTGTCTAAAAGGTATATAAGCTTCCTGCTTTGGTCACTTCTTTGGTTCCCTTATCTATGGGACACCTGTATGTATGAATTTTTTTTTTTCTGTTAACTTGTCTTGTGTCAATTTAATTATTAGTCCAGCCAAAAGAACCAAGAGGGGTGGGGTAAATTCCCCCCCCAACAAAGGTTAGAGGCCAATTGTTTTGTAGAATGTTCTTCAGTTGGGTTTATCTGATGTTTCCTCATGAGTAGATTCAGGTTATACATCTTTCAATAGATATTACAGAAGTTATACTATGTTTTTCTCATTGTAGCTTATTAGGGGCACAAGATTTCAATTTGTCCCATTACTAATAATGTTTGGTCTCTTGACAAGGGTGATAACTGTTAGGCATCTCTTCTCCAAAATAATATCTTTTCGCTTTATAATAGATAGGTGTTTTGTGGGGAGTTGTTTTGAAATTATATAAACATACTTTCTTCACAAATCTTTAAATTTATTCCTGTATCTATTTTTATTATTCTGGAGCTTCTGGTTTCTCATTTTATTCAGTGGATCATAATCCATTACTATCCTGTTTATTTTTGTGCTTAAATTATCTGAGAACAAGCTGGCTTCTGTGTCCTTTTAAATATTATTCTATGAACATTTCTTTACTTTTTGCCATGAGAAGTGTCAGGCTAATCTTCAAGTGTGGTTGCCCTATCCTTGGATTCAGTCACTTCTCCAACAATCACTCATTTCTTGGAGAAGAGAATGGCATATAGGCATTCTGGTAGCTACATTAAAAACATAAAAATAAACAGGTAAATTTGAGTTAAAAATATATTTTACTTAACTCAATATATACAAATTATTTTAGCATATAAACAATATTAAATTACTGAGATATTTTGCATTCCTTTTTTTCATACTAAATCTTTGAGATATGCTGCATATTTTAACTTACAAAAAATCTCAATTTGGATGCTGAATTTCCATGTGAAATACTTGGTTTATATTGAGATTTCAAAAAATTATCATTTGGAAAAATTAGATTCATATTTCCAAACTGATTCAAACACACTTAAAAGTCTCCCAATATATGAATTAAGTATTCATTTATAAAATTATAACTAAACTAATTTAAATGAAATAGAATTATAACCATTTTCTTGGTCACATTTTTTTCAAGCGCTCAATAGCTATATGTGATAGATGCTACTATCTTAAATAGTACAGACCTCATCACTTAGAAATAAGGAGGGTCTGAGTTCCAGCATGTTGTTGGTGTTAAGAAAGAGTAGATATCAGTAACTTTGAAGTGATGCAATCCATTTGATTTGGAGACAGATTAGACCTGGGGTTATGAGAATTGAAAAGGAAATTCAAGAATAACTTGTATTATTCACCTAATATATTATAATTTTGAACAATGATTCTCAAAATGTTTAGTGTGAAGAAATTTTCTTGGGGAGATACTTAAAAACACATATCTTCACCCCATTCACTCAGATTCTAGTTTAGAAGTCTACAGTGGGGCTTGGAAAACTGCATTTTATTTAATTCTGCCTCAAATCGTTTTGGACAAAACCTTGAGAAATACTTCCTCCAGAGTCTGACTGCATTAAAACGAGTTTTCAAACCAGTATTAAGGATATTGTCCTGCATTGATTAGGCAATGCTGAGGCAGCATCAGCATTGCTTTATTAATTGCCTACTTTACTAATGACATACACCTGCAGTCATAACTCAGTGTGTTTAGAATCTTGCCAACAGGTGTGGATAAACGGAGAGTGTCATCAGCTCATTAAAAACACAACAAATGACAAGTTGTCCAAGTGACTGATTCTAAACAATGAAGTCTACTGCTATCCCTCCCCCAGGTTGCCAATATTCAAACGGTGGCTATGCCTCTACACAAAGATATTTTCCTGGCCTACAATTATAGAAGGTCAAGAGAAGCAGTGTTCTTTACAATAATTAGAGATTATTCATCTGTCAAGAAAAATACTGTTAGTATTTTGGTCCTCCATACACTGATGTCACTTTCTGCTTTACACTGCTTTGTTTTCTTCCCAAAATTTTATAAACATGTATCTTGTAAGATTAGACTTAAACTTGTATCACTTTTTAAATATTTAAACTTTTTAATCTTGTATCACAGATTTAAAATGCAGTTTTCTATTTCCCAGTATCTCTCATCTAGTCTTTTTAATCCTAATTATTTAAGAAAATAGCAAGGCACTAAAGAAGGGGAAAAAACCAAAATTTTGTTCAGGTATTTCTGCAGATAGCCTCATTTTATTACAGTTGTTCCAATGTTTCTAGATAGTAATTCAAAGGGGGAAACTGAGTATATGAGAACAAAATACGTAAAAGGTATGATTTGTGTCATGGCAATCAATAATATTCAGAGAGATTATTCTGGGGCTCTGAAAGTGCTAATGGGTACCTTAGTGTCAGACAAATATTTGGTAGTATCAATAAAACATCTGATAATTATGATATTCTTTCATGGGCTTCCTAGACAACTAACCCTTGCCTCTCATTAAAATAAAGTCACACTGTTAAGAATAAAGTGGTCTTTTCTGAAAAACAGTCAAATAATATGCTAAAATAATATGTTGCTAAAACACCTCCTTTGACTACAGTCTCCATGAAACTCTAAAATGTACAAATCACTGCTATAAGGGATGTGCCACAGATGTGCCAAGATCAAGAGATGTACCCTTAGCTCAACAGCTGGGCAGGAGAGACTGCTCCCAAACAGAACCAAATTACAAGCCCTGGTGGGACGTCATAGCTGGAATTTAAACAAGTTTTTACGGAGCACATCTCTAAAGGAAGCTGTTACTTTATTTTCTGTATGTCACAAAATTCACTCCTCCAAACTGATACACCCATCAAAGACATACTTCAGTCCCTTTTCACCCTTTCGTGAATTTTGTCTAGGCAGCTATTATAGTTTATCTCTTGTTTGACACCCTGAAACAAAAGCAGAGATCTCTCAATTTTCACTCCTTTTCATACACCTACAAGTTGATCTATTCCTAGAAAATCATCCTGCATAGATTAACACTACTACTCTTGATTTAAGTCAGAGTAATGTGTTTTCTTCAGAGAGCTATCAGAGGGAAAATAGGAAACAGGATGGAGTCAACTTCCTGTTGATGCCTAGGAATATCGAAGAATACATCTTCTAGGTGTAAATAAGGATTGATTAAATTTATTTTTGAAATTCATATAGCTGAAAAATTTTATATGTGAATTCAAAACGAAGTCCCATTTAGAAATTATTTATTGTACCTAGTTTGGTCACTGGAGAGGAAGAGATGGAACTTGCTTCAGAATCCCCATGTAAATAATTGTATTAATTAATTCTATCTTTAATAATGTGTTGCAAAACTTATTTCATTCTTGTTCCAAAATTAATAATCACACATTAATACTAAATCTGTTTGCTGTACCCACAAAGTCCAAAGTTAAGCATCCATTCAGGTATTTTTATATATAAATACCAGGATAAGTCAATCCAAACTGACTCTGTCAAGATACTTTTGCCCAGACTTGGCCAATACAGGTAAACTGCTTTCTTTAAGAATTCATTATAAACTGTTAATGTGTGTCACTTGCTACACACAAGTAAGTTTAGCTTTCAGGATACAAACATAGTACCCAGAAAGTCCATTCCTTTATGAAATTCACAGTCCAGTGTGTGGCGGGGGAAGGGAGGAGGGAGAGGATGGTCAAGAAACATAACAAATAGTAATTGTACATTGTGTTCTGAGACAATGTTTATAATGAGGTGTGACAGATTGAGACTGGTTCATAGAGGTGTCTCAAATTAAATGCATGGAAATTTTCCCCCAGAATACAAACTGGAGACATTCCAGACAAAAGGAATGGCAGTTACAAAACAGAAGTGCTAGCTATTGTATGTTTTAGGAAAGGCACACTGTTAACTGTCAGGAGGATAGAAGGTCATGCAGGGTAATAGGGAGGGTTAAGAACAGGAAGCTGAAAGCCGAGAGCACACTATTAAGAGCCATGCGCACCATGCTAAGTGAACTGAATTTTATCCTTTGGTGGTAAGATATGATTGAAGACTTTTAAATTGGGGAACACTAGCTTAAAACATATAGTTCAGCCAAATTATTTGAGATAATTATTTAGAAACTATAGTAACTTCAACCACAAAGAAACAGGCTTCAGTTCCACGATCTCTACTTCACTTTTTTCTCTGTTTTTCATCTCTTCAGTCCATTTCCAGGGATAATAAAAATTCTCAGCAAATTAGAAATAGAAGGAAACTTTCTCAACCTGAAAAGAAGCATCCAAGGAAACCCTTCAGATAATATTATCCTAACTGTGAAAGACTGAATGTTTGTCATCTAGAGCTCAGGCTCAGTAGTTGTGGCGCACAGGCTTAGTTGCTCCGCAGCATGTGGGATCTTCTCGGACCAGGGCTGGAACCCATGTCCCCTGCATTGGCAGGCAGATTCTTAACCACTGTGCCATCAGGGAAGCCCACTTGCAAAGTATTTAAAATTGTAGAACATATAAATACTTGGCTCATAATGGTCATTAAAAATGAAAAAAAATAAATAAATCGCTCCATACTACAACCTGTAAGCTTGACGTATCTGTAACAGATAAAAGAATAAATAAACCTTGGGAAACATTTATTGCTTTACATACTGAAAACTAAACCTAATTGCCTCATAAATAACCAAGCAAAATACACAAGCAATAATCTTAGGCCTAAATTAAAGTTGTTAAACTGATTATGCTGAAATAAACAGATGTCCATATGAGCTTCATTTTGAAAAACACAATCTCTCCATTTTTATTTTATTTAGCAAGATTTTCACTGTGCCTATCTGCTTCAAGTCTGATAATTTCAGCCAGCAGTTTATTGCATATAATTTTTCCAGTGATTTAGAAATTCTCCATGTAGCTAAAAACATATACTCATTATTGCTGATCTTAGCCTAGCAATGGCTCCCAATGAGGCAAAACTGCCATGTCTTCTAGGAGGGGTCAACAATGGGCTAAAAGGTATGTATTCTTAAATTGCCATCATCACAATTTTTGAGATTTTCTAGAGTTAATTTTGTCCTTTTCTAATAAGCATTAATATCTTTCAGAATTACAGATTTATACGGAAACTAAAACAAGAAAAAATATATTCTAGCTTGAAAGATTTATTGATTCTGGATGGATAACCTGCCATTATGGAAAACAGGAAATTTATGCTATCGATGTCAAAATTTTCAGTTTATTATGATTTGAAACATTTATAATTGTATTTTGTTTTATGCTCATGTCAAGAATAGCATGAGCTCGAAAAGGGAATAAAAGGAATAGAGCAGAACAAAGTAAAAAAAAATCCCATATTTTTTTTTGCATGTGGAGGGTGGTGGTGGAAGGAAGTCCAGCACTATTTTATTTATACACTAATTACTACTCCATTCACCTAGAGGAGCTGAGGTTTCATGGCAGCTCTTCCTCCATCTACATGGTTCAGATAGTTGATTTTCTTCCATTATTCTACCAGTAATTAAGACAGCTGATGAAATACTCCAAGGATAAAAACGGTAGCTTCAGTAAACAAACACGACTAAAACAAGCAGTGGCACCGATCACTTAAACACAATTTCCTCTAAATCCTGAAGGAAGGAACAAGAGTGTGAACATGTTTCACCCTGAAGAATCACCAGCTCTCTGAAATTCCCATGCTGATAGATTTAATTTAATATCACCATTAATTTAATTAAAGTAGCTAACATTTGTTTATAATTTGATAATGCATGTGGAGTTTTTCTCAAATATTTGCTATAAATTTCAGAACAGCTCTAGTTGCTGTTATCCTAATTTAACATGTGAGAAAATGGAGGCTCTGAGAGATGAAGCCACTTGCCTGTGGTTGTGCAAGTAGACAGTGTAAAGCCAAATTCAAACACAATTGGTTTTACCCCACATACATTAGAAACAATGCTCATTTCATTCTACTATCTCATCTCGTATTTTCCTGCCTTTTGCTTGATAATATGTGATCTGAACTTTAACTAAACTGTTACTCCAACTTTTCTTTGAATATTGTCAAAAGAAAGTATCTCTTGATATGGAAGAGAAATAGTTTGAGACACTGATGGATTTTA
Source organism: Mesoplodon densirostris (assembly GCF_025265405.1). NCBI lineage: Eukaryota > Metazoa > Chordata > Mammalia > Artiodactyla > Ziphiidae > Mesoplodon > Mesoplodon densirostris. The sequence goes on from NC_082667.1 coordinate 33,082,209, forward strand.
AATTCCTCCAAACCATTAAAAAACATAATTTTCCTTAAATGGCTATGAAGTCTAACTGGGGAAAAAAAAACCCTTCAGATATAAAGAAAATGATTGTTTATAGAAAAGGTAAATTCTGTATATATGAATGGTGTGAGGTGAGTTGAGTATGGCTTATTCTCAACCAGTCTCATTCATAACATTATTTAAGTTCCTGACTCAGGAAAATTTATATATATATATCACAGGTCTTTCTACAAATATCATTCTGGAGCTGAAGGGCCTTCTGCATCCATAACTTTTCTTTTAAGCAACGTTTCTCATTTGGCAATGCTTATTAACTTACCTCTCTACCATCTAAAAGCCAACTTATTTCTCTCTAGCTTATTTTAAACAACAACCTAAGCTGAATCCCCTCTACAACTTCATAATGATATGGTCACCTAGTTCATGTTTTGACATCTGCTACTTTTTGAGGCAGTTTACCCCATCTTTGGAATACTCTGAGTAAAAAATGTTTCTTCTCACATTCAACTGAAAGCCACATATCTATGGTTTTATCCATTAAGCTACCCAAATGAAATCTGGCCAGCATTTCTGGTTTTCCTTACTTCTCAGGTTTCTAATTCATCTAATTATAGCATAACAAAAACATAAACAAAACACAAAATTTAACATGAACATTTCTGTATTATTAAAAAGTGTTGGCTAATTTTTTTGGCTTAATAAGGAGAAGGGATTTTTAAAGAGTTTTGAACCCTTTCACAGAACATAGAGAATAATTGAACACAAATGAGATTCAGCAAGAGTTGAAACCAGGGAAGGTTCAGACTGCTGGCTGGATAATTTTGAAGAATACTGCATAATTTTGAAGAATACTGCATGCTGCTTCCTCTAGAGTGGGTCTTGGCTTCCTTTACTGTCTCAAGATACAACATCCTTCAGAAAAATCTTCATGGAAAGAACATTTTCCCATTTTTCTTCTAAAATTTCCCAGCAAAGCCCTCTTTGGCTCACTGACCCTTGTTTATAGATTAAAAAGTCTGGAATCAGGAAAAACAATGGAGTGTGAAAGAATATATGTATTAGAAATATGTCAATATCAGTCTGTAACTTATCTAACCAATTATAGAAAAGGGATTATCCCTGTCAGCCATAAAAATAATTATAATGTATTATGAATGTCTTGATGTCCAATTTGTTCTTATTATCCTTCCACAAGTACAGAATGATTTTATATAAGCCCATTCTGTTAAGTAAATATATCCAAGTGAGCCACAGGATTTTGTCATTAGATGGTTTATTTTGTCTTTACTCTTTCTGGCAGCTCTTGTGATGTGGAGTCTATAATTATAGTTTAGGTATGATTTCTATTATTTTATTTTACAAAACAGTTCAGAGTTGTAAGAATTTTGAGGTCATTTAGTTCAAGCTACTTATATTTAAAATGAAAAAAAAATCTAGAGAGAGTAGATGTTTTTGCAAAGTTAAGTTCAAATACCATTAAGTAGTACACAGGATGGAAGTCTACTTTTTGTACTTATTCCACATTCTTTCTACAATACTGACTCTTTGTATACTGCATATTGTGTATGTAAAATTCAAAACAAGAAAATCAGATGACTCACACAATATCACTTTGGATCCAAACTTGGCAATTTTGGAACAAGAGAAAATGACTTATCACCTCATCCTCATCCTCTAGCTCTTCCTCAGCCAACAGCTTCAGTAACTTCCCTCCTCTGCTACCAGTTCAACTCTTTTAGTTCTTCTCCAAGAACCCTGAACTAAGGCCACAGACATCGAAGGTCCTCCTGTTTTTTGTTTTTTTTTAAATAAATTTATTTATTTTTATTTTTGGCTGTGTTCAGTCTTCGTTGCTGTGCTCGGGCTTTTTCCAGTTGCAGTGAGTGGGGGCTGTTCTACCTTGCAGTGCACGGGCTTCTCATTGTCGTGGTTTCTCTTGTTGCAGAGCACAGGCTCTAGGCACGCAGGCTTCAGAAGTTGCGGCACGTGGGCTCAGTAGTTGTGGCTCGTGGGCTCTAGAGCGCAGGCTCAGTAGTTGTGGTGCATGGGCTTAGTTGCTCCACGGCATGTATGTGGGATTTTCCGGGACCAGGGCTCGAACCCATGTCCCCTGCATTGGCAGGCAGATTCTCAACCACTGCACCACCAGGGAAGCCCTGGTCCTCCCGGTTTTAATGTGCTAAAGGCATCAAACAAAGCCAGAGAATAGCTCAGAGCAATGGAATTCTAACTCCAAATGGAATCACCATCTATCTTGGAATGAGGCAGGTCTAGTATCTCAAAAGACAAAAATCAGCCAATATGTCTGGTCTACTCAGCATTTTTTTCTTTCTTTGAAAAAAAGAGGCATGATTTACATATAATACAATGTACAGTTCTTAAGATGAGTTTATACAAGCGTGTAATCACCATTCCAACTAATATATGAAACATTTTCCTCACTCCAGAAAATTCAACTTTACCCTTTCAATCATTATTCCCACTCTTCCCCACTCACTATCATCATAGACTGGTTTTGCTAGTTCATGTGTACCTTATGGGAATTTAATTTCACACTGTAATGTCTGTGTGTATGTGTGTGTCTCTAGATTCTTTCACCAATGTCTCTGCTACTGCATGTATCTCTAGTGTATTCCTTTTTTTTTTTTAATTGCTGGGTAGTATTTCATTGTATGAATACATCACAATTGTGTTTATATATTTTCCTATGGTTTGACATTTGGGTTGTTCTCAGTTTTACTTTGTTTTACTTTATTTGTTATTATATATAATACTTTTATGAAATTTTTGTACAACTGCTTTTGTGGGCATAACTTTCATTTTTCTTTGGGAATGTCTAGGAATAGGATTGTTGGACCATGGAGTTGTTTCATGCTTAACTTTGTAAGAAACTACTAAATAATTTTGAAAGTTTACTGAACTAGTTGCAATATTTTACCCTCCCACCAGCAAATTTGTATTGTTCCGCATTCTTATGAACATTTCGTGTTTTCAGTCTTTTATTTTAGCCATTCTATTAGACGTGGTGTCTCACTGTATGTGTGTGTGTGTGTTCTGCTCTGAATGATTATTTTTCTTTCACAAGAGAAATGAAATCAACAACTTCCAGTATTTCATGCACTTGTACACTTTGGTGAGCAGACTATACCATCATCTCAGGCAATATCCTGTCTTCCCTGGAATTCTTATAGATTATGACTCAGAGATTAATCTCAGATAGTTCTGACTAAGCAGAACACATTTTTAAAAAGAATTAAAAAATATTGCGAGTTCCTAATGTTTTATTTGCTTTATAATTAGCATACTCAACTAGAACATATGCTAAAAATGTGAAAATGTATTTACCTTGTGCTTTTATAAAACTTAGATAGAACACCACATGTATACCAGGTGCTGATTCATACAATTTATTCATCTTCCATAACTGCTAGTTAATTTGTATCCGTTGATATCCATCATGATCCTGCTATATAGTTTGAAGTGTTTACTAGAAAGAGGGAAGTGATTCTTCTCTAAAAATATTCTCACCACACGGAAAGGATTTTCTCCCTATTTCAAGAAGCCTAAGAAAAGAGTTCTAACAATGCAATGTGTACCTTTTAGCTCAAAATCAATACCAAAATGGGTTCAGTTAAATATTATCTTTTCCCTCTCCCTCTGCCTGATATCTGATAGAAGTTTAATCAGCTCTGAAACAAATCAATCATAAGCAAAATAAAAGAAGCTTGGTAATGGATAAACAACAAGAGCACAGCAGCATCGACAACAAAACATGATTATCCAGACTAAATACTGAGCAGCTCATCAGGCCTCCTAATTCTCTAGAATTTGAGCTATTTTTCAGAGAGATTTTTCAAGTGTCACTATATTAAGGAGCAAGCTAAAGCTACTTCCCTTAGAAAATACACAGTCTAAAGAAAGAAGAGAGGACCTGAGAATTACACGTGTTTGTAAGAGATTTGATGGTTGTGTGTATATTTATACACATAGTCACTATACACATTAAAGTGAATAATTTTACAGTAGAAGACAGAAGATCAAGAGTAAAGATAGGGGGGAAAGTAATTCAATTTTTAAAAGCTCTACAAGAAAATATTTGGATTTAAAGAGGCACAAAGGACAAAACAAATGCAATTTTGAAGGGAAGGAATAACGAAATTGTACCAGACTATACTTAATTATACCACAGTTACCTCAGAATCAGCATATTTATTACCATACCTTTGATTCTCTAACTTCTTCTAACACAAATCTGACCATAACATTACATCCCTCAATCCAGGAAACACCACCATCATCAAGGTATCCAACCTGGAGATCACACTCATCTTCTGACTCTCCTTGTCTAAGTGGCAGAATCACATCACCTTCTATATGTCATCCCCCATGTAATTGCCAATGTCTTGTTTTAGGCCCTTTTCATCTTTCTCTTGTAACTACGTTTCTCACCTAGTTTCCCCATGTTTCATTTTGAGTTCCATACTGCAACCAGAATTTATGTACAAATAAAATCTAATTAAATCAGTCTCCTGTTTAAAATCATTTGGTTATACAACATCACATATAAAATAGTTTAAATCTCAGTTTATAATTCCAGGATCTTTATGAATTAGCTTCTACTAATCTTTCTTTATATATATATATATATATATATATATATATATATATATGTATACATAATTATTAACACATAATATTAGGCAGCATTATTTCCTGCTGAATCTTCATTCACTCCCCCAAACTCTTGCTATATCGAGCCACTTTCACTCCCCTTTCTCATACCTCATTGGCTTTCATATACTGTTGAATCTCCTGAAACTCTCTTCAAACTTCATATGCACCCTCTTTCCCTGCCTGCTTCTGTACGTGGCTAGGTAGCTCCTAGCCATCCTCAACACCCAGCTCAAACATCATCTCTGAGAAGTCCTTCCTGACTGGCTTTGCCCTCCTCTGTCTTCCTATATTCTCATACCACCTTTGAGTTATGTTATGCTGCTTTCTTTGGAAGTTTAAGTCAGATTTATCAAAATACTATTTATATTCATAAAATAACCTGTTTCAGCTATATAGTTTAATGAGTTTGAGTTATTCTGCATCCTGGCTAGTATATCTAAATTTTAGCCCTTTGAGTGGATGTATTGACATATCATTGTGGTTTTAGTTTACATTTCCCTAATGAATAATGAGGTTGACAACCTTTCATGTTCTTATTTTTCAACTGCCAATCTTCTTTGTTGAAGTGTCTGTTTAAAACATTTACCATTTTGTTAACTTGCGTTGGTTCACTTTGTATTACTGAATTGTAAAATTATACATATATGTATACACATATACGTATATAATCTTACAGCTCCGTAATACTCACATACATGTATATGTATATATTTACATACAGATATTATATATTATGTGTGTGCATGTGTATATATGTGCATACAATATTCTGAATATTAGTATTTCATATGTAATTTGTATTGCAGACTCTGGGTAGACTTCTCATTTTTTAAACAGTGTCTCCTGAAAAGAGAAGTTTTAAATTTTGACTAAGTTCAATTTTAACAAACGTTTTTATCATTCATACTTTGTTTCCTTTCTAAGAAATCTTTGTATAACCCAAGTTTACAAATTTTATCGCCTATATTTTCATCTGGAAATTTTGTAGTTTTAGTTCTATGATACCTTTCAAGTTTAACTTTATATAGTGTGATATAAACTTCATTTTTATTTGAAATTATTAATTGTCCCATTTGTTGAAAACACTATTCTTTCCCCACTGATTACCCTGAACCTATGGTGAAAGTCATTTGTTCACATACCTGTGAGTATATTTCTGGACTATTCTGCTCCAATTATATATTATGCAAATATTTTGTTTCTTAAACAAACACCACACTCTTTTTATTACTCTAGCATTATAGTAAATCTTGAAATCAGGTACTGTAATGTCTTTCTACTTTTGCATTTTCAAAATTCTTTTGATCATACTATGTTCCTTGAATTTCCGTATATATTATAGTTTCAGCTTGTCCATTTGCAGAAAATACAGACTACTGAAATTTTAACTGCATTGTTTCAATCTATAGATCAATTTAGAATAAAAACTTAATTTCTCTCAGCATGGTTTATAGGTTTTAGTGTACATATATTGCACATATCTTCCTGGATATTTTTCAAAAAGTAATATATTTATATGTTATTGTTAATGGTATTTAATTTCAACTGTACTTTGCTTAAATATAGGAATACAATTAAGTTCTGTGTATTACCTTGAATCTTGTGAGACTGATATATTCTCTTATCAGATCTGTTTATATATACAGAGAGAGAGCGATTTTCTACACACAGAGTAATGTCATCTGGAATGAAACTATTTCTAATCTGTATAAACTTTACTTATTTACTTACTTATTTGCAACTCATATGATAATTTCTATTTTAACATACAGGATTGTGTCCAACTCATCAGGCCAGGGTGATTTCTTAGTCACCATTAAACACAGAGTAACTGGACAGGCCTTCCTGAATAGTTCACAGCAAGAGCAGTAGTGAATGATTCTGCCCTTCCCTTGGGTTAGCTTTGGCTTTAACGAATTGCTATGTCTGATGAACATGTGCAGTAGAATGAGGCCAGTGTCCTCACCGTTAATAAATCCCTCCACCGTGCAGGTTCTGCGCTTGCATGGTCAGCCCATGGACAGTCCACGTTCTGGACAGCGTGGCTTGTACCAGTTCAGCCCCTAAAGGCTAAAACTCACCATGGCCCCACGGAAATGCATCTGCTGCCTGACGGGATCGGCATCTCGCGGCTCAGGATCTGCTCCAATTTCACGCGAATGGCCGCCTCGAATAGATGAATAAATGGTCTCTGAGCCCTCGCGGCCCCAGACAGAGCAACGCGACCGGCCATGGAGACCAGGCCGCCGACCCACTGCCCCCTCAGCGTCAGTGGGCGCTCCGCCTCGGCTACCGCCTCAGCTCCCGCCTCAGTTCGCAAGCAGGGCCGGGGCCTCCCATGGGCGCCACAGCCCCCACGTCCCGAGGCATGCTGGGAAATGGAGTCCACGTTCCGTGACCTTAGACTGAGCAGCACGTGACGTGCGGAGGGTTCGTGGGAACCACAGTCTCTGACTCGTGAGGTATTCAGACGCTCAGAACCGGAGGAATTCAGAGAAAAAGGTATTTCCTGGGGTTGGGATTATTCAATACATGCCAATAGATCTTCTAGATCATTTAGTCCAACTTTTTTATTTCACATAGAGCCCATTTATTGGATATGTAATTATTGTGTGCCAGCCCAGTACTGGAGGCTGAGGAATAAAGACAAGTCCTGTCCGTAGGTTTACAGAACATTGGAGAACATGGACAAGCGTGCAGACAATTACAATACCGTGTGTTAGATGCAATATGGGACTAAGCACTGGGTGCTAAGGAAGCATGTTCCTGGATTTAGGGGACGGAGAAAGTTTCCAAAAGTAGAGAAAGGGGGACAGTCGAGAAGAATCAGCATGAAAATCCCTTTCTCAATCCCTCTTAGCCAGCCTGAAGCAGCAGCACGTGCAAAGGCCGAGAGGGGAGAGAACGTTGCAGGAGTCGTTTCCTCCGGTGTGTTAGGGTATAGTTAGGTATGATTGGAGCCCAAAGAGCAGAGGTGATGGTGGTGGTGAGAAGCCAGTCAGTGGACAGAAGTGAGGAAGAAGAGGCAGGTGCCTCATACGCCGTGTTAAGCGGTTGTGTCTTTATCCTAGGAGAAGTGGGAAGCTGGTTATGGTTTTAAGCAGGGATATGACAGGATTAGATTTTTCCAAGATGATACACACATTTTTAACATATTTAGATTTTATTTTATGTATTCTTAAATATTATTTTGAAGACTTCATATATTCCTTATATTTCTCACAACTTCTCATTTTGAAAAGTGGAATAACATGAAGTAATACCCTCTACTCTTCACTAGATTCACCATTTTTACATTTATATATATATATATTTATATACTTACACACATTTTATTTATTTGCTTACTTATTTATTTATTTAAGTATGTATGAGTAGACGATATTTTAAACTAGTTTTGGTTATACCAAAATATTGAGCAGAGAGTTCCCATGTGCCCCTTAATTTCCCTATTATTAACATCTTGCATCAGTGTGGTACATTTGATGTGCATTTTACGTCCTACAGTTTGGATGAATATGTCATGGTATGTCTCAACCATTACAGTACAGAACAGTTCTGCTCTCCTAAAAATCCCCTGTGTTCCACCTATTCATCCCTCTTTCCCTCCAAACCCCTGGCATTTATTTTTTTCCCCTTTGGCTGTTGCTTCCCATACAGTGTTGAATAGAGCTGGTGAGTGGACATCTTGTTTTATTTCTGATCATAGAGTAGAAGCATTCACCATTAAGCATGAAGTTGTATGTGATTTTGATACATACCCTGAACAAGTTGAGGAATTTCTCTCTGGTTCTAGTTTTATGAGAATTTTTATTTTGAATGGATATTGTATTTTATTAAATGCTTTCAACATGTATTAAGATGACCATGTAGTTTATTAAGATGATCATATGTTTTTTCTCCCTTACTCTGTTAATGTGGTGAATTACATCAATGCATTTTTAATTGGTAAGCCACTATTTTAGTTCTGCTGAAACTCACGTGGTTCCAACGTATTATCGTATTTTATAATGCTGTATTTTATTTGCTAAATCTTTTGTTAAGCCTGTTTTTATGTAGATTAGTGGTAGATATCAGCCTTTAGTTTTTTCTTCTTGAAATATCTTGATCTGGTTTTGGTATCATAATGCTTGCCCCATAAAATGAGTTTGGGTATGTTCCTTCTTTGTTGTTTTTCTAAAATATTTAGTTAAGTATTGATATTTTTTCTTCCTTAAATGTCTGATGAATTTGACCAATGATGCCTTCTGGGCCCAGAATGTTCTTTGTGGAAAGATTTTAAATTACAGATTCAAAGGCCTTAATGGATACAAGGCTATTAAGATTTAATAAGTCTTCTAGCATCATTTTAAATGTATTCCTTTCAAGGAAATTTTGTAATTCATACAAGATGTCAAATTTATTTGCTTGAATTTATCATAATATATCTGCATTTGATGTTTTTTAAAGTATGTAGCATTTGTGGTGATGGCTCTTCTTTAATTCCTGTTATTGGTGATTTTGTCTTCTCTCTTATTTATTTATTTATTTTTGATCAATCCAACTAGTGTTACTCTTTTTTCTTAAATTCTATTGATCTTTTTGAGAAAAACTGCTTTCAGTTTTAATGATTTTTCTCTGTATTTATCCATTTCCTATTTTAATGATCTTTCTCTTTCTATTTTTATTTTCTATTTACTTTAGTCTTATTTTTTCTTGTTTTCCTAGCTTTTTCAGAGGTGGAAGCCTTGTTCATTGATTTTAGACTTTTCTTTGTATTTGATATAAACATTTAAAACATAAATTTTCCTGTAAGAACTGTATTAATGGTAGACGTAAACTTTGGTTCATTGTTTTTTTCATTTTTATTTAGTTCATAATTTTTTGTAATTTTCCTTGTGGTATCCTCCTTGACCTATGGGTTACTGAGAAGTGTATTATTTAATGTTTAAAGTAATTATTTCACACATAATATCCTGTTTTTTGTTTTTCCATAGTGGGAAGTCAGTCTGCCCCAAGTTATTTCATCATGCAGTAGTCCTTTTTAAAGACTTTCCAATGTTTGGAGTATTTGTCATAATTTTATTTGTGTACTATTCCCACCCCTTTAAAAGGAGCCAGAACATGAATTTCTCAGTCTTTCTTGAACCTAGAAAAACAAAAACAAAAACCTAGATTCACCAATCAGAGGCACCAGTGTGTGACCTTGATTCAGAAGAAAGCAATGTGAAGAAATAGATGCATTAAGAAATCCAGATTTTCTGGTGTGTTGGTGGCTAAAACATAAAGTGTTTGATGCTCATGGTCCAGTTTCAGCAGTGTGGTTTTAGTGTTTTCTTTAGATGAATAGCCTCTACATCTTATAATTTGCCCTTCCCTGCTTCCTGCGATTTATGAGATACTTTTTAAATAAATTGCTTGTCCATTTGAACTAATTGAAGTGGCTTCTGTTACTCTCAAATAGGAATTCTGACTGATAAAGAGGTGATTGTTTTTCTAAATAATTTGCAAGATAGTAAATCAGCTTTTAAGCAGAAGTATGTAACACTTTCCCTGCACTTCAAGCAGACCAGAACAGTGTTGTACACTCTGATTATTGAGTAAATAGTAATGAATTGATATACATTTATGTTGTTAAAATATGCAGTCGTTCTTGAGATCATCTTTGAGCATGATAAATTGTCCTACTAAGTAATCACATTTGTATTACATAAAATATTTTTGCAAAGGTATTTTATCCTCCAAACCTCTTATATTTTATCTTTATTCTGTTATAATCCAAATAGTTATGAAAATAGCCTGGCATAATATGAGAGTCTGTAGACTGTCTCTGACAATCCATTTCAAATTGCTTCCATAAAAATTCTCGTGAATTAATTCAATTTAGTGCCTAATTTGCCTATTATTATCATTATTATTATTATTATTACTGTATGAAAGAAAGAATAAAAAACTTTCCCTGACAAATGATTCCGAAACTTCTTCACCCTTTAGATCAACCCAATGATGATACGTGTGAATTTGTGGGCCAACTGAATAGTTAGTTTCCAGTTAGAGATTCTTAAACTTTAATTTTCAGAATGTGAAAATCTTTGAGGGTAGGTTGACTTGACTCTATAAATCTGAAATTTCAGCACATTAAATCCATAGAATTATACTATTATTATTTATTATTATTTTATTTTTGGTGGTGGTTGTATAGGGTACTGCTAGGTGTACAGCAGTAGGCACATAAGTGAAATTTGACTTGCACTGTATCTTCTGTTTGCTCTATTATTTCTGTTTTACAACCCACTCGATACTGTTCTGTGCCTCAGAAGTGTCATCCTTATGAGCTCTCCCATTTGGAATACTTTGGTTGGCAAATGGGAGGCAGCAGCAGGAGATCAGAGAAGGAAAGAAAGAGAGGTAGAGAGAATTATCCACCAGCTTCTTCCTGGTGTGTGGTTGGCAGTGGATGAGTTCCTCTATTGAATGATGCAGCTTCTGTCTGGTTATTCCACAACTAGATTTTTCTCCTTGAAAACAGCTCCCTGTCTTCGTCCCTTCAGACTTAAAAGCAGTACTGTTTTTCCACTCCAGTTAACTCCAGGGTGCTTAACAAGGTGCCCTTGTTATTTTTCTTTAACCCTGCCCAACAATTTTGTAAATGGTCCTTTCCTTGAATTTATTTAATCGCCACTTTTGAGTGGATGGCACCCTCACTGATACAGTAATTAGACCAGGAATAATCCCAGGAATCAAGTCTTCCAAATGGGAATCTGGGATTGGGTTACCCATTTATTTAATGAGTACATGGATATCTTACTTGTGAGGAAAAAAAAAAAGAAAATGGTAATCCATGGTCTTCAGTGAAAGCATAGTTACACAAATTATCTTTGGTTATGGTATTGAAAGATGAAATATAGTTTGTATCAACTCCATGGGCATACAACCAGTGCAGTCATAAAGGCCCCATGCTTAGGGTTTAATGCTATGTAGTCACTGTTTTGAAATTCTTAATAAAAATCATCTTAGAATTTGTAAGTGAAGTCCCACGGGATCATGGAGCATGTGCGAAGGACTTGGAGCTTCAGCTCACACACAGTCCCACCTCCCCCTGCCTCTCTCTGCCTTCATGTGACTGCTGTTGGCCACCTGCTCCTCCACCTCTGCCCAGTGACTGCTGCCCTCCTCTGCCCCAAAAGGGAACCCAGGTGCTGGCACAGGGGAGATGGAGGTTTGTGCACCACCCTGTCCTGGAACAGGACCCTGGGCACCTAGGAGGATCTGCACATGTACCACAACTTTCCCCGTGCCTGAGCAAATGTGATACTTAATAGCAAGTTAAAAATTCCATGACAGTTGAGAGGGAGACCATGGAAGAAAGAAAAACTTTTTTACAGTTTTTTGATCAGGGGCCTACATTTTTATTTTGCACCGGTCCCTACCAATTATATAGCCAGCCTGAATGGAGTGCAGGTGGAGGGCAAGGTTTTGAGAAGTGAATTGTCTGTAGCATGTTGTTACTATTATGGTTAATGATGATTAAAAACAATTGAAACGTGTTGCAGTTTCTCACAAAACTAGAGGGTGTAAACAAAGAAAAGAACAAAGAAAAAATGCCTAAATAAGACCACTAGAGAAAAATTTGAAGGCTTCTATCACAATTTTTAAAAGTGCTTTATCTACAGTAGTAGATACATCTGAAACTCAATACCAAGGTATTAATATAAGTTTTTCGATTGCAACACCAATTAAATGCTCATCCTGACACATCTGTTACACTCAAGCAGAAGCAAACTACTGCCCAAATCTGGCCCACCACCAGCTTTTGTAAAAAAGGTTTTTGTTTTATTGGGACCCAACCATGCCCATTCATTTGTGTACTGTCAATTGGTGTTCTCTAATGGTGGAGTTGAGCAGTTGCAACAGAGAACATAGGCTAGAAAAGCCTAAAATATGTACTATCTGGCCTTTTACAGAAAAAGTTTGCTGACCCCTGCATTAAAGTAATGACACCGGCAAGATAGTGTGGGAACCTGGGAAATAGGATGAGGACATTTGGTTAAGGCACACAAGGCTGAGAATTTTTTTAAAAAAATATTTATTTATTTGGCTGGGCCAGATCTTAGTTGCAGCATGTGGGATCTTTGTTGCAGCACGCAGGATCTTACTTATGGCATGCGGAATATTTTTAGTTGTGGCATGTGGGATCTAGTTCCCTGACCAGAGATCGAACCCAGGCCCCCTGCGTTGGGAATGCGGAGTCTTAGCCACTGGGCCACCAGGGAAGTCCTAAGGCTGAGAATTTTGAATCCCAATTCCCCAGGACACTTCTTTGCTAGCAATGACCTAGTCCTATGAGCCTCTAGGGTCATAATGAAGGCTATGTATCAGCATATGTCAAATCAGAAATGCAAGACTTGGACAAGGATTTTTTTTATTCTTGTCCCCCACAATCTTAGATTTAGTAAGCTTGAGGTCTTTGTGCTGAAGGGAGTATGGGTCCATCAGGAAATAGAGGCATGGTCTTGTGGGCTTCTCATGTCTGTGAAACAAGAGGCAGAGATGATGCTAACTGCACTGGCCAGAATCGTCAATCCCCTGATTACAGAGCAGACATCGGGTTTTTACCAAACAATAAGGCTAAGGAGGACTTTTTCTAGAACCCAGTGGATTCAGTATTTCAGGGATTTGTGATGCAACAAATACTCAAACTTATATGAAAAATATATGGTAGTAGCTTTGGGACCAGGTGGAAGTCAGAAGAGCCTCAAGGAGAATGTGGAAGCTTAAAGGGGCATCAAAGAAAGTGATACTGAAAGCCCCAATGACCTTGAGCTTAAAGAGAGACAAATTTTATAAAGCTGGAGGAAATGGGATCCTTGTTATATAACGGCAGAAATTTGGCAACACTGTCCTATGGAGTAATGTGGCAAATAGAAAATGTTCCCAATGGACTTGGTGATCTAGCTAAAGAGATGTGGCATAATTGAAAGTACCATCTGGCTTCCTCCTGCTTTGTATGTTAAAATGTGAGAAGAGAAAGATGTGCTAAAGAATGAGCTCTTAAAATGAAGCAAAGACATGCTGGGTACAAAAATCAAAGTTTCTTATTCCCAGTATCTTCTGAGAGCAGAAGGGCTTCAGACCATAGGTTAAATCCAAGATGAGACTATTATGACTTTTTTTTAAGATATCACAGAAATCTTAGGCAAAAATTCATAGAACCATTTAGACAGATAAGGATACTCTAAGGATTTTGCATGCCAAACAGATCCACTCTGTTAAACAATAAAGCTTCTAAAGAATCATAAGATTTTGTCTCACAGATACTTCCCATAGTATCAGAGGGAAGCCAAGGTAGAAAAGGATTTATCTTAACAAGATTTGTGGTTGTGACTTTTGTCTAACCCACTAAACCCAAATTAAATTCAAAGAAATTTTACAAAATGTTAAAAGTTGTTAGGTGCTGGTAGAAGTACCACCAGCTTGTACTAAAGTACAGACTCCACAAGAAATGAAGAGGCCTTTGGGCCCTTGTTCTAATACAATTAGAAAGCTGGATAGGAAAAGCTGTTAGGAAACTACATAACAATAAAAACTGGTAATTTCTGATGGAAAAAGAAGGGTAAACCAGAGGACAGAACCAATGGCCAAGAAGGTAGAACCAAAAGCCACAGAGTAAGGTTGGGCCCTAATCACAGGATTGGCAACTTGTACCCAGAGATATTTCAGAATATCTATGGACGAGTGACTGCTGTGTACATCCTATTTTCTCCTTTTTTGAGTGAAAGATATTCTATGCTTTTTCTTACATTGTCAGTTGGTTGTGTAGGGACAAAATTTTGTCTCTTTAGTCAAGATTTCTTCATATTGAGAGCAAATGCACTCAGATACGTCTATTCTTGGTACCACACTCAGAGAGTACATCTAGATCTGGACCAGATGTAGATAACAGTATGTAGGACTCGAGCTTGAGACTAATTCCATAAAGAGATGTTGCTTTGGCATAGGGAATCTTTGAAGTGGGTGAGAGTTTTCTGAATGTGGTTGGTATATAAATGACTTGTGGCCAGAGGACCAACTCTGGCAGTTTCAAAATATAATCACCATATTCACTGACATTTGTTTCACTGGGAGGTGGATTCTGTGTCTCCTCTTGAACTTAGGCTTGCTTCAACAATAGAATATGGTGAGGTTGATATGTGGCACTGCCAGTTTCTAGGCCCAAGGTTTAGGATTCTGGCAGTTTACATTTTCTCTCTCAGAATGTAGACTCTGATCTCAGCCACACAGGCTTTGTGTAGAGACCATGTGTAGATAATCTGGCTAACTTCAAGCAGAATTAAATCCAGCCCTCATCCAGCTGCCACTGCATGAGAGATATTGAATGAGAATTCCTTTTCTGAACCTAGTCAACCTCCAGAATGATGGGAGATAATAATAAAATTATTCTTATTATCTGAAGTAATTAAGTTTGGGGCTGATTTGTTATATAATAATAGGAAACTGCTGTGATGTTTATCACTAAAAATTAATTTTGTATTGAAATATCTCTATGTATCATATATAAATTAACCCTAATGAGAACAAGAATTTATTTTTAATAAAATTTACATATAGTTTCTGTGATAAATATCTTCACCTTATCTTCTGTAATTAAAACTAGTCATACTCGACAGGCTATGTCTAAGACAGTTACCAGTAACTTAACGACACTTCATTATCTTTAATCATCCAGAAATAAATTATGTTCATTAGACTGTACACACTAAGGCAACTCTAGGGTTGAAGCAAAACAAAAAAAAATGTTTCAAATTAACCTTACCATAATTTGAAAATATAGACGGTATGCACCCTTTTTTTTTTTCTACCAGGCAATCCGATAGAAATCTTTCAGATATCTCTGACTGTAATGGTTAAATTGTCAGTAAGAAAATGGATGTGAAAATATAACTACCTTTTTTTTTTTTAAAGAAGATGTTGGGGGTAGGAGTTTATTAATTTATTTATTTTTGCTGTGTTGGGTCTTCGTTTCTGTGAGAGGGCTTTCTCTAGTTGCGGCAAGCGGGGGCCACTCTTCATCGCGGTGCGCGGGCCTCTCACTATCGAGGCCTCTCTTGTTGTGGAGCACAGGCTCCAGATGCGCAGGCTCAGTAATTGTGGCTCACGGGCCCAGTTGCTCCGCGGCATGCAGGATCCTCCCAGACCAGGACTCGAACCCGTGTCCCCTCCTTTGGCAGGCAGATTCTCAACCACTGCGCCACCAGGGAAGCCCTAACGACCATTTTTATTTATTTTATTTATGTATGTATGTATGTATGTATGTATGTATGTATGTATGTATGTATTATTTATTTTTTTGCGGTACGTGGGCCTCTCACTGTTGTGGCCTCTCCCATTGTGGAGCACAGGCTCCGGACACGCAGGCTCAGTGGCCATGGCTCACGGGCCCAGCCGCTCCGTGGCATGTGAGATCTTCCCAGACCGGGGCACGAACCCGTGTCCCCTGCATCGGCAGGCGGACTCTCAACCACTGCGCCACCAGGAAAGCCCCTTGACGACCATTTTTAAAAACAGAATTCTATCGTTCATTTATTAACTCAGTTTTAATTAGTTACTTGGGTATTGATTATTAATTTCCCTTGAATTCTGTATACGGGAGTCATAATTAAGAGTTATCTGACTTATAGCATATATTCTGGATCTTATACTTTTAGGAAACAATGCTACTTTTCTCTCTATGTAAAGAGATAGGATTGGAAGTGATTCATGCATATATTCTTCTAGTAAGCATTTTTTGTTTTTGCGGTACGCAGGCCTCTCACTGTTGTGGCCTCTCCCATTGCAGAGCATAGGCTCTGGACGCACAGGGTCAGCAGCCATGGCTCACGGGCCCAGCCACTCCGCAGCACGTGGGATCTTCCCGGACCAGGGCACGAACCCGGGTCTCCTGCATTGGCAGGCAGACTCTCAACCACTGTGCCACCAGGAAAGCCCTAGTAAGCAATTTTTAATTAGAAAAAATGTTCTATAAGCTTTTGTGTTGGAGAGGACTCAAAATCCCATATTTTTTTATATACCCAAGTTCTATCATTTTTTTTCTCTATCATTTTTTTTTTTTTTTTTTTTTTTTTTTTTTTTTTTTTTTTTTTTTGCTGTACGCGGGCCTCTCACTGCTGTGGCCTCTCCCGTTGCGGAGCACAGGCTCCGGACACACAGGCCCCGCGGCCATGGCTCGCGGGCCCAGCCGCTCCGCGGCACGTGGGATCCTCCGGGATCGGGGCACGAACCCGCGTCCCCTGCATCGGCAGGCGGACTCTCAACCACTGCGCCACCAGGGAGGCCCTCTCTATCATTTTTATAAAACTTTATCTTTGAAATAAATAGTTATAGTGGGCCAAAGTAATTTGCTCTAAGGGAAGAAGAGCACAGGATTTATAGCCAGAATTTGCTTGTTAACCTTGAATCCATGTGCAAGTTTTCTCAACTGTAAAATAGAAAAGGCAGTATTTTCCCTGCTTACTTCAAAGGATTGTTAAAAGTATGAGATTAAGCATGTGAACATGTTTTGCAATCAATATGTATTCATAAAGTAACAGCTGTGTATCATGCACTTTTATAGGTGAGTTAGAATGAAATCTCCCATAGATGGAAGTGAATCATAAAAATTCAACACCTGGAAAAGACATTGAAGACAGTCACTCCCAATCTTAATCACTTTACAGATAAATGAGACGTAGTGACTTATTTGAGTCCAAATTGGACTAGCATCTATGCCCCCTGACTCAAGACAGCACCTACAAAATCATCACCGAGGAAATAAATACTCCATTGAATAATATAGGATATTTTCATGTTAATAGTTTGGTCCCAATGCCGTACCCTAGGATCGATAGTTACTGTCACCTAGCGCCTTTGCTATCAGAGAAGAGAATCAGATGAAGCCCTGAGTTTCAGGTGAAAGTAAAGTATCACATCGTCTTCAACAAAAACAGCACCACCAGCATTGGCTCAAATTCCTCAGTGCTGCCTAGCTACTCAGCACATAAAGAGAAGAGGCTCAGAGTAGTGACAAATGACCCCAACAGCAAACATAGATCATGTCAGAAGATGCAGTAAAGAAGCAGAAGCAAAGGGAATCAGGGGCTTCCTTTCCAGGTTGCAGCTCCTCTTGTCCCTCAGTGGAACAGAACTCAATGTGTGGACATTTTGTCTTCTACACACTTAATATATGCATTTATAAGTAGAATTGAAAACAGTATTGAGAACATTATAGATTGTATATGGAAAAAAAATTGTCCTTATAGTTGGGAATGAGAACATGAGATGCAAATTACAGTAAAATGTGGTTAACTACCCAGAGGAGCTTATAGTTTGCTGGATAAGGCAGAAGATATGTCAGCAATTACTGTGTAGAAAGACGTAGGCACAGCAAGCCATGGGATTGCAGAAAGAGAATATGTTAATAAGTCCAAGGGTAATAGGAGTCTTTCTGGAGAAATTGAGTCAGGAAACAAAAGGGGCGGAAGGGTTTCCTGGTAAAAAGAACAATGTGCCTAAAAGGCTGGGAGGGAACAGTTCACTTGCTCATTTTAGATAATATTGGGATCATTAGTTCTGAAGAAATGTTGTATACAATAAACATTTTTTTTTTTTTGGAACAGGCAAAATACAAGAGCCTTCTGAATGTCAAGCTCTTTCCCACATAAACTAAGTATTTCCGTTGCCAGCTATGTGTACCCACTATGGGGAGATGCAAGCTTAGTTTTTATTTTTTTCTACCGTCTTGTCAAGATTTGAAAATAATGTATGTGATGAACATAGGTTAAATGGGGCAAAATAAAGAGTGGTCTGTGATTCTAGCTCGCTTATATGTTCATTCAATTTATTATGATTTGAGTTGTTTCAGATCATTGTTCTTTTCTGTTAACGTAAAACATCAGGGGCTGAACATTGACTCCAACAGTACATTTTAGGGAATTCATATTTAAAGAAAAACGATGTACTTTGAAGTAGATGATATTTCATTTAGAGACATTCTTAGCCTAGCATAAAACTGAAGTGATTTTATGAAAAATAACTGGTACACACATTTCAAATATCCTCTTCTGTGTCCATGGACGGCATAACCTCTTCCAATTCTCTTTGCTTCTAAGTGTAAATATGACTTCAGAATCCTCCTCAACAATGTTCCAGAGAGCACAACAAATTAATCAGAGAACTGGGCTTGATAATGTTTTCTCTTCCCTGGGCTAGCAGTTCAGAAGATGTCTTTGAGATCTAGAGAACCATTATTTCATTAATCTGTATTGGAGTTCCAGGGTGCACACTGTTACTCAGGAGATGATTAATGAAGAATGATTGTGACATGAATTGAATCAACATAAGACTAAGGAAGAATTCCTCATTGCTAGAGTGGCCACTGTGTCTACAAAGTTACCAGAACGATGTTGGGCACATAAGAGACGAGTAGGCTCCACACATCATCTGTTGTCATGTGTCAAATAATCTTTCTAGACAACTCTTATTTTCTTCATTATGTAGTTTGGGAAATGCAGAAGGATATGATATTCCATAAAAAAATGAAAAGTAACTTTATGCCTTATGTTTATAGAAATATCAGGAGGAGAACTCATGTGGACACAGAGTAAGCATCCAAATCTGTACCTCTCTCCCCCCACACACACAAATGCTATTTGATATTAGCTCAGTTCACAATGACTTTATATTAGCATATATCGTAGCATACTGGGGATGCTTTGGTCTGAGTTTTTCAGTCACAGTTGCATTTCATCAACATTTGTGGAATTATTTAATGCCTGTCTCCTTTGGCCAGATGTAGTGATATTAGATACAAATTCTCTCTTCATCACTGTATTCCCAATATTTAGCAAAATGTAGTAGAATCAGAAAGAAACAAATATATGATGAATGAATAAATTAATGCAGTTACTCAGACACTCCCTCATAGAATAGGTCTAATGCCTGTTCATGATAGGAGTGAAAATCCACTGCTTAAGTGCTTAAGCGTACCTTATTTCAACTTTTAAAATTTCTTTTAAAGATATCTTGCAAAAACATTTTATACCATTTTTAGCCATATCCCACAATGTCGCCTTCCTCACAATCTCTACTTTCCTCTATTATGTTACTTCTGATTACTTACAAAATATTTGGAAAACACATTACATTGAGTGATAAGTAAAATCCTTCAAAAGTTTCTTGAGTTTTCTCACAAGAAAGGTGACAGACAGCATTAGAATTTTTCTGGTATAATTATAATTGAGAGCTGCAAGTTAATGAATAGACTTTTCAGTATTTGTTGTTATTGTTGTTGTTGTTGTTGTTTTTAAGATGTGCCACTTTCAGGATCTTAGTTCCCTGACCAGGAATTGAACCCATGCCCCCTGCAGTGGAAGCGCAGAATCCTAACCACTGGACCACCAGGGAATTCCCAATATTGTTCTTCTTAGGCATCTCCTAAATGATTCTTGAACTATAGTCAGAATCACCTAAGACTGCTGAAAGAGCAAAGAACTCCTAATCTCCCATTTTTTAATGGAAAACAAATTGTGTTTGTTGGCATTGTGGAGAATCCAAATGAATTCTTCATTATTTATTGAAAACATAGGACCAGAATATTTTATCTAGATATAAAGATTGAGATTCTAGAGCATAAATATCAAGGATAATTGTTTAAAAGCACAATTGTCTCCATATGAAAGTATCATTAGTAGCATTGTCAAGCAAGACTAGTTGTAAGGGTAAAGATAGTTGCTTTGCTCACAGATTTCCTCACCTGCACTGGAAGTGAGACTTCTAAGTCTGTCAAAATAATTCCTGTGCCAATGTGAACATATTGCCTCTTAGGTACACATTTGCAGCCCTTTGCCTCATTTTGTATTATTAGATTTAGACCTTGAAAATATTCCTCCTTTGCACGTTGGCTTGATATTTTAAGCCTTGCCAAAAAAGAACACCAGAGGAAGTGCAGAAGTACAAGGCTATAGCAAGTGAAAGGGTCTTCTCTTCCCAATTTCAGTGGACTGTTTTTGGATGGCTGCTAACAGAATGGCATTTGGGAGTCCTCTTAGCAGCTTTTAAGGGCCAGCTGCAGTTTTTGTGCACTTGTCAGCAAGGGGTTCTTTGTCACCCAGCAGGTCTTTCTTAGGAACCATTTCCAGGATGCCTACACCTTTTAGTAGTCTCTCAATTACCTGGCTGATTATTCTTATGTACTGGCTCTGACCCACACATACCATGCAGCAGGGTAGTCACTTATGTTACTCATGAAATTACATAATAAATGGTGTGTTTAAAATCTGATATGAAAGCAAACATTTCATCACAGAAAAATGAAGAGAAGAATGAAAATTTGCAGAATGAAGTACAAGTTTTGAAGTATTTACAATATATTATTTTACAAATCCATAGAATTTGTTGAGCACGTTGTGAGGTGCTCAATGTGAGGCATTGTATACACAATTAATTTAAAGATGAAGGAAAGAAACATGGCCTCTGCTTTCAGGAGAGGTGGAGAGAGAAGACTTTCATCCTGCTATTAATAATTACTGAGTAACTATTTGTGCAGTGCACTGTGTGGTAGATAAATGGAGAAAGAGAGAGAATTCTTGACTTTTATACTCAATAATAAACAACAAGGAAGATAGATGTTAAATAAATGATGACACATGTGATGTGCATTCCAGGCAGATTGTGGACAGGCTTGGTCTTTGGTTCATGTTTTTACATCAGGGCCAAGTATAAACCCTATTAAACAACAGAAATTTAATAAGATGTATGTCATGAATGCAAGAAATGAAAACCCACTCCTGATGTAGCATTCCTTAAATACTCCACAATGCATTGAATATATAGTTTCCTTAAATAATTCACAAAAGATTGAATAACCTATAAAATTCTTTCATGAACCACATTTCTAATTTCCAGTTATCTTTAATATTCTTACCTTTGCCTTCTTATATATATTTTTCTTGAAGAATAAATGCTTGGTATTCATAAGACATACATCTGAAACCTTAGGGAATTCCCAAAATCATGAATGCAGAAATAGCTGCAAAGGCTTATGAATTTAATTTTAAGTGCATTTCCACCAAAAGCCACATATCTGATGCCATATACTGAGACTAAAAGTTAGCTGTTGTTTCAACACCCACCTACGTTTTATTTCTCAATTTTTAAGAAGTTTTTTACATTATCTCAAGGGCTTACATTGAAACTCTTTAACTCTTTTTTTCTTATTTCAATACATAACATATTGATCGTTGTTCAAATGATAGGTCAACCCTGAATTTGACAATCTAATCTTGATTTTAATCTAAAACTTTTATTTTCTGATTAAAAACCAGAATTCCATATATCTCTTTGCTTCAAGTCCATTATTGGTGGTTGAATTCTAGTCTTTCCATTTTGCCATAGCTATTGATGAATGAAGAAAAGCTGAGTAGAAAACACTATTACTTGGGGAACTATTGTTGGCCTTGGTCACAAGTGGAGTGATTTATATTATTCAATGCTGTGCTTCAATAAATCGCCAATGATTAAAAAATACAGTGGGTTTTCAGGGTATTCTAGGCTACTAAAACCATTGTATGCAGTAACAATTCTTTCTTCTAATTAGATTTTAAGTCCCTTATAGGGTCAGGTTAATATATTCAGAGCACAACTATGAAAATGTGTGCTATTGTAGAAGTAGCAATAGAACAGGAGGAAGACAAAGATGGACATGATTTCAAACTACCACTCAATTTTTGTGTAGATAAATCACTTGTTCTCTCTGGGTTTTATTTTTCTCATGTATAGAATGGGCTTAATGAGTCTTGTTTTTTATTGCTGGCTCTGAATATTTGTCAATGCTTAACACTTAGCTTATAAATTGGAAAGAATGTTGAACAATAAAACATATGTTATAGTTATGGTAATGAATTTAGGCAAAGTAAATGGTCAAAGTGCTTCTGGTCTCTCTTTTGCTATTGATAATAATGTGTAAAAAATGCAGGGTATGAGATGCAGCCTATGTCCAAGGAACAGAATGAAGCCAACTATATCCTGGGGATGGTGTCAAGATGTGGCTTCATCAATATTGTTTGTTTGTTTGTTTGTTTTGTGGTACGCGGGCCTCTCACTGTTGTGGCCTCTGCCGTTGCGGAGCACAGGCTCCGGACGCGCAGGCTCAGTGGCCATGGCTCACGGGCCCAGCCGCCCCGCGGCGTGTGGCATCTTCCTGGACCAGGGCACAAAGCCGTGTCCCCTGCATCGGCAGGCGGACTCTCAACCACTGCGCCACCAAGGAAGCCCCATCAATATTGTTTTTAACACACTCTTATAATTGGTATTATTAAAGTAAGACAGACAACAGCTTAAATTTCTTGAAATTATCTATTCAGCTTTCTAGTGACCTCCAATAATCTTTTAAATTATAATTATTTTTTGTGGATCATTTCTTTATTTTTCCAACAACATGTTTTATAAATTCTATATGCTAGGTTTTATTCTAGACATCTATGTGTTGAGGTTTTGAAAGTTAAAAAGACACTTACTCTAGTCTCAAAAAAATGGCAAAATAGCCCTAATAAGATAAATTAGAGTTCTCCTTTGTAAAGAATTGATGTAAGTCATTTTGACCATGTGCAACTATTAGACCTTTAGTAAATAAAATAGCCTTCAACAATTAAAGTTTGGTAAGGACAACAGACCTCGTCCCCACAGCCCTGCTACTACTTTACTATGAAATTGAGTCTCAGATCAAATTCTGCTACACATGTACATGGTTCCAGTAGTAATTCCATGTCGCTCTGGCAGACATCTCCATGGTATTATGTTTCTCTGAGACCTTAGGCTTCTTTTCAGCACAGCAATACAGGCAGTCAGTCCCAATTGTGTTTGATCAACTAGTTGAAACCAGTTTGCCATTTATCTATAAAATACTGAATGCTTTTTACATGTAATTAATTCCTTAAACTTACTGTTTACTAGAGTCGAATTTACATCACATCTAGTAATTTCAGCACTAGAAAATAGAAATAATATAATAAGAATTTTAAAGGTGCAAGATCATAAAATCTAATTGTTTGCCTGAATTCAACACAGTAAGGAC
Source organism: Mesoplodon densirostris (assembly GCF_025265405.1). Taxonomy (NCBI): domain Eukaryota; kingdom Metazoa; phylum Chordata; class Mammalia; order Artiodactyla; family Ziphiidae; genus Mesoplodon; species Mesoplodon densirostris. Next base: position 33,105,973 of record NC_082667.1, read on the forward strand.
TTGGTTACCCAGCATAAATATCACCATTGCTGTGAGTCAAGCCCGATGCATCCTAACCTCTTGAGATCACAGGTATTTAGACCTGACTGTATATCTGAGACTTTGTTGTTTGCAAACTTTTTTTCTTTTTCTTTCTTTTTTTTTTTTTGAGTCTACATGTTTTATATAACTTTAAATTCATTCACAATTATAAGTTTCTAATTGAAATTAGTCCTTTCAATTTTATTATCTTAATGGGTTAATTAAGTGTGATCCAAGATAAAATTTGGCAGAATCTTGAAAGTTTTTCTTTTGGCACACCTATTACACTTTAACTGTACTGTTCTCTAACTAAAAAATAGAATTTTTTACTCATATAGCTTAGAAATGTCCACAAGAAACTACGAGGAAAGGATGTCATTATCCTTAGTATCATCACCATCTTCATCATTTCATAATCATCATCATCTAACATTTACTGCATGCTTTCTGTGTCTCAGGACTTCTCCTCAGTGTTGCACAGGTTATTGCCCCTGATATATACGATAACCTCTGTGGTAAGTTATTATTAACTGTCTTTACAGATAAGGAAACTGAAGCACAGGAGGGATAGGTGGTTTGTCCACTGTCACAAAAAGTAAGTGGTATCGCTATAGATTGAATCCAGGTAGTCTGATTACAGAGATGGAGGGCGGGGGCGGGGTTTAACCACAATGTCAAACTCTTTCGTGAGAGCAAAGATGTATGATTTTGCTGATCATGTGAATACATAGCCCTTCTTTCAGGGACTAATCTTTTTCAGTTGTTCAGAGTGTACCCAGTACTCTTATGTCCTTTTTATATTTTACTTTTTTAATAGTCCTGTGAGCTAAATACAATGATGATGTGTACCTTGTAGATAGGGAAACTGATTCAGAAAAGTCTAGCGATTTACCTGTGGATCTGAAGCTGCTATGTCACATTGTAAAGTGTGAACTTGAATCCAGGTCTTCTAATTACAAACCCATAAACTATGGACTGAATGGTGTTTTCTCCATACGACTGTGCTTGAAGATAGGGCCTCCATGGTGGTAATTAAGATTGAATGAGGTCATAAGAGTGGGGCCCTGATACAATAGAATTAGTGTCCTTATAATAAGAGATACTGGAGAGTTCTCTGTCTTTTCACCATATGAGGACACAGCAAGAAGATGGCTGCTTATAACCCAAGAAAGAGTTCTTATCAGAAATTGAATAAGCTGGTACCTTGATCTTGGACTTCCCAGCCTCCAGAACTGTCAGAAAATCAACTTCTGCTGTTTAACCCACCCAATCTCTGGTATTTTCTCATGGCAGCCAGAGAAGTCTAAGACACAATGTTTAACACTTGCTTTAAGTGTTGCAGTCGGGTGCTCACATGTTTAACAATCAAATTTTTGCTTAGGGTGGAAGCACAGGTGGTGACCTATGGAGTGAATAAACTCTAAAGTCCCCTGATGACAAGTCATGTCACTTAATGACATTTATATTTGGCAAATTCACCCATGTGCATTGCAGTTACAAAATTTGAGCTGGAATTTTTCAACAGCTTTAAACTACAGGCATTATGTTAGATTGAAGACAGTTTTGGCAGAGGAATACTGCTCTCTTCATGAACTACCAAACACCACTGGGCAAAGTCAGCCGTCAGTGGTGCCTGTGGGATATGCCTAACGACATGTTTCTCCTACTTGCCTGTTTTTGATGCTCCTACTTCCACTGGTAGCAACTTATTCCTTTGAGTTAAAATCGGTCCTTTAGTTTTAAGTGCATATGTGCATCAGGAAATGAATAAATCAAGATACTAATACCATTCTGTTTACTGTCAAAGATAAAACCAGTTGTGAGTTAAAGTGGTACATGCAAATTTTAATCAGTAATGACTACTGAAGTAAGAAAAAGAGTCCAGTGTGAACTGAACTAAAATTTGTGCAGAGGTGTCTGACATTGTTTTTTTTGTTTTGTTTTGTTTTAATAATTAACAAAATTAATATCTTTCTCTATTACAACTGTCAAGTCATTTTCTGTTGGCTGTTGAAACACATAAAATATGTATATATATTATAGCATAAGGGAATAGACAGAGGGAGGATGAGGATGAGTGGGGGATTGAGAAGAATCAGAGAAGAGGAAATTTACAAAAAGCTGGAGGGGAGATTGGCTCATGTGACTAGGCCATCTGGGTTTCCTGACTGACCTTTATCAAAGTTAGGCTCCTACCCTCCTGCAGAAACTAGGAGACAGAGGCCCTATCTTCAGACATTGGCTAAAATGGACAGTGATTTTTTTTTTTTTGGCAACCTTGAGCTTTCTCAGGCAGGAAATGAAGGGGGCTGCAGTCATCACCCTAAGGATGTATTCTTGAGCTGTTGAAAACTGTGTAAGTGTTTGTTGAAGTCTATTATTGTAGCAGATGGACAAAATCATTTGTTCTGGAAGTCTTAAATTTTTATAGGCCAAGTTCGAGGCCTAATTGAAAAGAGGGCTCAGGGGAGTCTGTCTGACTAGAGTTTGGTCAAAGAAGGACTCTTTTTTTGGAGGGGGTATGTGTGCCTCTCACTGTTGTGGCCTCTCCTGCTGTGAAGCACAGGCTCTGGACACGCAGGCTCAGCAGCCATGGCTCATGAGCCCAGCCACTCCACGGCATGTGGGATCTTCCCGGACCGGGACACAAACCCACGTCCCCTACATCGGCAGGCAGACTCTCAACCACTGTGCCACCAGGGAAGCCCAAGGAAGGACTCTTTGTTACTACTTTTCTTCTGAGATGTGAGTGTTGGGGGAGTTTGGTAGCCATCATGAGTATAATAGGCTATGGGATAGTGGAGAAGATAGATTTTAAAACAGTAAAATAATTAGTTAACCAACAAATGCAAATATTTCCTTTAGGAAGGAAAGAGAAGAGGTGAATGTATGTCCAACATTCCAGCTCTTCAGAATTCTGCTGGAGGGACTGTTTTCTGTCTCACTTGCATCAGAGTGCTGATAGAAACTGGCATAATTTGGCTGTCTGGGGACCACTGAGAACAAAGCAGAGCTTGATAGCTTGTTTCAGCCTGAGAGAACTTATGAAACCATAGACAAACATCAGAGACCAAGAGGTTAGGAGCTTCTGAGAAAGAAACCAGTAAAACTCTCAAATTGGGCAATTACACACACAAATCCAGATTAAATGCATCTCTATAAAAAGTCTTAGAGGTCCCCCAGAATCTCTAGTCAGGCTAACTGTTGAAGATCTTCCCCTGTATGAAGTTAGTCCATAAAGACAAAAGAAATTAAGGATGATGCAAAGAGATGGAGAGATATACCATGTTCTTGGATTGGAAGAATCAACATTGTGGAAGTGACTCTACTACCCAAAGCAATCTACAGATTCAATGCAATCCCTATCAAACTACCACTGGCATTTTTCACAGAACTAGAACAAAAAATTTCACAATTTGTATGGAAACACAAAAGACCCCGAATAGCCAAAGCAATCTTGAGAACAAAAAACAGAGCTGGAGGAATCAGGCTCCCTGACTTCAGACTATACTACAAAGCTACAGTAATCAAGACAGTATGGTACTGGCACAAAAAAACAGAAATATAGATCAATGGAACAGGATAGAAAGCCCAGAGATAAACCCACACACATACAGTCACCTTATCTTTGATAAAGGAGGCAGGAATGTACAGTGGAGAAAGGACAGCCTCTTTAGTAAGTGGTGCTGGGAAAACTGGACAGGTACATGTAAAAGTATGAGATTAGGGCTTCCCTGGTGGCACAGTGGTTGGGAGTCCGTGTGCCGTTGCAGGAGACACGGGTTCGAGCCCCAGTCTGGGAGGATCCCACATGCCACGGAGCGGCTGGGCCCATGAGCCATGGCCGCTGAGCCTGTGCATCTGGAGCCTGTGCTCCACAGTGGGAGGGGCTGCAGCGGTGGGAGGCCCGCGTACAGCAGAAGGAAAAAAAAAAGTATGAGATTAGATCACTCCCTAACACCATACACAAAAAAAAACTCAAAATGGATTAAAGACCTAAATGTAAGGCCAGAAACTACCAAACTGTTAGAGGAAAACATAGGCAGAACACTCTATGACAAATCACAGCAAGATCCTTTTTGACCCACCTCCTAGAGAAATGGAAATAAAAACAAAAATAAACAAATGGGACCTAATGAAACTGCAAAGCTTTTTCACAGCAAAGGAAACCATAAACAAGACCAAAAGACAACCCTCAGAATAGGAGAAAATATTTGCAAATGAAGCAACTGACAAAGGATTAATCTCCAAAATTTACAACCAGCTCATGCAGCTCAATAACAAAAAACAAACAACCCAATCCAAAAATGGGTAGAAGACTTAAATAGACATTTCTCCAAAGAGGATAATACAGACTGCCAACAAACACATGAAAGAATGTTCAACATCATTAATCATTAGAGAAATGCAAATCAAAACTACAATGAGATATCATCTCACACCAGTCAGAATGGCCATAATCAAAAAATCTAGAAACAATAAATGCTGGAGAGGGTGTGGAGAAAAGGGAACACTCTTGCACTGCTGGTGGAAATGTGAATTGGTACAGCCACTATGGAGAACGGTATGGAGGTTCCTTAAAAAACTACAAATAGAACTACCATATGACCCAGCAATCCCACTGCTGGGCATATACCCTGAGAAAACCATAATTAAAAAAGAGTCATGTTCCAAAATGTTCATTACAGCTCTATTTACAATAGCCAGGAGATGGAAACGACCTAAGTGTCCATCATCGGATGAATGGATAAAGAAGATGTGGCACATATATACAATGGAATATTACTCAGCCATAAAAAGAAACGAAATTGAGCTATTTGTAATGAGGTGGATGGACCTAGAGTCTGTCATACAGAGTGAAGTAAGTCAGAAAGAGAAAGACAAATACCATATGCTAACACATATATATGGAATTTAAGGGGGAAAAAAACGTCATGAAGAACCTAGGGGTAAGACAGGAATAAAGACACATACCTACTAGAGAATGGACTTGAGGATATGGAGAGGGGGAAGGATAAGCTGTGACAAAATTAGAGATTGGCATGGACATATACACACTACCAAACGTAAAATAGATAGCTAGTGGGAAGCAGCCACATTGCACAGGGAGATCAGCTCGGTGCTTTGTGACCACCCAGAGGGGTGGGATAGGGAGGGTGGGAGGGAGGGAGATGCAAGAGGGAAGAGATATGGGAACATATGTATATGTATAACTGATTCACTTTGTTACAAAGCAGAAGCTAACACACCATTGTAAAGCAATTATACTCCAATAAAGATGTAAAAAAATAAGTTAAAATGGCAAATGGTATATATATTTTACCACAATAAAAATCTTTTTTTGTTTGTTTAAAAAAAGACCAGAGAGGTTACTTTTTTTACAAACACACAGATTCCAGCAAAAAACTAACAGATCATAGGAAGAAAGGGAGAAACAGTCCAATCAAGGGAACAAAATTAACCTTTACAAAACAATCCTAAAGAAACAGAGATCTGTGAGTTACTTGAATAATTTATGATAATTATCTTATAGAAATCAGTGAGTTACAAGAGAACACAGATAGACAACTAAATGAAGTCAGAAAACGATAAATGAAGAAAATTAGAATATCAACAGAGAGATAGAAACTATAAAAAAAAAGAACTAAACAGAAATTCTGGACCTGAAGAATATAGTAACTGAATTGAAAAAACCATAGGATGGTTCAACAGCAAATTTGTTCAACTAGAAGAAAGAATCAGTGAATTTGAAGACAGGTCGTTTGAAATGATCAAATCAGAGAAACAAAAGGAAAGAAAAAATGAAGAAAAGTGAGAAAAGCCATAAGTCAGACCACTGTATACATTGTGGGTGTCTCATAAAGAAAATAAAGAGAGCAAGAGGAACAGAGATTATATCAAGAAATAATAACCCCAGATTCCCTGATGAAAGAATCTGATGAAGGAAATGGGCATCCAAATATAAGAATGTCAAAAGACACTCATGAAGATGAACTCAAAGATGTCCACACTGAGATACCTTATAATCCAACTATCCAAAGTCTAAGACAAAGAATTTTAAAATCAGAGAGAGAAAAGTGAGTTGTCATATAAAAAGGAGCACCCATAAGTGGATTTCTCAACAGAAACATTACAGGCTAGAATGGAGTGGGATGACATATTCAAAGTACTGAAAGACGAAAACTGCCAACTAAGAACAGTGTATCAGGCAAAACTGTGCTTCAAAAATGATGGAGGAATAAAGACCTTCTAGTTAATACTGCTGTACTGTACACTTAAAAATGGTTACGATATTAATTTTTATGTTACATGTTTTTCACCATAATAATTTTTAAGAGCCCCAAATAGAATAATGCATAACTCCCAATCTGGGATGTTCACCTAGATTCACGCATTCACACTTAAAACAAACAAACAACAACAAAAAAAACCTCTTTCTTTAAATACTTATAAAATTCTTATTCTGAACCAGGCACTCTCATTAGGGGATATAGAGTCAGTGGTAAATATATTTATCATGGGAAGTCATTGGAGGTGGAGGGTGGGATTTGAACAAGGTAGTCCTATGACACGATTTATGTTGTAAGGGGAACACTCATACAGCCCCAAGGAGAATAGACCACATAAGGTAAGGATGGGACCAGGAAGACTATATTAGATTCTGGAAAGATCAAGATATGATAACATTATTAAATTCATGTTTATGCACTGATTTGTGTAGTTCTTGATAAACTCTATTGAACATTGATGTTCCATACCTTTGTGTGTAGAGTGTAGATTGTGGAAAAATATGGATGTATAAAATAGGTCCATTGCGTTTAAGGCAGTGTCATCTCTCTCCTAAACTCTAACTGTACCCTCTAACTCATACACTACATCCATATTGTTCTCAAGATATAGTTCCAAATCTTAGACACTAGTGCAAGGTCATATGTGCTTGGCACAGGCCCACCATCCTGACTCCCCATCAAATTGCATATGCCACTGAAGATGTTCATGAAAATAATGAGCTTTATATCTGCATCTTATCTGAGCTGGAATTTTTTCTTATTTATATCTTTCAGTGTTGTATAAAATTCTCTGCAAAAGTCATTTATTTTTAATCAATAGAAAGAAAGTAAGAGAAGGAAAAAATACATAGGCCAAAAGTAATGAGATGAGTTTGAGGCATTGTTTTCTATTTCTAACCTGTATTCTGTAATTTGGGGGCTTAGTAACTACCTTTTACTTTAGTCTTTTCTTACTTGTTTTTAAATGAATATATTTTGAATGTCACGTCAGTAGAAAATTTTGTGATTCTAAACTAAATATTCCCTTTCTGGTAAGTGGTTTTGAAGTCAAGAGCTGGAAAGTTTCCACATACTGTTACTTAAACTGTATATTAACCAAATAAACCAAGGTTCCCACATTTAAACAGTTTAGAGATTCTCTGAAAACATTTATCTCCCTTTATAGAAGCACCCTTTGTGTATTGTAGAAAAAGTTATGTGCATGTGGATATAAGTACAAACACAAAGAAACTTTCAGAGTTTATTCTACATTTAGTCAAATTAAACTTGCTTTTTGAAGGCTGAATTACCCTAAGCATGTTCCAGTCCCAAAGAAGAAACATGGTAATAAAAATATAAAACTCACCCATCTGACTGTACAATTTTTATAGATTCTGGGAACGTAAAATCATCTCTTTCAATGCAAAAATTATTAACAAAATATTTACTTAGTATGGCATTTTTACACTGTTCAAAGTTATACCTTGAGTCAAATCATAGATGAGTAAGGCTGAAAATAACTTGAGATGAGCTGGTTCAACCCTTGGCTACTCTGGAAAAAATCATGCCACTGATGGCCAAACACAACCTTTTTTATTTTAAATTTTCAGTCATTGAACACAGTTACATATTCATTCATTTGCTTAATTATTCCCTGCTTTCTATATATTAGGGGCTAAACATTGTTCAAGGTTCTATATTAGTGAACAAAGCAGGCCACTGTCTCTGTACTTGTGAAGTGTACATTCTACAATAACAGTCAATCCATAAAAAATAAATATAATAATAAGTAAATTTCCTGGTGTATTACAAGGTGATAGATGGGAAAAAGTAGAGTAAGGATGATAATAGGTACCAATATTAATTTTTAATGTTATCTTAGTTTACATTCAGAAATGCATATAGATAGTTTAACTTTTTACTTGATAATGAGTTGCTTTCATAGATAGAAAAATATATTGTAATTTTTAAAGATTTTTCATTTATAATTCAGAGGTCATTGTTAACTGGTTTTCAAGGATAGGTTGGCTAAATGATCTGAGAGTTTCCTAAAAGTCTTCAATTCCAGTGCATATGAGACCATAAAGTGGTAACCGCTCATTTATGCTGCTTCATGGTTTGGGGGCAAGAAGCAGGGATGACCTGTGTCACCATGGATATACAACTCATGAAAATGGTTCTGTGATCTGAGTTCAGGGCTGAGTTCTCCAATGTCTGGGCTGTCACCAAGCATTTTCCACCCTTTGTTGCTCTGTACTTTTAGTTCTCTCTGCCTGGAGTGCTTTCCTTAGGTTAGCCCTAGTCTGGCTACATTTACAGACAAAGTTTCAAATCTAATGCCACTTTTTCAAAGAGACCTTTCCAACACACTGTTTAAATCATCCACTGCATTCTGGCATTCTCCCTCATATTAACTATTTTATTTTCTTTATAGCATTGAAGTTAAATAATTACTGTTTTTTTCTTATTTATTGCCCTCCTTTTGCACAGTTTGACCCCTCTGAGAGCCTGTCTTTTGTCTTTCTCATTCAGGGCTATAACTGCTGTCCCAACACAGGGACAGAGTAGATACTGAATGAATATTTGTCAAATGAATGATGACTTTCCCTACTTGCCCATTGTTAAAATATTCAGTCAGGTTACATTTCTCTTTAGTTTAATATTTTCACTGTAGTTAATATAGTACTAGAGTAAATGCAAGCAGTTAAACAAATTTTACCCCTGGTTCAGGAAATAATGCATTTTAGAAAGTCTAGTTTATTCTAGTAGTTAAAATAGTGGGCTCTGGTGTTCAAATTTTAGATCTGATCTTGTCAAACTTATTTAATCTTTCTGTGATCTTAGGCCAATTAAATTTACCCTTTCATGTCTCAGTATCCCCTTCTATAAAATGAAGATAATAATAATAGTCATGAGAATTTTATAAGGAAAAAATTCCTAGAATAATACATAATATAAAATAATCAGTAATTATTGTTGTTTTTAAAAAAAATTCTATAGAGTGACTATAATTCCAACACTGGGGCTGTACCTTTGCATTTGATTAAAAGAGCACAAGAATATAGCAGATATGGTGAGGCTGTGGCCAAAACTATAGGTGATTGCATTTTCAACCAAGCCAGTGCTTCTGTTGATAGGATAGCTGTTTTCAGAAACCCATTTAGGTTGGTGTATTGCAGAAAACAACATGTGTAAAGATGGGCCATCTCAAAGCTGCTGAATATGTAACTTCTGAAATCTGTATTTGTTGCACATTGTCTATAGCCTCTGCCATACATTTTCTTCTGATATTCCTTAGTCCTGTAATGTGTCTGTGGAAATATTTTTTTCATTGAAATTGTTCCTCAGAGACTCATTGCCAAGAAAGAGACTTTGCAAAGATACATTCTGTAAATATACTTTCTCATTTTTATTCTAAAGTTCTGAACAAAAATGTTTTGGCCACCTGAGTAAATAATTTGAGTCAAATTTCAGCATACTTGAAGTATGATAATAACATAATAATTCTCATGGCCTAGGCATTCTCCAAAGCTTACATTAAACTGGCACTACTTTGTGAAAGAGGCATTCTTCATTGCTTCTAAATACCTGTGTAAAATTCCTCTGGCTTCAAATGTCTCCATCAAATCCTCTCGTAAAAGTAGAGGTCAGTCTCAATGGCATCATGGAAAGAGGGAAGCCAGAAACAAACTGCCTCAAAAGACCAATATATTTCATTAGAACTGAAAAAACAGAATGTTTCATGAGGGAGGAAATGGCCTTGGGTATTGATATTTAAGATTTTCAAATTGCAATAATATGTGTAGAAAGAATCACTTACCTCTGATATCCTGTGTTAAATTTTCTAGTCTCTTTAATAAAGTATACTTCTGAAATATGAGTTGACAAGAGGTCTGGTTTCAACAGTGAGACAGTTCGTGTAGTGTAGAATTTAGAAAGAAAATACCCCCCCACACACTTATGCCTAAATTCTTATGCTGGTGATTATTCTGGAATCTTAAGCATTGCCCTAGAATTTTTTTCTCTAATTCTTCCCCCAAAAAACAAACTTAACCAAGTTTTAATTAACCATAGTTTACTTCTCTAGGAAATTTATCCATTTGCTCTCAGACACATTTCTTACTTTTAAAGAAACTGCTGTATTTGTAGATCAGATATCTCATAAAGCACTTGAATCCAGGATGTATAAAGAACTCTTAAAACTTAATGCTACAAAGATAATCCAGTTAAAATTGGACAAAGAATCTAAATAGATATTTCCCCAAGAAGATAAACAAATAGCTAATAAGCACATGAAAAGATGCTCAACATCATTGCTCATTAGAGAAATGTGCATCAAAACAGTGAGATAATATTCATACTACTAGGATGATTGAATTTCAAGCTTTTCAAATCTCAGCATTGCCACCTAAATAACATTTGAATTCATTCAGCTGGCATTTAACATTCTGTATAATGTGTGCTCAATCTAAATTCCCATTCCTGTGACTGCATCCCCAGTCCTGTGTTTATCACCCTGTACTCCCTAAAGTACTTACTATTTCTCCTACCAGCCCTTCCACTTGTTGTAGTTGTGAAACACCTCCATTTTTAACAAGCCCCCAAGTGGTGGTATTGTAGATGGTCTATGATGAACTGTCACCAAGCCATCCTCTTACCTATGAAATAGCTGTGAAAATGTTACCATGTCCAAGCTCATACTGCTCGCCGCATGACAGGCCACTTAATCGAGACAATTTATTGTGGCAAGGAATAGTGACTTTATTTGGAAAGTCAGCAGACCTAGAAGATGATGGACCAGTGTCCCAAAGAACCATCTTACCTGAGTTAGAATTTAGGCTTCTTTTACATTAAAAGGAGAGGGGGTATAGTTGGTTGTTGCAGACTTCTTGTTGTCAGAATCCTTTGTTCTTGCTGCAGTCCATGTAGGTCAGGTCATGGTGCTACTGTAAACCTCCAACAAGACAAATGCTATTCTCTGTTCTGCAACTTTTTATCTCTATGTGAATGGAAAAGTATTATATCTTTAAGGTCAGAGCCTTGAGAATGGGTTTTCCTGTATATTTCAGGCTATAAGCAACATTCTTAACTTGTAGCAAAAGCAATAGAATACAAAGGTTAAAGTAGAAGAAACAGATCTCATATGGAGTCAGATTTGTTCTTTGCTATTACAAAAACTCTTACTTGGAAAAGTGGAATGCTTCTCTCTCCAGATGCTGCAGGTAATTCTTTTGTTTCCCCTCTCAATGTTTTGTTTATAAAGAGAGAAAAAAAGGCCACTTTTTTCCTTCACACAATATCTACTCAAATTACGTATACCTTGCAAGTGCAGATTCTTTCATGCTTATTTGTTTGATTTATAAAGAACAAGGGAATTGCTGTAGTACTACAACTAATAAATCTGTATGGTGGCGTGCAGGTGAAGCTGGAGTTAGTGGTTAAAATAATGGCTCACTTGACATTTGTAGATAGAATGTATCTTTTGTTCTTTAAAATACAATACAGGGTGACTTCTTGGGATTTATAACTTTTCTCAACCAAACCATACCACACTTTGTTTGACAGGAAGCTGCAAACAAGTTTAATGAGCATAAAATGTCATATTATTGATTCTGGAATCAAAATCTCTTTGGGGATTGAGAATTGTTTGCTAGGTTATTTTGCTTTTTTGGAGTTTTTAAAACAAATCCTGGGTATCATTCTGCAGAGTCTTACTTAGTAAGGTTGATGGCAGCTTAGTATTCCAGGCACTTAAAAAACAACAACAAAACACCTCCTCAGGTTATCTATCAGCCAGTTTTGGGGAACTGTCTGCAGTGTGGATCTTAGACCACTAGCTTCAAAATATCCCTGAAGTATTTTTCTGAAGCTCTGTATCCTGCACTTACTATATCAGAATCTCAAATTGTGGGAACCTAGGAATCTGTACAATAAACATATCATACTGTAGATTCATATGTATGTGTAGGAAAACAAATGTCACAACCCCAAAATGGCTCTTTGGCATGCAGATTATTTTGAGCTGAAAACAATTAAGATCCGAAAGACTCAGGAAGAAATGTTGACCTTCCCCCTTAGCTAGCTAAAGAAATTAGATAGAGGGCCTCTTACAGAAAGGGAACAATCACCATAGATAGCTATAGTTTGGACTAGATGTAGTTGACCAGGAGGTACCTAGCAAAGTCTATTTGTTAAAAATCCTTCTCTGTGTACCCATTGTCTCTGCATGGCCCAGTAAAAATTTGTTTAACAAACATTTGCTTTTCCATCTTCCTGTGAATTGTATTCCTCCCCTTTGACATCTCAAGCCACTACCCCCAACATCCTCTTTTGTTTTTAGCTGAGAATGGTATTTAAGGTAAGGGTTTAAGCCATTTTGGTGAGTTACTCAGTTTTTCTGGGTCTCTCCAATGTATACAAGTTATTAAACTTTTGTTTGATTTTCTCCTCTTAATCTGTCAATTTAATTCTTAGACCACCCAGAGGAACCTAGTAGGGTGGAGGGATATTTTTTCATCCGCAACATGCAACATCTAGGCTGAAATACCTAAAGAACCAAAGTGTCTAAAGACAATTACAAGGGTAGTAGTTAAAGTAGAAGGAATATTCTTTCATATTTCTGTTTTTTTTTAATTGAAGTTGCATAAAAGTTGAAAGGATAGTAGAGTTAACACCTATATACCCTTCACCTAGATGTTTCAATTGTGAGCAGTTTACCTTTTATTTTTCCTTTGGCTGAACCTTTTGAAAGTATTTTGCAGATATCCCAATTTACTCCTAAATACTCTAGCCAGTATCTCCTACAGAAAGTCTTCCTCCTAAATAACCAATACACAGTTATCACACTAAGAAATTGAACACTGATAAAGTTCTACTACCTAATATGTAGCCCGTATTCAAATTTCCCCAGTTGTCTCCATAATGTCTTTTGTTTTGTTTGTATCAAGTTTCCAATCAAGAATTACATATTGTATTTAGTTGCCTCTTTTTTTAAATTTCCTCTAATATGGAAGAATCTTTCTTTTTTTTGTCTTTTGTGACACTATTATATTTTAAGATATCAGACAAGTTATCTTTAATGTGTGTAAGTTTTTATTTATCTTATTCTTCCTTTGAATTAGTTTTAATAAGAATTCTATAAGGTGATATTGTGCTGTTCTCAGTCAGGTTGTACTTTTATTGGTGATACTAACTTTGATCTCTGGGTTAAGATGTTGTCATATAAAGGTAATTCTCTTTTGTCATTAATAATCTGAAGAGTGATCCCAGTGATTTATTATCTATTTGATAACATTTGCTTGAAACTACCATTATAGGTTTTAAAATGGAGATATGCTAATAAAACCATTTCTTCTACAATTAATGGTTGGCATTCTTTGTAAAACTTAGATTCCCCTTCTGAGTATTGCCACCCTTTCTGTTTCTGTTTGCTTTGTTCGTATCATCATGAACTCATAGATTCCTTTCATTCTTTACATAATGTGTCATAATTCACTACTGTTGCTATTTATTTTGATTCTTAAAATATCTCAGATGTGACCAGTGAGAGACCCTTCAAATTGGGCCCTGTGTATCCTTTGATATGAGCATTTTTGAGCATTTCCATACACTCAGCCACAAATAAATGTCTCACTTTATATCTTGTCTTTCCTCTGGCAACAACAATTTATCCATGAAGCCCTGGCTATTTCAGTAGTGAAAGGAAGTTAGAAACTCAGATTGCGTATGTTTTATAGTTAGGTTGGCTTTGTTATTTGGCCCATTCTGTAGACAGAGCTAGGGAACGTTTTTTGATTGTTTGTTTGTTTGTTTTTTAATTATGAGTTCATAGTGACAATTATAATTCTGATCCTAAAACACAAAGTCTTTCCTCTCCTTTTCCCATTCCATACTTGCATTTCCCCTTTCTCTTATAGGGAACTTGGTTCTCCAAAACTTTTAATAATACATCTGTACCATTTGCTTAATGTTACAATATACATTAAGTAGTTTGAGAATCACTCAGCCAATACTATTACTACCAAAAACCCTGCTTTTAAAATTCAAGATTTCTTTTTATTTTTTTCTCTGTAAAATATATCCCACTGACCATATATAGTCAGTACTATGTTCAAAAGTTATCTGATTTGTTTTTCTTCTTTCTTCTGTATGCTTGGGTTATCAGTTTAAAATATATTTGGACTTACTTGTTTTTGTTCATAATCAATTCTATAGCTTTTCCATCCTTACTGATTTTTTTTTGGGGGGGGGTCAAAGTCAAACTATACAATATTAAGAAAAATCACATTCCCTTCTCTGTCTTTTCCACTGTGATTCTACCTACTCAATGTGGTGATCAATTTGACTCATTTTGGTTTATCTTCCCGTGTTCCTTTTTGCAAAACATGTGTTTGTGCATATATGTACATATATATAAATATACATATATGCACACATATTTTACATATATACACACAGATACATGTCTATATGTGTATATATACATATATGTAAATGTTCATATATATGTGTGTTTATATATAGTTCTTACATAGACATACACATTCTTTTATTTTCCCAGTTTTATTGAGAAATAAATGTATTGGCATACATTTATTGATGTATTGGCATTCATCACTGTATAAGTTTAAGACATATAGCATGATGGTTTGATTCACATATATTGTGAACTGTTTACCACAATAGGTTTGGTTAATATCCATCATCTCATATAGTTACAATTAAAAGAAAAGAAAAAGAATATTATCCTTGTAATGAGAACTCTTGGGATCTACTCTCTTAACAACTTTCCTATGTATGATACAGCAGTGTTAATATAGTCATCATGTTGTACACTATATCCCTAGTACTTATTTATCTTATAACTGGAAGTTTGTACCTTTCAACCACCTTTTTCCTCCCCTTCCCTCCACCTCTAGTAACTATAAATCTTATCTCTTTTTCTATGAGATTAGTGTCTTGTTTTTAGATTCTACATTTAAGTGAGATCATATAGTATCTACCTTTCTCTAACCTTATTTCACTTAGTGTAATGCCCTCAAGTTTCATCCATGTTGTTTCCAATGGCAGGATTGCTTCTGTTTTATAGCTGAATAATATTCCATTGCATGTGTATATGTGTATATATATATATATATATATATATATACATACACCAAAACTTCTTTTTTTAAATTAATTTATTTATTTATTTGTTTTTGGCTGTGTTGGGTCTTCGTTGCTGCACGTGGGCTTTCTCTAGTTGTGGCAAGCAGGGGCTACTCTTTGTTGCAGTGTGCGGGCTTCTCATTGAGGTGGCTTCTCTTGTTGTGGAGCGTGGGGCTCTAGGCATGTGGGCTTCAGTAGTTATGGCAGGTGGGCTCAGTAGTTGCGGCTCATGGGCTCTAGAGTGCAGTGTCAGTAGTTGTGGCACATGGACTTAGTTGCTCCACGGCATGTGGGATCTTCCTGGACAAGGGCTAGAACCCACGTTCCCTGCATTGGCAGGCAGATTCTTAACCACTGTGCCACCAGGGAAGCCCCAAAACTTCTTTATTCATTCTTCCATCAGTGGACACTTAGGTTGTTTCCATGCCTTGGCTATTGAAATAATGTTGCTATGAATATGGGGGAGCGGATATCTTGTTTTTCTTTTTTCTTTTTTTTTTGCGGTATGCGGGCCTTCTCCCATTGTGGAGCACAGGCTACGGACACGCAGGCTCAGCGGCCATGGCTCACGGGCCCAGCTGCTCCATGGCATGTGGGATCTTCCCGGACTGGGGCACGAATCCATGTCCCCTGCATCGGCAGGCGGACTCTCAACCACTGCGCCACCAGGGAAGCCCCGGATATCTTTTTGAGTTAATATTTTCATTTCTTTTGGATATATTTTCAGAAGTGGAAATGCTAGATCATATGGTAGTTCTGTTTTCAATGTTTTGAGGAACCACCATACCATTTTCCATAATGGCTGTGCCAATTTATAATCCCACCAAACAGTGCACAAGGGTTCCCTTTTCTCCACATACATACCAGCATTTGTTATCTCTTATCTTTTTTGATGATGGCCATTCTAATAGGTATGTAGTGATATCTCATTGTGATTTTAATTTGAATTTCCCTAATGAATAGTGATGTTGAGCATCTTCTCATGTACCTCTTGGTGATTAATGTATCTTCCTTGGAAAAATCTTCATTTTTTAAATTTGATTAGTTGAGGGTTTTGCTATCAAGTTGTATGAGTTCTTTATATATTTTGAATATTAATCCTTTATCAGATATATGGTGTTGGGGCTCAGGGAGGGCTGCCCCAAAATATAACACAATGGCCTATTATTTTGATTAAAGTTACTTAAGAAATGGCCAATGCAAGAGGGACTAACCCTCCTTTCTGTCTCCCTGAAAGCAGGAAATAAATCTCTCATGTGAAAGGTTCACTTCCTGCATCTGGAGGTAGAAGGACACCGTTATTGCCAGAGACAGGGCAATTCAGGTCCTGAGCCTATATATACAAATCTTGTTACTTCTTTAATTTACTACCCCAAATCCAAATTCTGCTGAGATTCTTTACAAACTGAGCACCCAAAACCTAAGTTTCTTTGTCCTGTCAATTTCTCACAAATTTATTGTTTCTTTGTCTAGAAATGAGTATAAAAGCTGACTACTCTGACCATTTTTTAGGTCTTATTTCTTTGAGACCTCCATGCACATGAATAAAATGTGTTTCTTTTTCTCCTGATAATCTGTCTTGTGTCAATTAGTCCAGCCATAAGAACTCAAGAGGGGTAGAGGGGGGAATTTTCTTCTCCCTTACAATGGTTTGCAAATTTTTTTTCCCCATTCTGTAGGTTGTCTTTTCATTTTGTTGATGGATTCTTTTGCTGTGCAAAAGATTTTATAGTTTGATGTAGGCCCACTTGTTAGGTTTTTTTTAAGTTGTTATTTGTGCTTTATGCAAGATTTCCAAAAAGATGATTGCCAAGAACTATGTGAAGGAGCCCATTTTCTTCTTGGAATTTCATGGTTTCAGGACTTATATTTAAGTCTTTAATCCATTTTGAGTTAATTTTTGTGAGTGGTGTAAATTACAGGTCAAGTTTTATTCTTCTACATGTGAACATCCAATTTTCCAAGCCCCATTTATTGTAGAAACTGTCTTTTCTCCATTTTGTATTATTGGCTCCCACACGGATTCTTTTTTTTTTTTACTTTTAGAATTTTATTTTATTTATTAATTATAGAGCAGGTTCTTATTAGTTACCTATTTTATATATATAAGTGTATATATGTCAATCCCAATCTCCCAATTCATCACACCACCACCACCACCCCTCTGCCCCTTTCCCTCCTTGGTGTCCATACGTTTGTTCTCTACATCTGTCTCAATTTCTGCCCTGCAAACCGGTCCATCTGTACCATTTCCTAGGTTCCACATATATGAGTTAATATACGATATTTGTTTTTCTCTTTCTGACTTCACTCTGTATGACAGTCTCTAGATGCATCCACGTCTCTACAAATGACCCAATTTTGTTCCTTTTTATAGCTGAGTAATATTCCATTGTATATATGTACCACTTCTTCTTTATCCATTCATCTGTCGATGGGCATTTAGGTTGCTTCCATGTCCTGGCTATTGTAAATACTGCTGCAATGAACATTGGGGTGCATGTGTCTTTTTGAATTATGGTTTTCTCTGGGTATATGCCCAGTAGTGGGATTGCTGGGTCATATGGTAGTTCTATTTTTAGTTTTTTAAGGAACCTCCATACTGTTCTCCATAGTGGCTGTACCAATTTACATTCCCACCAACAGTGCAAGAGGGTTCCTTTTTCTCCACACCCTCTCAAGCAACTGTTGTTTGTAGATTTTCTGAGGATGCCCATTCTAACATGTGTGAAGTGATACCTCATTGTAATTTTGATTTGTATTTCTCTAATAATTAGTGATGTTGAGCAGCTTTTCATGCGCTTCTTGGCCATCTGTATGTCATCTTTGGAGAAATGTCTATTTAGGTCTTCTGCCCATTTTTGGATTGGGTTGTTTGTTTTTTTAATATTGAGCTGCATGAGCTGTTTATATATTTTGGAGATTAATCCTTTGTCCGCTGATTCATTTGCAAATATTTTCTCCCATTCTGAGGGTTGTCTTTTCATATTGTTTATGGTTTCCGTTGCTGTGCAAAAGCTGCTAAGTTGCATTAGGTCCCATTTGTTTATTTTTGTTTTTATTTCCATTACTCTAGGAGGTGGATCAAAAAATATCTTGCTGGGATTTATGTCAAAGAGTGTTCTTCCTATGTTGTCCTCTACAAGTTTTATAGTGCCCAGTCTTACATTTAGGTCTCTAATCTATTTTCAGTTTATTTTTGTATATGGTGTTAGGGAGTGTTCTAATTTCATTCCTTTACATGTAGCTGCCCAGTTTTCCCAGCACCACTTATTGAAGAGACTGTCTTTTCTCCATTGTATACCCTTGCCTCCCTTGTCATAGATTAGCTGACCATAGGTGCGTGGGTTTATCTCTGGGCTTTCTATCCTGTTCCATTGATCTATATTTCTGTTTTTGTGCCACTACCATACTGTTTTGAGTACTGTAGCTTTGTAGTTCAGTCTGAAGTCTGGGAGCCTGATTCCTCCATCTCCGTTTTCTTTCTCAAGATTACTTTGGCTATTCAGGGTCTTTTATGTTTCCATACAAATTGTGAAATTTTTTGTTCTAGTTCTGTAAAAAATGCAATTGGTAGTTTGATAGGGATTGCACTGAATCTGTAGATTGCTTTGGGTACTACAGTCATCTTCACAATGTTGATTCTTCCAATCCAAGGACATGGTATATCTCTCCATCTGTTTGTATCATCTTTAATTTCTTTCATCAGTGTCTTACAGTTTCCTGCATACAGGTCTTTTTTCTCCCTAGGTAGGTTTATTCCTAGGTATTTTATTCTTTTTGTTGCTGTGGTAAATGGGAGTGTTTCCTTAATTTCTCTTTCAGATTTTTCATCATTAGTGTATAGGAATGGAAGAGAATTCTGTGCATTAATTTTGTATCCTGCTACTTTACCAAATTCATTGATTAGCTCTAGTAGTTTTCTGGTGGCATCTTTAGGATTCTCTATGTATAGTATCATGTCATCTGCAAACAGTGACAGTTTTACTTTTTCTTTTCCAATTTGGATTCCTTTTACTTTTTTTTTCGTCTCTGATTGCTATTGCTAGGTCTTCCAAAACTATGTTGAATAATAGTCATGAGAGGGGACATCCTTGGATTGTTCCTGATCTTAGAGGATATGCTTTCAGTTTTTCACCAGTGAGAATGATGTTTGCCATGGGTTTGTCATATATGGCCTTTATTATGTTGAGGTAGGTTCCCTCTGTGCCATTTTCTGGAGAGTTTTTATCATAAATGGGTGTTGAATTTTGTCGAAAACATTTTCTGTGTCTATTGAGATGATCATATGATTTTTATTCTTCAATTTGTTAATATGGTGTATCACATTGATTGATTTGTGTATATTGAAGAATCCTTGCATCCCTGATATAAATCCCACTTGATCATGGTGTATGACCCTTTTAATGTGTTGTTGGATTCCGTTTGCTAGTATTTTGTTGAGGATTTTTGCATCTATGTTCATCAGTGATATTGGTCTGTAGTTTTCTGTCTTTGTGACATCTTTGTCTGGTTTTGGTATCAGGGTGATGGTGACCTCGTAGAATGAGTTTGGGAGTGTTCCTCCCTCTGCTATATTTTGGAAGAGTTTGAGAAGGATGAGTGTCAACTCTTCTCTAAATGTTTGATAGAATTCTCCTGTGACGCCATCTGATCCTGTGCTTTTGCTTGATGGAAGATTTTTAATCACAGTCTCAATTTCAGTGCTTGTGATTGGCCTTTTTATGTTTTCTATTTCTTCCTGGTTCAGTCTCGGAAGGTTTTGCTTTTCTATGAATTTGTCCATTTCTTCCAGGTTGTCCATTTTATTGGCATATAGTTGCTTGTAGCAATCTCTCATGATCCTTTGTACCTCTGCAGTCCTACACCGATTCTTGTTTCCTTTTTTATCTTACACAAAAGTTAGCATATTTTGCAATTTGCTTTTTCCACCTAATAGTATATATTAGAAATCACCCCAAAGCAGTTATAGAGATTGTCTTCATTCTTTATGGCAACTACATAGGAATGGTAATGATTGTATGGATTTGTGGATGTATCATTATTTATTCAGAAAACCTTCTATGTTTGGCAAGATCTTGTTCCCAATATTTTGTTATTAAAAACAATGCCACAGTGAGAAAATCTATACATATTTTTTTTCATACTTTTGACAATGAGACTTCGGAGTAAATTTTTAGAAGTACGGTTGCTGGGTACATTGTAAATTGATAGGAAGTTTTGTCACATATTACCAAATTCCTCTCCAGAATGCTTGTAATCCTACCAGCAACACATGAAAGTGCCTGTTTTCCAAGCGTTTTACTCACATGTGGTATAGGTTTGTCAAGCTTTTGTTTTTCTGCCAATATTATGAGTGAGAAATGACATAATGTATTTTTCATTTGCGTTACTATTATTGTGGAAGAAGTTGAACATCTTTTTGTAAGTTTTAGGGCCATTTTATGTGTCTATTTGATGAACTGTATTTATAGTATTTACTCTTTTTTTTTTTTTTTTTTTTTTTATCGTGGTGTGCAGGCCTCTCTGTCACGGCCTCTCCCATTGCAGAGCACAGGCTCCAGACGTGCTGGCTCAGTAGTTGTGGCTCATGGGCCTAGCCACTCCGCGGCATGTGGGATCTTCCCGGACGGGGGCACGAACCCGTGTCCCCTGCATTGGCAGGCGGATTCTTAACCACTGCACCACCAGGGAAGCCCGTATTTACTCATTTTTAACATCGTGTTTCTGATGTCTTTTCCTTTCATAGTATTAGCTCATTTTATTTTAGGGGGATTATCTTGTCATCACTGATATCGTTTGGAAGTATTTACTGTTTTCATTTATCTTTTTACTTTATCTACAGTGTCTTTACACTTTATAACTGTATTTTAATGTAGTTGAATTTATTATGCACTTCTTTTATTGAATTTGAATCTTTAAACCATAGTTGGAAAGGTTTGGTTTTCTCATCTTCAGAATATAATTAATATATATTTCCTTTTTCTATTACACATATGGCTTATTTTATTTTAGTTTTAGTTTTTGGGTGTTGTTTTTGTTTTTTGACCTCTAATCCATTTGGAGTTTACCCTTGTGTATTGTGCAAAGTGTTGTTCTTTTTTTTTTTTTCTTTTTACCAAATTTCTATCAGGTTGCCCACAATAGGTTGTTAATAAGTTATTTTTCCTCAGTGATTTCAGATATTTTTATATCCTGGATTTCCCTCTGTACTTAAATATACTTCTGAACTTTCTCTCTTGTTCTACTGATTTATCTATTCCTGTGTCAGCAGCAAGAGGAGGTAGTCTTCATCAATTAGTAACTATTAGAATTACAAGTACTTTTGTTTATTTCAATCCTCAAACATCAAGATATAGGGGCTGTTGGAAATTCCAGGAAATTACATTTATAGAAGCAGTTTTTTCAAGTCAAATTAATTAGTCTCAGTCTTTTTAAATTATCATTGCTGTCTGTGCTATGTCAATTTTGAAGTTAGGAGAGGCTTTTTGGAAGAGCCAGTTGTTTAATTTAGTTAGAACCTGGGTAGCATGTAAGAAGAAACATTTAAAAGCTTAATCTCCTACAAGCTGGTCTCTTTGAAGTTATATTTATCTTCTTCTCCAGTGAGAATGCTCTTATCTGTCTCCAATGTTATTTACTTTGGTTTATTCTTTGATATATATAACTCAAGTGAACAATGAAAAAATTTAGAGAATCTGCATAAAAATTGTCAAATGGTGTTCCAAGAGTGAAAGAAATACAATTTCATTCAAATGATCATCTCATGTACATCTTTATTAATCAATGCATGGTGCTAAATTATACTATTTATGTAGTTATTTCATCAGACACAAACATTCTGTTGGAATAGGAGGTTGTTTTTCTTAGGTTCACATTAATTTATGTTGCTCTGATAATTGTAGGAGAGTAGGAAGTTTAAGAGATTGTATTATTCTTTATTATTGTCTTCAAATTTCTGTTATTATATTTAAAATAGTAGTAGTATTATTTCCAGGAAAATATGATATTCAAAACTATTTACATTTGCTAACTTCTGTATAATATTCTGTAATAAGAACTGTTTATCTGGATTTTCCACACTTCACACTAGTATGTTGACTGCAATAGTTTGTCTTGATATTCTCTATAACAATGTCTGTACAGTTCCTTCAATATAGAATTTTCTGAAGACAACAAAAAGGCTAATTGCCAATAATTGAATTCATACTATAAAATGAGAATTACATACATTCTCCTAGGCTGTTACATTAGAACAGAGGTCAGCAAAGTATGGCCAGCAAACCACATCTGTCCATCTGCCTATTTTTCTAAATAAAGTTTTATTGGAACACAGCCATGCCATTTGTTTACCTACTCTGTGCAGTGTAGTGGCAGAGTTGAATAGGTATGACAGAGGCCATAGGACCCACAAAACCTGAAATATTTACTGTTAGACCATTCAGAGATAATGTTTGCTGATCCCTGACTTAGAAGATACCACATAAATTATAATAAATACAAAGCAACATTTTATCAGAATAGTTGTGTCCTCCCAAAATTTATATGTTGAAATCCTAACCTCCCCCCACCTCAAGGTGATGATATTAGGAGGTGAGGCTTTTGGGAGGTGATTAGTCCCCTTATAAAGAGACCTGCAGAGCTCCCTATCCCTTCTGCCACTTGAGGGTACAAGATGTGGTCAGTTTGCAACCCGGAAACTGGGCTCTCTCACCCTTGCTGGTTTCACTTGGGCCCACAAATGGAGTTGTATTTTGTTGGATAATAGCCCAAGCTGGAAGGTCCAAAGTAGCCTCACGTCTGCTGACAGTTTGGTCCTGACTTTTTTCCAGGAGGCTTCACCATACCCGGCTCAGTGTTTCAAGGGAATAAAGGCAGAAACCACATGAAACATTGCACTGAATGAATATCTGTCAGTTCCATCAGGGAGAAGCCAAGCTTCATTCATCATTATATTACTACTTGGCATGGTTTTATAGAGTAGAACATCAAATAGATAAAATTATGGATTACAAAGCAGAATTTAGAGAGAATGAGCTTAACCATGACCATTGTGATCTTTGATAGCAAATCTCTGAAATGAGTCCGTACCATTCCTTGATTTGTCCTGATCTACATGGAGAAGACCTCTGACAAAAACTACTTATTTGCCTGTTCTCTCTTGTTAGGCATTGATCAGATTAGCATTGACCATATAGTTGTTTGGGCCAAATATAAAAATAGGTGAAAATATAAGCCTGCTATGAGTTCATATTCAGTATTAACATACAGTGTTAAGAAAGTTCTACTGCAGGCTGTAAATTCATGAAGGGATTTCCAACACCTGAACTGTATTTACTCTGTGGAATTCAGCTGTCTGGTAAATAGACTTTAACATGCCAGACCCTCGACCTTCATAAGCCTGGAACGTTTCCTTTCAGGCCAGTGATTTATGAGCCCCTATAATGTTTACTTATCAGGTTAAATTGTGCACTAAAGTAACAATCATGTTTGCTCCACTTCAGTCAATTTCTTTGAGTTAGAGGAAATGCATATATTTTGTGTGTGTGTGTGTGTGGTATGTGGGCCTCTCACTGTTGTGGCCTCTCCCGTTGCGGAGCACAGGCTCCGGATGCGCA
Source organism: Mesoplodon densirostris (assembly GCF_025265405.1). Lineage (NCBI taxonomy): Eukaryota > Metazoa > Chordata > Mammalia > Artiodactyla > Ziphiidae > Mesoplodon > Mesoplodon densirostris. The sequence continues at coordinate 33,130,028 of NC_082667.1, forward strand.
GGCTCAGCAGCTGCGGCTCACGGGCCCAGCTGCTCCATGGCATGTGGGATCTTCCTGGACCAGGGCCTGAACCCGTGTCCCCTGCATCGGCAGGCAGACTCTCAACCACTGCGCCACCAGGCAAGCCCAGAAATAAATATTTTTAAAGTAAAATATATTGCAGCACTCTCTTTATAACTGGGGCAACCTTGGATAGATAAAAGATAAATGAAGGTAGAAAGGATAGAAAACAGGTCTGGAGAAACAAGCTATATATATGGACCAAGTAGCCTTTTATTTTAGAAAATGGCTAAATTCAAACAAATGACATTATCTTTTATGACTGAAACCTTCAAGTTTATAATTATTTATAACATGGGAGTAAGTCTTTAGCATATGGAGAGATTTTTAATTAGCTTTATAAACATTCATTTAATTATCTTCATAAACATGAAGGTTATGGTTAATATTAGAGGCTGGCAATACTTAGGATCCTCCCCTCAATGATGAATTTTAATGTTATGCTCCTTTAAATGATTCTCCTTATGCTTTCCAAATATCTACTTGACACTGGATAGATTTTAGCATTGAAAACTCTTTAAAAGGGACTCATACATAATCACTGAGCAAAACCAACATTTAACAAAAGTCCCTCAATCTAAACTTCATACTCCCTATGTGAAATTTAAGGGTCTTGGGTCAAAAATGACACAAAGGTAAGAAAGTATTATTTAAATTTTTTTTAATCAAGATATTATTTTTGCTTAATAAGGACATATTTAGTACTAAGCATTCATTGCATAGAAAACCTCTAATTCCTTTACTTATTTTGTCCTCACAAAAACAATTTTAGGTAGGCCTTAATATTCCATTGTTCAGACAAAAAGCAAGTTAAACAAAGTAAGGAACTTGCCCAGGTTAAGTGACAGAGCCAGAATTCAAATCCAGACCTGCCCTACTCCAAAGCCTATGCTATGTACAGTCCACTGCGCAGTTCTCTGTAAGCATGTGTACAGCCATGTTGTGTGTTTTCCTAAATGAGGTATTGGTCTGATACTTCTGAGACAGACTGGGACCTGGGACCCTTTGCTGCAGTGCTGCAATACTTGCACCTGGACACACATCTCCTCTAGCAACAACATACAAAGAAACTGTATGGGACTAAGAATAACTGTGTGCATATGCAGTTGGGACAAGTTCTGGACAAAAGATACAAAGAGACCAAAAAACCCAACTGCCACTTTTGAAGAGCCTGGAGCAAAAGCAGGGGGTGGGGAGCAAAAGCAGGGTACTGAGCATGCCCCCCTGCACACAACACCACCTAAGTGGTGGGCAAAACACCTAAGCCACCCCTCTGCCCCAACCCCTGGACACACCCCTACCCTCGCCCCATGTAAGGAACAAGCTTTGCCCCCCACTCAGGGAGTGAGCCAGCAAGGGAACCTGTTGTTTGTTCTTGCTCCCCCCCTCCTGCAGCAGGCACCCCAATAAAGCCTTGTCTGAATTTCTTGTCTGACCTCTGATCAATTTCTATGGATTAAGGAGGCCAAGAACCCTGGTTGGTAACAGTCAGATGTTTACACATCCTTCTAAATATCATAGAATGACTAAGTGGCTGGTCAAAAATCTGCTGGGGCATTTGTGGTCCCAGTAGAGTAAGCAGAGTTCTTCAGGCAGCTAAAACCTTATGTCATTCCAATATCCTGGACATCCTTTTGTCTGGAATTGTTCCCTGGACAATTTTATATTATTGTAGAAAGAATGTAGTTCCACTAAAAGAGAAATGAGGTTTAGGTACAGATAAGCTTGGATCCCAGCACCAGCATTTCTCAGCAATGTTATTTAGGTAGACAATTCTCTGAGCTTTGCATTCTTCATTTGTAAAATAAAGGTAATAATTGTACCTAACTCAACTAACTGAGATTTGGTGAGAAATAAAGGAGTATTATGTGTGGAAATTCGTCACTGAAGGTAAATAATCACAGTCCTTTTATTGCTTTACGGTAGACATCTTAGCAACCTACTTTAGTGTTTCTGTTCTTTCTTAAATAACACTACTTTTCCCTCGAGTCTTAACAGATAGTATTTACAGAATGGTTTCTACATGTCAGGTACTACACTGGTATCTGGATAGAGCAGTGGACAAGAGAGGAGGAAAAGAAAGGTGCTACAGGTAACTAGATATGGGAGGGGTTAAAAGTGTCTGAGAGGTTTCAGGTCTCAGTAACTGGGAAAAAAGTTGAAAGTCTTTAAAAGGAAAAAGGAGATTAGAAAGAGTAATATCTAAGGCAAAGGTGTAGTGTTTAGTCATGTTTAGGATGATGGCATGATTCTGGATGGGAATTATCCATACTGCATTTGGAGCATTAGGAATAGAAACTGAACAAGATATTTTGACTAAAATTTCAACTTTAAAATTTGTTAGATCGAGTGACAAAATAATAGCAACAGAGGTAACTGTATAAAAATAAAATTGAAAGGTCGGGCATAGGAACATGGGACATGCTGTCATTTAGAGGAAGGGAGGAGTCATGGGAATCTCTACATGAATTTGAGAAATATCAGACATGAGAGTAAGAAAGAATTTGCAAGAGCAGAGTATAAGAGAAGCCATTGAAATACTGTAGTGTGCTACTTACTAGCTGTGTAACTTAGATGTCTGAACTTGTTTATGCTTCTATATAATGGGGACAGTAACACACACATGCAAATGATGTTATGAGAATTAAGACAGTTAAAGAAAGAGGCAGTGTAGTAGGTTGGATAAGAGTGCTGATTCTGGCAGGTACAATCCTGTCTCTGCCCGTCAAAGACTGTCAACTCTAAAAAAGCTGACAACCTCGTCACCTCAGTTTCTTTTTTTTTTTAGTTTTATTGAGGTATAATTGACAAAAAAAATTGTAAGACATTTAAAATGTACATCGTGGTGATTTGATGTACATATACGTTGTGAGGAGACTCCTCCCATCTAGTTAATTAGCACATCTATCACCTCACCACTTCTTCTCCTTCTCCTTGTTCTTATTCTTATTATTTTGATGATAGCATTTAAGTTCTACTTTGTTAACATATTTCAATCATACGATGCAGTGTTATCAAATATAATACCATTTTGTACATTATATCCTCAGACCATATTCATCTTATGGTTTGTACCCTGAAAATTTGTACTGTTTCATGAATCTCTATTTCCCCTACCACTTAAGCCCTGGAAACCACTTTTCTACCCTCTATTTCTATGAATGTTACTTTCTTTTAAAGATTCTACATTTAAGTGTTACTATGAAGTATTTGTCTTACTCTGTCTAACCTACCTAACTTAGCATTATGCCCTCAAGGTCCAGCCATGTTGTCACAAATGGCAGGATTTTCTTCTTTCTCATGGTTGATTAATAGTCCATTGTATGGGGCTTCCCTGGTGGCGCAGTGGCTGGGAGTCTGCCTGCCGATGCAGGGGACACGGGTTTGTGCCCCAGTCTGGGAAGATCCCACATGCCGCGGAGCAGCTGGGCCCATGAGCCATGGCCGCTGAGCCTGTGCTCCGCAATGGGAGAGGCCGCAACAGTGAGAGGCCCATGTACCGCAAAAAAAAAAAAAAAAAAAAAAAAAAAAAAAAAAAAAAATTCCATTGTATGTACATTTTGAACAACATGGGGATTAGGAGCACCAATGCTCCACACAGTCAAACATCTTCATATAATTTATAGCTGGCCCCCTGTATCCTTGGTTCCTCTGGATCTGAGGTTCCACATCCATGTACTCAACCAACCTATGGTCATGTAGTACTGTATTATTTACTATTGAAAAAAATCCGTGTATAAGTGGACCCTCAAAGTTGAAACCCATGTTTTTCAAGGGTCAGTTGCATATATATATATATATATATATATATATATATATATATATATATATATATATATATATATATATATATATATATATATATTTATCATCCCATCCTCTTTAACCATTCATTCATTGGTGGACACTTAGGTTGTTTCCATATCTTACCTATCATGAATAATGGCTACAGTGAACATGGGAGTTTCAATATCTCTTTAATATCCTTTTAAAATTTCCTTTGAATATATACCCAGAAGTGGGATTGCTGGGTCATATGATAGCTCTATTTTTAATTTTTTGAGTAACTTCCATACAGTTTTCCATTGTGGCTGCACCAATTTACATTCTTACCAAAAGTGCACAGAGGTTCCCTCTTCACATCCTTGCAAATACATGTTATCTCTTTTTTTTTCTTTGTTGATAGCCATTCTAATAGATGTGAGGTGATGTTCCATTGTGGTTTTTATTTTCATATCCTGATAATTAGTAGTGTTGTGGACCTTTCCATGTACCTGTTAGCCATTTGCATGTCTTCTTGGAAAAGTGGCTGTTCAGTTCCTCATTTTTCAATCAGATTCTTTTTTTTTTTTTTTTTTGCTATTGAGTTGCATGCATTCTTTATATATTTTGGACATTAACCTCTTATCATATATATGATTTGATGATTTGCAAATATTTTTCCCATTCCTTAGGTTGACTTTTCATTTTGTTGATGATATTCTTTACTGTGAAGAAGCTTTTTAGTTTAATGTAGTCCCACTTATTTATTTTTGCTTTTTTTTTGCCTTTGCTTTGGTGTCAAATCCAAAAAATCATCATAGAGTGTGATGTAAAGGAGCTTATTGCATTTGTTTTCTTTTAAGAATTTTATGGCTTTAGGTCTTATGTTCAGCTCTTTAATCCATTCTGAGTTGGGTTTTTTTGTATGGCATAAGATAGGGATCCACTTTCATTCTTTTGCATGTGGCTGTCCAGTTTTCCCAACACCATTTATTGACTGTAATATCGTTTCCCCCAGTATAGTCTTGGCTTTTTTGTTTTAAGTTAGTTGACCATATATGCATGGGTTTATTACTGGGCTCTCTATTTTGTTTCATTGATCTATGTGTTTGTTTTTATGCCAATTTCATACTGTTTTGATTACTATAGCTTTGTAGTATAGTTTGAAATCAGAAGTGTGATTCCTTCAGCTTTGTTCTTTCTCAAGATTTCTTTGGCATTTGGGGTCTTTTGTGGTTCCATACAACTTGTAGGATTGCTTTTACTGTTTCTATGGAATATGTTAATTTTTTAAAATTTATTTATTTTTGGCTGCCTTGGGACTTCGTTGCTGTGTGGGCTTTCTCTAGTTGTGGCAAGCAGGGGCTACTCTTCATTGTGGTACATGGGTATCTCATTACAGTGCCTTCTCTTGTTGCAGAGCACGGGCTCCAGGCACATGGGCTTCAGTAGTTGTGGCACATGGGCTTAGTAGTTGTGGCTCACAGGCTCTAGAGTGCAGGCTCAGTAGTTGTGGTGCATGGGCTTAGTTGCTCTGCGGCATGTGGGATCTTTCCAGACCAGGGCTCAAACCCATGTCCCCTGCACTGACAAGCAGATTCTTAACCACTGTGCCACCAGTGCGGCCCTGGAATATGTCATTTGAATTTTGATATGTTTTAATTTTGTAATGAATCTGTAGATTGTTTTGGGTAGTATGGACATTTTAACATCATTAATTCTTCCAATTCATGAGTATGGAATGTTTTTTCATTTATGTATGCCTTCTTCAATTTCTTTCATCAATGTCTTACAGGTTTTCATTACAGATCTTTCACCTCCTTGGTTAAATTTATTCCTGAGTATTTTATTGTTTTTGATTCAATTGTAAGTGGAATTTTTAAATTTCCCTTTCTGATCATTTGTTTTCTATGTATAGAAACACAGCCAATTTTTGTATATTGATTTTACATCCTGCAAATTTACTAAAAATTTTTTTGTTAGTTCTAACATTTTTTTGGTGGAGTGTTTAGAGTTTTCTATATAGAGCATCATATCACCTGCAAACAGTGACAGTGTTACTTCTTCCTTTCCAGTTTGTATATCTTTTATTTCTTTTTCTTGCCTAATTTCTCAAGCTAGAACCTCCAATATTATGTTGAATAAAAGTAGTGAGAATGGGGATCCTTGCTTCATTTCTGATATTAGAGGAAAAGCTTTAAGTTTGCCACCATTGAATATGATGTTAGCTGTGGGCTTGTCATATATGACATTTATCCTGTTGAGGTTCATTCCCACTACACTCAGATTGCTGAGAGTTTTTATCATAAATTGTTGTTGAATTTTGTCAAAAGATTTTTCTGAATCTATTGAGATATCATATGATTTATATCCTCTATTTTGTTAATGTGGTATATATCATATTGATTGATTTGTGAATCTTGAACCATCATAGCATCTCAGAGATAAATCCCACTTGGTCATAGTATATGATCCTTTTAATGTACTGTTGAATTGGATTTGCTGATGTTTTGTTGATGATATTTGCCTCTGTGTTCATCATGAATATTGCCTGTAATTGTCTTTTTAAGTAGTGTGCTTGTCTGATTTTGGCATCAGGGTAATGCTGCTTCATAAAATGAGTTTGGAAGTGTTCCTTCCTCTTGTATTTTTTGGAAAAGTTTGAGAACAGTTGGTATTAATTCTTTTTTAAATGTTTGGTAGAATTCACCAGTGAAGCCATCTGGTACTAGACTTTTGTTTGTTGAGAGATTTTTGATTACTGATCAGTCTTTTTGCTAGTAATTGGTTTGTTCAGATTTTCAATTTCATCATGATTCAGTCTTGGTATTTATGCTTCTAGGAATTTATCCATTTCTTCCAGGTTGTCCAATTAGTTGCTGTACAGTTGTTTATAGTAGACTGGTTGCCTGGAAATGGAAATACTGAGCATTAAAGACAGGAAAACAACTGAACAGCTTTTCTTAATATAATATTTATCATTAATTTCATTAATATATTTAAAATTATGACTTGAGCAGTGTGTGAATAGAATAACTGAAGGGTTTGTTTTATTAATGCTGTTGAATTGTTTTGCTATCTTTTATGTTCAGTATTATTTGATACTAGTGATAACAATAGTAATAATAATTATTTTAGAATTCTGACTATTTTGAAATTTTCCATGTATTTTTGAGTGATTCTTCCTCCAGATAATTTGTGTCATTATTATTATTGAAAATCATAATCATGATTCTAATATAGATATAAAGTATACACATGCTAAAGATTTCATTTAATTCATTAATTAAGGAGGGAACACACTATGATGCCATAATACATTCAAAGGAGAATTCACAGTACCACTCCACACATCTGTAGTCAAATACAAAATGTTGAAATAAATTTAAAAGTAGATACAAAAACAGGCGAAACTTGCTAGTATCTACAGGCCAGTAATTAATTGTATTCCACAAGACCAAATTTGATTTCTAGCAGTAAGAGTTACTTACATTCCAGCTCATTATAAAATGAATTTTGCCAACCTATTTTGATACTACAAATAGCATCAAGCACCTGTGAACTTATGGTATAAGAGATATATTGGATCTCCAACAGGAAAATTCACTAAGTTAAGTGGAAACTGAGAGATCTGAAAGGTGAAAAACAAACCCATCTGTCCTTTCTTTAAATGAGATGTGATGAACTGCTTATAGCTATTCACAAAGCAAGAATGGCTTAGAAATCATGAGAAAAGAGCTCTATTTTCTCTCTACCCTCTGATCAAGAGTTCTATTTTCTCTCTACCCTCTGATCTTGTTTATTTGGCCCCACTGGGCTGGGCAGTGTTTATTACTGAGTTAAGTTTAAATTTAAATTGTTCACAAAGGGTAAATTTGAGGTACTAGGAAATACAAGTCAGTATTCTCCAAAATACCTAAAGCTACACTCATGATCATCTCCAGAGATGCATTTTTAATATTAATTCAATCATGCACCAAAGTCAATAGAGAAAGTGCTTTCGGAAAAATATACATATATACACATATACACACATATAACAACCTCATTGATTCTAACCCAAATATTGATGTTATTTTCATAGCTTTAATTTTTAGTGTTATTATCTGTAGTGAAATTATAGAAATAAATGATGTAGATTTATTAATATTAGCATTTCTATAGAGAAGTTTGTGCTAGTATTTAACAATGGATATTTAAGGAAATTGACTTTGACATTCTGATGATTCAGAGGTGAAGTTCCCATATTCTAAAATCTATGAACTAAATAAATACCAGTAACTCCAGTTAAAAAAAAAAAAAAGCTATCACTTATTCCAGAACCCAACCATTCAGGATTCAGCTGCTCCTATGTGGTTACATTCAGGCTAAGTACCAGCACGAGGTAGCTTAGTGGCAAAAAGCTCTGCAATCTGTGATTTGCAGCATCATGAAAAGATAATAACTTAATAATTATTTTTTCTTCTATTATAAAAATACAAAAAAAAATATCAACTACTGAAGATTTTGAAATATTGAGTAAGGTTTTGTTTTTTTTGCCTTCTATCATGATAATTCCCTTTTATGTAGTCTTCCCCTGAACAAATCTAGCAGTTGTACATTGAGCCAGATCTTATAGCTTGTCTCCTTTCACAGAAGTTGAGGAAAATAAGATGAGAAAAAAAAAAAGTTATATTATTACTTTGCCCTTGAGTGGTCAGTAACTACCAGGGACACACTTCAAAACAAAGCAAAACAAAACAGTTAAATGACCCTTCTTTTTTTATTTCCTACCTACCTTACTTTACTGTGCTAGACATTTACATCTGTACATTTATCCCAGATAACAAGAAATTTAAAAGATTCAGTATATTGAAACAAAGAAAATATGGGACTTCTTTTCATAGTATTAAGTGAGTAATAAGTGTCCTTGGAATCTCCAAAGACCCAAAGGAGATAATAAAATGGAAATGGGATGCTGAAGTGGGTGGGCAGTTAAAAAATGCAACTAATATATTGACCACCTATTATGTGGTCCCCAAAGTCCTAATCTTTTACCACAGCAATCCTGCAAACTAAGATTTTCCTGTCTCCATTGTACAAAGGAGTAACCTCAAGTTAATAAACATAGCTAATGTGCTTGCTTGCTTGCTTGCTTATTTATTTATTTATAACTTGTGGCAGGAGATTTGAGAAATATTTAAGAATATACAGCTACTAATTAATGAAGCTGAATCTAAATTCCCTTTTTAATCAAACTTTTTGCTCTGTCAACTAAACCAAGCTGTAATTTCTGAGTTATATGAAAATGACATTGGCAGGTAGATATTTATTAAGGCTTTATCTTCCCTCCATCATAAAGGACATAAAGTGGCTAGTGAAAATGAGGCAAAGATACCAAGAGTGACATAATCTATCTTCCAAGGGTATCTGAAATGCCTGTAAGTCATTGATATGCTATTCTTAGATACAAATTTAGCTATAGTAATTTTAGAATGTTTGAGAATGATGAAGCACTTCTAGGAAAATCCATGACTTTAATATATATATATTTTTAACATAATAATCCACCAGTCCTTCTTTATATTTCCAGTTCTGTAGCTCAGAAATTACAAGACTCTTTTTGATTCATTAATTTTATTTCTAGTCTGGCCTGGTTCTGTCCCCAGAGGATGTTCCACAATAAAATCTTAAAAATTCACCTTCTCTGAGGTTTTAGCTATCATACTACAAAGCTCTCAAGCATTTCAAACAAAACCATCCTCTTTAAATGTTTCTATTCCTACACTTGTTTTCCATCCCTGTAAAATCCATGTTTACTTTCTAAAAATTCATTGGAGGACAGGTAGCTTTTCAGGTAAAGCTACCACTTTCAATCACTGATACTGGAACAGGGTGAGGGGGAGAATAAAAACTCAAAATGGACCTTGGATTTAAATGTAAAACTTTTTAAACATTAAATGTAAAACAAATTTTTTAAAAAAAGTCTTCAGGAATTGGATTGAGTGACGACTTCATAGACATGACATTAAGAACATGATAAAGTAAAATTTTGATAAATGTTATTTCATCAAAATTAAATAAACTTATTCTGTGTAAGACCCACCAATTGAGAGGATGAAAGGAAAGGCTACAGACTAAGATAAGAAATTTGCAACCCACATATGTAACAAAAGACTTGGGTTCCAGAATATATAAAGAACCCTTAAAAATCAACAGCAGTGGGGGATTGGTTCAAGATGGCAGAGGAGAAGGACATGCTCTCACTCCATCTTTCTAGAACACTGGAATCACAATTAACTGCAGAGCAATCATCAACAGGAAGACACTGGAACTCACCAAAAAAGATAACCCACATGCAAAGACAAAGGAGAAGCCACAATGAGACAGTATGAGGGGTGCTATCACAATAAACTCAAATCCCATAACTGCTGGGTGGATGACTCACAAACTGGAGAACACTTATACCACAGAAGTCCTCCCACTGGAGTGAAGGTTCTGAACCACACATCAGGCTTACAAACCTGGGAGCCTGGCAATGGGAGGAGGAATTCCTAGAGAATCAGACTGTGAAGGCTAGCAGGACTTGATTGCAGGGGGAAACAGAGACTCCACTCTTGGAGGGCACACACAAAGTAGTGTGCACATCAAGACCCAGGGGAAGGAACAGTAACTCCATAGGAGACTGAACCAGACCTAACTGCTAGTGTTGGAAGGTCTTCTGCAGAGGCAAGGGGCAGCTGTGGCTCACCAAGGGACAAGGACAATGGCAGCAGAAGTTCTGGGAAGTACTTCTTGGCATGAGCCCTCCCAGAGTCTGCCATTAGCCCGACCAAAGAGCCTGCATAGGCTCCAGTGTTGGGTCACCTCAGGCCAAACAACCAACAGGGAGGGAACTCAGCCACACCCATCAGCAGACAAGCAGATTAAAGTTTTACTGAGCTCTGCCCACCAGAGCAACAGCCAGCTCTACCCACCACCAGTCCCTCCCATCAGGAAACTTGCACAAGCCTCCTAGGTAGCCTCATCCACTAGAGGGCAGGCAGCAGAAACAAGAAGAACTACAATTATGCAGCCTGTGGAAGGAAAACCACATTCACAGAAAGACAGACAAAATGAAAAGGGAGAAGACTCTGTACCAGATGAAGGAACAAGATAAAACCCCAGAAAAACAACTAAATGAAATGGAGATAGGCAATCTTCCAGAAAAGGAATTCAGAATAATGATAGTGAAGATGATCCAGGACCTTGGAAAAAGAATGGAGGCAAAGATCAAGAAGATGCAAGAAATGTTTAACAAAGATTTAGAAGAAATAAAGAACAAACAAAGATGAACAATACAATAACTGATATGAAAAATACACTATAAGGAATCAATAGCAGAATAACTGAGGCAGAAGAACAGATAAGTGACCTGGAAGACAGAATGGTGGAATGCACTGCTGTGAAACAGAATAAAGAAAAAAGAATGAAAAGAAATAAAAGCAGCCTAAGACATCTCTGGGACCAGATTAGATGCACCAACATTAACATTGTAGGGGTCCCAGAAGGAGAACAGAGAGAGAAAGGACCCGAGAAAATATTTGAAGAGATTATAGTAGAAAACATTCCTAACATGGGAAAGGAAATAGCTACCCAAGTCCAGGAAACACAGAGAGTCCCATACAGGAAAAAGCCAAGGAGAAACAGGCCAAGACAATAGTAATCAAATTGCCAAAAATTAAAGAAAAAGAAAAAGTATTGAAAGCAGCAAGGGAAAAATGACAAATAACATACAAGGGAACTTCCATAATGTTAACAGCTGATTTCTCAGCAGAAACTCTACAAGCCAGAAGGGAGTGGCATGATATACTTAAAGTGATGAAAGGGAAGAACGTACAACCAAGATTACTCTACCTGGCAAGGATCTCATTCAGATTTGAGGGAGAAATTAAAAGCCTTACAGACAAGCAAAAGCTAAGAGAATTCAGCACCACCAAACCAGCTCTACAACAAATGCTAAAGGAACTTCTCTAAGTGGGAAACACAGAGAAGAAAAGGACCTACATAAACAAACCCCCCAAAATTAAGAAAATGGTAATAGGAACATACATATCAATAATTACCTTAAATGTGAATGGATTAAACACTCCAACCAAAAGGCACAGGCTTGTTGAATGGATACAAAAACAAGACCCATATATATGCTGTCCACAACAGACCCACTTCAAACCTAGGGACACATACAGACTGAAACTGAGGGGATGGAAAAAGATATTCCATGCAAATGGAAATCAAAAGAAAGCTGGAGAAGCAATACTCATATTAGGTAAAATAGACTTTAAAGAATGTTACAAGAGACAAGGGAGGAATCTACGTAATAATCAAGGTATCAATCCAAGAAGAAGATATAACAATTATAATATATATGCACCCAACAGAGGAGCACCTCAATACATAAGGCAACTGCTAACAGCTCTAAGGAAATTGACAGTAACACAATACGAGTAGGGGACTTTAACACCTCACTTACACCAATGGACAGATCATCCAACCGAAAATTAATAAGGAAACACAAGCTTTAAATGACACAATAGATCAGATAGATTTAATTGATATTTACAGGACATACCATCCAAAAACAGCAGATTACACTTTCTTCTCAAGTGCACATGGAACATTCTCCAGGACACATCACATCTTGGGTCACAAATCAAGCCTCAGTAAATGTAAGAACATTGAAATCATATCAAGCATCTTTTCTGACCACAATGCTATAAGATTAGAAATGAATTACAGGGAAAAAAATGTAAAAAACACAAACACATGGAGGCTAAGCAATACGTTACTAAATAACCAAGAGATCACTGAAGAAATCAAAGAGGAAATCAAAAAATACCTAGAGACAAATGACAATGAAAACACTGTGATCCAAAACCTATGGGATGCAGCAAAAGCCATTCTAAGAGGGAAGTTTATAGCTATACAATCCTACCTCAGGAAACAAGAAAACTCTCCAATAAACAATCTAATGTTACACCTAAAGGAACTAGAAAAAGAAGAACAAACAAAGCCCAAAGTTAGCAGAAGGAAAGGAATCATAAAGATCAGAGCAGAAATAAGTGAAGTAGGAACAAAGAAAACAATAACGAAGATCAATAACACTAAAAGCTGGTTCTTTGAGAAGATAAACAAAATTGATAAACCATTAGCCAGAATCATCAAGAAAAAGAGGGAGAGCACTCCAAGCAATAAAATTAGAAATGAAAAAGGAGAAGTTACAACAGACATCGCAGAAATACAAAGCATCCTAAGAGACTACTACAAGCAACTCTATGCCAATAAAATGGACAACCTGGAAGAAATAGACAAATTCTTAGAAAGGTATAACCTTCCAAGACTTAACCAGGAAGAAATAGAAAATATGAAAAGACCAATCACAAGTAATAAAATTGAAACTGTGATTAAAAATCTTCCAACAAACAAAAGTCCATGACCAGATGGTTTCACAGGTGAATTCTGTCAAACATTTAGAAAAGAGCTGACACCCATCCTTCTCAAACTCTTCCAAAAAATTGCAGAGGAAGGAAAATTCCCAAACTCATTCTATGAGGCCACCATCACCCTGATACCAAAACCAGACAAAGATACTACAAAAGAAGAAATTTACAGACCAATATCAGTGATGAATATAGATGCAAAAATCCTCAACAGAATACTAGCAAACAGAATCCAATAGCACATTAAAAGGATCATACACCATGATCAAGTGGGGTTTATTCCAGGAATGCAAGGATTCTTCAATATACACAAATCAATCAATGTGATACACCATATTAACAAGTTGAAGGAGAAAAACCATATGATCATCTCAATAGATGCAAAAAAAGCTTTCGACAAAATTCAACACCCATTTATGATAAAAAACCTGCAGAAAGTAGGCATAGAGGGAACTTTCCTCAACATAATAAAGGCCATATATGACAAACCCACATCCAACATCATCCTCAATGGTAAAAAACTGAAAGCATTTCCACTAAGATCAGGAATAAGACAAGGCTGCCCACTGTCACCAGGCTTATTCAACATAGTTTTTGAAGTCCTAGCTATAGCAATCAGAAGAAACAGAAATAACAGGCATACAAATTGGAAAAGAAGAAGTAAAACTGTCACTGTGTGCAGATGACATGATACTATACATAGAGAATCCTAAAGATGCTACCAGAAAACTACTAGAGCTAATCAATGAATTTGGTAAAGTAGCAGGATACAAAATTAATGCACAGAAATCTCTTGCATTGCTATACACTAATGATGAAAAATCTGAAAGAGAAATTAAGGAAACACTCCCATTTACCACTGCAACAAAAAGAATAAAATACCTACGAATAAACCTACCTAGGGGACAAAAGACCTGTATGCAGAAAACTATAAGATACTGATGAAGAAATTAAGGATGATACCAACAGATGGAGGGATATACCATGTTCTTGGATTGGAAGAATCAATATTGTGAAAATGACTATACTACCCAAAGCAATCTACAGATTCAGTGTAATCCCTATCAAATTACCAATGGCATTTTTTTACAGAAGTAGAACAAAAAATCTTAAAATTCGTATGGAGACACAAAAGATCCCGAATAGCCAACGCAGTCTTGAGGGAAAAAAATGGAGCTGGAGGAATCAGGCTCCCTGACTTCAGAGTATACTACAAAGCTACAGTAATTAAGACATTATGGTACTGGCACAAAAACAGAAATATAGATCAATGGAACAGGATAGAAAGCCCAGAGATAAGCCCAAGCACCTACGGTCAACTAATCTATGACAAAGGAGGCAAGGGTATACAATGGAGAAAAGACAGTCTCTTCAATAAGTGGTGCTGGGAAAACTGGGCAGCTACATGTAAAAGAATGAAATTAGAACACTCCCTAACACCATATACAAAAATAAACTGAAAATGGATTAGAGACCTAAATGTAAGACTGGGCACTATAAAACTCATAGAGGACAACATAGGAAGAACACTCTTTGACATAAATCCCAGCAAGATATTTTTTGATCCACCTCCTAGAGTAATGGAAATAAAAACAAAAATAAACAAATGGGACCTAATGAAACTTAACAGCTTTTGCACAGCAAACGAAACCATAAACAAGACCAAAAGACAACTCTTAGAATGGGAGAAAATATTTGAAAATGAATCAGCGGACAAAGGATTAATCTCCAAAATATATAAACAGCTCATGCAGCTCAATATTAAAAAAACAAACAACCCAATCCAAAAATGGGCAGAAAACCTAAATAGACATTTCTCCAAAGATGACATACAGATGGCCAAGAAGCGCATGAAAAGCTGCTCAACATCACTAATTATTAGAGAAATGCAAATCAAAACTACAATGAGGTATCACCTCACACAGGTTAGAATGGGCATCCTCAGAAAATCTACAAACAACAGTTGCTTGAGAGGGTGTGGAGAAAAGGGAACCCTCTTGCACTGTTTCTGGGAATGTAAATTGGTACAGCCACTATGGAGAACAGTATGGAGGTTCCTTAAAAAACTAAAAATAGAACTACCATTTGACCCAGCAATCCCACTACTGGACATATACCCAGAGAAAACCTTAATTCAAAAAGACACATGCACCCCAATGTTCATTGCAGCAGTATTTACAATAGCCAGGACATGGAAGCAACCTAAATGCCCATCGACAGATGAATGGATAAAGAAGAAGTGGTACATATATACAATGGAATATTACTCAGCCATAAAAGGGAACAAAATTGGGTCATTTGTAGAGACGTGGATGGATCTAGAGACTGTCATACAGAGTGAAGTAAGTCAGAAAGAGAAAAACAAATATCGTATATTAACTCATATATGTGGAACCTAGAAAATGGTACAGATAAAGCAGTTTGCAGAGCAGAAATTGAGACACAGATGTAGAAAACAAACATGTGGACACCAAGTGGGGAAAGCAGCGGGAGGGTGGGGATGGTGGTGTGATGAATTGGGAGATTGGGATTGAGATGTACACAGTGATGTGTATAAAATCAATGACTAATCAGAAAAAAATAGCTAAATAAATAAAATTTTAAAAAGAAATCAACAGCAGCAAACAATCTTCATCATCATCATCATCCAATAAAAAATGGGTAAAACGCATGAACAGACATTTCATTGAAGAGGATATTCATATGACATATAAGTATATGAAAAGATGTTCAACACCATTAGCCTTTGAATAATGCAAATTAAGAGCAGGTTGATGTATTGCTGCACACCTATTAAACAACAAGAATACAAAGAGATAATACCAATGCTGGCAAGGATGCAGAGAAACTGAATCTTTCATACATTGTTTGTGGGAATGTACAATGGTATAGCCACTCTGCAGAACAGTTTTTCAATTCCATGTAAAACTAATTATGCACTTACCATACAGCCCAGAAATTACACTACTGGGCATCTGTTTCAGAGAAATGAAGACTTATGGTCACAAAAAAGCCTGTACCCAAATTATCAAAGAAGCTTTATTTGTAATAACCAAAAGCTGCAAACAACCCAAATGTCCTTATTAGGTGAATGGTTAAATAAACTATGGTACATTTGTACCATGAAAAACTATTCAGCAATAAAAATGAACAAACTATTGATAAACAGTGTAGGTGGATATGAAAGGAATCATGTTGAGTAGAAAAAAGTCAATATCAAAAGGTATATGTAACATTTTGAAATGACAAAATTATGTAGATGAAGAACATATTAGTGGTTGCCAGGAGTTAGTGATGGGGTTGGAGGGGGGAGTTATGTGGCTATAACTCTATAAATTTAGAGCTGGCAGGTAAGCATGTTACTTTTGACTAGACTTAGCACTTTGTGCACAGGCAAGATGGATAATACACAGCTAGACTGTTTCTCGGGTAATTAACTTTTATATCTACATCTTGTAGGGGTGTATATCTGACTAGCAAAGCTAACGTTATGTCTGCCCTATAGTTGCAAGAGGTCTTGGAAAAGTGGGGGGCAGGGTGTAGTTTGTTTGAAATTTTCCTTGGAAATATGGGATTAACACTGTGGGAACTATCAAATTTTAGAAGCAATATTCAAAAAGTTTGTGAAGTAACATGCACTACAAGAACTTTCCTTAAGAGGTATAAGTGTTAAAAGACCTAGCTGCCCTAAGATTTCCTCATTCAGAATCCTCACAGAAGCATATCACATGGTCCCAGACCTCTGTACAGTGTGTGAAATAAAACTCCCTTTTAGCATTAAATAGCAGAGACAAATTCTCTTCCACGAGTGCTTAAATAAATCAAGGAAACACAGAAATCTATGTCTAAAGTTGGAGAGCAAGGCTGATTTTCCTAATTTGCTATAGTATAGAATGGAGGTTCTCAGTAGTGTAAACAGTGTAAGGCTGGTTGTAGGAGGAGTACTGGACCTCCTGAAATGATAAAGAAAAAGGAAAGTTATGTTTGTATATTTTTCAGGTGAGAGAACTCATAGCTTTCATCAGATTCTCAAAGGGAGATGGCTGAAAAAATAAAAAGAACTTTATTAACCACTGATCTAGAGAGAACTCTAGTGAGTTTTAAGAAGAAAAGCAATTTTTTGTCCAACTCTTGTGGCTGTAAATCTCTCTACAATAAATTTTTCTATGTTCTTGTCTCATTAAATGCTTTGAAGTGAGGACGATGTGTTATTTCATAATGTGATAGAATGCTTCAGGATCATCATTCTGAAAGTGGTTTCTCATGTCTGCAGATGAAATAGGGGTAGGAGTTTGAGTCACTTATATACTGAGTCCAAGACATGACTTAGATGTTTTTATCACTGTGATTTACTTTATTTCATTTTTGCCCATCTTAAGTGGTGAATCTTGAGAAGTTCTGGGTAATTTGTTGCTTTGGTTAATAATGTATATAGTATTTAAAGTTTACCTTCGTGAGCTTCCCTGGTGGTGCAGTGGTTGGGAGTCCGCCTGCCAATGCAGGGCACATGGGTTCAAGCCCTGGTCCGGGAGGATCCCAAATGCTGCAGGAGCAACAAAGCCCGTGCGCCACAGCTACTGAGGCTGCAGTCTAGATCCCGCAAGCCACAACTACCGAAGCCCACGGGCCTAGAGCCCGTGCTCCGCAACAAGAGAAGCCACCGCAATGAGAAGCCCGTGCACCACAACAAAGAGTAGCCCCTGCTCGCCACAACTAGAGAAAGCCTGCGCACAGCAACGAAGACCCAACAGAGCCATAAATAAATAAATAAATAAATTAATTAATTAATTAATTAATTAAGTTAAATAAAGTTTACCTTAGCACATCTCTACTTAGTGTGTATTTTAGGCAAACAACAATTTTAATGAATAGGTAAAGAGGAAACATTTCATTTGATGGAAGACTGT
Organism: Mesoplodon densirostris; assembly: GCF_025265405.1. Classification (NCBI taxonomy): domain Eukaryota; kingdom Metazoa; phylum Chordata; class Mammalia; order Artiodactyla; family Ziphiidae; genus Mesoplodon; species Mesoplodon densirostris. Next base: position 33,148,215 of record NC_082667.1, read on the forward strand.
CTATGGAATACTCCATTAATATTTCTTATTTAACATACACATATAGTAAAGTTCATTTATCCGGACATTTAAAAAATAAATCTATACTAAATTCCTAATATTTTCTCAGCACTTTACTATATTCTACAAAAGAATAGAAAATTTTTAAATTTAAAATATACAGAATAATCCCTTTCTTAGGCAAGATTAGTATTTATCTGTTATATCATCCACATAATAATATATAGCATGATATAGCATTTGTAAAATGCATGTCAATTACTTCAGTATAAAAGAGATTAGGATAAGTATTACAATAAAATAAAATGTAATGAAATGCTGTACATGGTCACATGAGGGCAGCATGTTATCCAGCTGTGGTAACCACTGAAGGCTTCATGAAAAAGGTGGCCTTTGGAAGGAATGACAGCAGAGGAGTTTGCATCTATTACACACAACTAAGAAAGCCAAATAACACAAGTTTGATACCTCAAAAGTTCCTTTATCAACATAAAACTTATTGTTTGTGGTATTAAGACAGTTATATATATATATATATTTTTTTTTTTGCGGTACGCGGGCCTCTCACTGTCGTGGCCTCTCCCTGCTGTGGCCTCTCCCGTTGCAGAGCACAGGCTCCGGATGCGCAGGCTCAGCGGCCGTGGCTCACGAGCCCAGCCGTTCCATGGCATATGGGATCTTCCCGGACCAGGGCACGAACCCGTGTCCCCTGCATCGGCAGGCGGACTCTTAACCACTGCGCCACCAGGGAAGCCCTAAGACAGTTATATTTGATGACTGTGTAACTGAATACAGTTTCAGACCAGTTTGTTTGCAAAGACTGCCCTAGCAGTCTCCTTTTAATGCTATGATTATCTACTTAAGGAATCATTTGGGCAGCCTGTCCTTATTAATACAGAAAGAGTTCGGTATGCAGGAAATAAATCTAAGAATTTTCTCTATCAAATGTAACTGAAGCAAAAAAGCTGTACTTTGCAAAGACAGATAACTGTTACCCATAATTACATTGGTTAATAGTAATCCTTAGTCCATGGAACATTTTCAGCATCGGTTCTGCATTGTTCTCTTTCATTTAGTTATTTTTAATAATGTACTAAACCCCAGTTTAGGCTAGGACCTTCCAAATTCCCCTTTAGTATTCTTAGTCACAGTTTATAAATAAGGAAATTGAAGGTTATAAAGGTTAAGTAGCTCCCCAGTATCTAACAGCTGGAAAATATTGGAGCTGGGATTTGAACCCAGGCTTCCTGCCTACAGTTAGTGCTCTGTTAAGCGAAAATCTTGTTTGAACTGAAGTCACTGTATTTCCTCTTCCAGATTATTTTACTTTAAGCCTGACTGAGGATTCAACACATTTTTCCTCTCTCCTTTGAACGTAATTTCAATCATCGGCCAACTCTTGCCCCTATTTCTGCCTGTTCTCCCCTTTCCGCTTTTTCCCTCCTGTGTATAAAACTCCCCATGCTTTCTCAGGTTAAAACACAGATTTATTTCAACTTTGAAGGAGCTTAGTGATGTTTTAAACTCTGCACTAAAGTAAAATTTCTGCCATTTTTAAAGTAGATTGAACAATCATATAAGTTCCCTCAAAACCATATCAAGACCCTTCTGACCTATGTCTGAAAGTTAGAGAAGATAACATCACATGGAGCTTTTTAGTTCCTTAGTCAGTGAAATTTGCATTTCAAGATTCTTTAAAGTCCTGAGCAAGTAAAACAAAAACAGAAGTTATAAAGAAGTTGCCATTTTAGGGAAAGTCCACATACCAAAGGACCTCTGGGCTTATCTAAAACCATATATTCCACACTGGATGTAGTGCCATCCCAACTCCAACACTCTTTTTTTTTTTCTTACTGAAACTGTTGTCCCCAATACTGATTCTCAAACCTGGGAATCTTGTGAAAGTGCTGTTTTATTTCAGTAGATCCAGGGTGAGGACTCAGACTCTAAATTTCTAAAAACTTCCAAGTGATACTGATGTGGGTATAAGGCTGTTAAGGAGAGAAAGCCAAATGCTAGTCAGCGGGTGGTGCTGAGTGGGTACCATCAATCATATGTATTGATATTGAGAGTACTAAAATCCCTTTAATGATTCTGCCTCAGTGGGTAGGCCTGACTTGGGACTTGAGAATCTGTACTTTTTAAATTTAGGTAAGAGGGACTTCATTGAATAGATAAGGATTTCATAGAAGTGATGGGAAGGCTCCTAACCGTTAACTCTGAAAGGTTGGGAAGAAGCTGCTTCTGGAGTGGTGTAGTGATGTAAAGTCTGGTATGCATATAGCTACCGTGCCTCCAACCATCTTATTTTAATTACAAGGAAAGAACATCCTTGGTCTTGTCTATATATCATTTATTCTTTTGATGTACAGATTAAAGAAGGACTGCTGATTAATTGGTCCTACCAGACTGTCTCCAATGAGAAAGAGATAGTTCTGTAGTACTAGTTGGGGTGTTAGAACCGAATGCTAATGGTCAGTGGGCATGGTTCATATCTTAAAGCTGGGACTTAAATAATTTGTAGTCCTGATAAATATGACATATGGATTTTAACAGGCAAAGTCCAGATTTGGGACTCACTCTTCGTACCACAGCTAAGTGAAAAGAAACCATTCATTATTTTCTGTATAAAGAATTATCTGACACATTGAATGCTACTCTTCCTATATTCCCATGCATTCTTTTCTAGATAAGAATGTACTTCTGTTGCAGGGTGAAGAGCTGCTACTCTGGGTTTTTCATTGAATGGCACTATACTTTTGCTCCAAACAAGATCAGACTAATTTGTAACTTTTTTCTTATTGCAGTTCCATCTGGGGAATGTTGATGTTTGGATATGATTTTTATAGAAATCAAACCTCTTTTGACAACAGATGTCACCTAATCCTCTTGTTCCCAAACAGGAGTCTGTTAATTTTCAATTCTGAGAAATTGGTTCTTAATAAAATGACTGCCCTGTCCTGCTATGCATGGTAACATTTTACTAGTTAAAAAATATGCATTGATAATTGACAAATGAAATACTTTTTCTTAAAATAATGTTTGCTTGTAAAATTATTTTTCTCAAATTAAGGCCTGTAGATATAATTTCAGGGTTACAAAAGGCTCAAGGTTAAAAAATAAAAAAGACAGATGTTGTATAATGTATTGCCCCAAAGAAGTAAATTATAAAGGCAGAATCCTAAAATTAGTGCTACTTAGAATTTTGTAAGGAGTGCTCACATGTTTTCTGCCAAACCTTCCTTCCCTTGAATCCCAGACACTTGACTTTAAAATAAGGTAATGTTGGGCTTCCCTGGTAGCACAGTGGTTGAGGGTCCGCCTGCTGATACAGGGGACATGGGTTCGTGCTCCAGTCCAGGAAGATCCCACATGCCGCGGAGTGGCTGGGCCCGTGAGCCATGGCCGCTGAGCCTGCGGGTCCGGAGCCTGTGCTCCACAATGGGAGAGGCCACAACAGTGAGAGGCCCACGTACCAAAAAAAAAAAAGGTAATGTGACAGCTAAATATATATATATATATATATATATAAACCAGTGTCCATTCTCCTAGTCTTCCATTTGGTAATAGAACATCTAAGTTTTAGCTGGGCTTATATAGCTTAACTAGAGACTACAGTTATTAGCCTCCTATCCTCCATTGCAATTGGGCATTACCACATATTAAGTTTTGGCAGCTAGAATTGATCAGATATGATAGGTACAACCTCTGCGTCCTACTCTTAATCATACCATTAACAGAATGCTACTGGTCATCCATTTCCTGTCTCCCCTTGCCAATGGGTGGTGTGTAACCAGATGATGCTGGCCGTCTTTAACTGTGCAATCAGTAGAAATACTCTAGGTGATATTAAAAGAGGAAAAATTGGATCCCTAGAAGGGAGGTAGGAAGGAAGGAATTTAAATTTAATAAGTAGGCTGGTGGATAAAGGTATATTAAGACTGATTTACTTAAGAGTATTAATGATAGATCTGTAGAAGAGCCTGACATTTCATTAGGAACTTTACTGAGCTTGACAATAAGACCTGGTGGCCTTTTCTACTCACAATGTATCATCATAATATGACTATAATAAAGGCAAAATAACTCACTTAAAACAAATAAGTCATTATGTTTGGTAATAAAATTGTGGCTAGGATTCGCATTGATAGTATCTAAGTGATCAGACCTAGAGGAGACAACCTGATCCTTTTACAGATGGCAAGTCCTAGGCTTACAGAAGTAAGGCTCTTTTCACGAGTGTTTGATTTCTCCCTGTAAACACTTCATTTCAATTGGCACTAGCTATTACGCACAGAAACTATGCTTACAGTTTCTTTTACGCATTCTCCAAGTGTAGTTACTTGAGTTTACACTATGAGTTTTGGTTCTCCAGCTAAAGTTGTGAGTTGTGATACTGAGCACATCTTTGCATTTAACCTGTATTCAATTGGTGGGAGCATTTGTCACCCACTGACACCTGGGAAGTTATTTTCTTTTCAGTCTAACCTCTCAAAAATGTTTCAGGGCTGTGAAAAGATTGTAATATTCAGCTCACTTGTGGAAACCTAAAGAAAAAGGCATATTATATGTTTTACTAGTATACATTGTTTTAAAATGTTTATTAAGACACTTTGAGGAGTAACTTATTTTCCAAATAACAATGGTAAAATGTGTTCCCTTAGGAGCAAAACACTTAAAGAAACTTGCAGAATATTATGTTTCCTTTTATCACCATACAAATAAGTACTTAGAATATGCTGACATATTTTATGTATTTTTTAAAATATGATTGGAATTCCACCATAAATAGATTTGTATCTGTTCTGTCACACTTATGTAATATAATTTTTTTCTCTAATCAAATATTCTTGGTAAATAGCTGTTTTATGTATCATCTGAACCCTCCTCTTTAGTTTGCTAATATTTTCTATATTTTTGAGGGGCTGGGCATCACTAAACATTTCTATTATTGACAGAATATTAAAATCAATTGATTATGTTTTCTTCCTGTGCTTAGTGATAAGAAAAATCATCTTTATCCTAGTTATCTGTTATTCACCTACATTTTCTTAGTTACTTTTTGTGACAAACTGAACTTTTAAAAAGTAAACACAATATTGGTGAAGAGGAAAAAAATGTTCCTTGAGAGAATTTAAATTATCAAGGAGCCATATCTGTTACTAAAATATGACTGAATTGACAGAATTGCTTATTCAATTCATTGCCAGTTAATCAGATGTTTTGAAATGAGTATCTGGGTCAATCAAATGTCCTTGTTAACATAAGTAACACAAGCTCAGTCTACTTCCTTTCCTCCCCATCTTCCACAAACAGTTATAAATTATAATCTTTCTAAAACCCCAAATGTTTAATTTTCTTTAACAATGAATTCCTTGAAAATTTAAGCCTTTTGCAGGATCTTGAGTTCATCATTTTGGAGATAATTCTCATTAGGATAGATTCAACTGCTACGGTTCAAGGAGATTGAGCTGAATATTGATGCTAGTGAATTCAGCACCTCAGTTTATGGGAAATTCTTTTTTTTTTTCTTTTGGTGGTTGATGCATATCTTAAATTTTAAAAAATATTTATTTATTTATTTTAGGCAATTCTTTACATCAGTTCTTTCATCTGGAAAACAGAGATAATCATACTCTCTACCTCATGGGTTTAATATGAGGACAGAAAGGGTGTATGTGTGGAAGTGCTTAGAAAAGACCCAAGGCAAGGTCAGCATCTATTCATGTTAGCTCTTTTCACAATCGTTATTTAGTTTTCTTGTTTTTATATAATTTAGAATAGGGAAAAAGATTACATCTTAGATGATTTTCCATGTATAACTGTTAAAAACGAATCAGTGAGAGGTGTTAGGGTCATGCTGCTAGGGTAGGGTTCTTAATTAATGGTCCTAATTTACTTATTCCTAGCTTGTAAAGTTTTACTGATCCTCCACCTCCCTTTTTTTTATCCTTTCACAGGATGTTTGATTTTTAAGTGTTATCATGAGACAGGGAAGGTAGGGCTTTGCATTTGATAATTGTTCTTTACTGCTCATAAAATTAGTTCCTCTAAACAGCACACTTGATGGTGCTATCCCTGGAGCTTCAACATAATCACTATTATCACTGCCTGTATGTGCTGTGTGTACAAAACTCAGTTCATAAGAAGATCCTGTGACTGGGAAACCCCTTCAGTGAAACAATATGCTGCATTTATTCATTCATCTTTCTCGCTCAAGGCCACTTCCAACAATTACAAGTGAACCACCAGAATCATTGGCACTCTACCAACCTATTCCTCCCACAGGATTCCTCATCTGTGGAAGTTACTTAGACAAAACCAAACAAAGCAACAAAACAAAACTGAGCATCATTTTTGACACTTCTCTTTCTCTCATACCCTACAGTGGGTCCATCAAGCAATCCTGTTTTACTTTCAACACTGCTGTGTTGGTCTAGCCACCATTCTTTCTCTGGATTGTTATGGTAACATCCTAATTAGTCTTTTGGAATCCACCTCATCCCTCCTTAACATAGGAATCAGAGGAATTTTATTGAACTTTAAGTTACATATGTCATTCTTCCCCTCAAAACTCTGTAGTGGCCTCTCATATCATTCAGAGTAAAGGTCAAAATACTTGCAAAATCTGATAAGGACCTTTGTGATTGACTCCTAGATTACAGTTCTGTGCTTGTCTCATTCTGCTTTATTCTGGAAACTAAAATTGCTTTTGTGTTTTAAAAATCAAACTTCCTTTGAAATTAATTTACGTTCTGATTATATCTATATATATATGTACGCATCTATACATGTTTTACATGTATACATTAAGTAAATGGCATATATACATTACATATGTTATCCATAGATTTTTTTTTTTTTTTTCGGTGTGCAGGCGTCTCACTGTTGTGGCCTCTCCCGTTGCGGAGCACAGGCTCTGGACACGCAGGCTCAGCAGCCATGGCTCACAGGCCCAGCCGCTCCGTGACATGTGGGATCTTCCTGGACCGGAGCACGAACCTGTGTCCCCTGCATCGGCAGGTGGACCCTCAACAACTGCGCCACGAGGGAAGCCCCGTAGATGATTTTATAGACTATTTTTTATTGATTCTCAATCATGTTTTTGACTCTGGTTCCTTTGCATTCCTGAGAATTCCTGTCTTTGCTCTCCTTTGACTAACTCCAGTGCTTTAAATTTGATCTACCTGATCCCTGGTCAGTATTCCTGAGTGAAAGGCAAACTGCTGTGGCAGGAACTGTTTTGACTTTGCAGTCAGAAGAACCTAAGTTTGGATCTTTACTCTGCAACATACCAGTTTTAGACAAGTTATTTCATTTTACTTTATTCCGAAGAGATTTTGTACCCTGTTTTGATCTAAGTCCGACAGTGGCCCAGTGGAGTAGATCAGGTTGTTTCATTTTGTTTATGCCATTGTTAACATTTTAATTCTTGAGACTTTACTCTCTTTTTTTTTATAGTTTGACCTTTAAATTATAGAGCTTTTCTGCTTTATAGCATCTTGCTTTATTTTATATTGATTTTCTTTATAATTTTCTGTTCTGATTTTTGGTAAACGATTTTGAGTAAACCTGCAGGGCTGTATGTGTGCTTCTGGGCACTGCCCTCACATGGAAACATGAGCTGCAGCTACTGACCTCCTGAAAATGCCTGTGGATACCCTCTGCTCATGGATTGGTTGTGGTTGAGAAGGGTTTTATGGATCGCCCTGATGCTAACTTGATGAAAAAAAAAAAAAAAACTAGCAACAGCTGTTCTAACATGCTTTTACTAGCTGCCTTGATGTTACAGCTGTTTCAAACATTGTCACAGTGTGTTACATTTGCTAACATTTCTCCTTTCTTTTTTGTGTTCAGATGATCATTAATCATGTATTGTTAGAAAGGAGAGAAACATACAGTTGTCCTAACACTGAGTTTGAGAGAAAAGTGTAATCTATTTTCATTAACCCTGGCCTTAGATTTCTCATTTCAAATAACCTGAGCTGAAAGGGATGCTTTTAAAATGTCAAGATATCCATCGGATCTTAAGCAGAAGGTTAAGAGTCTAATTCAAGAGCCTAACCCTGTTAGTATTGTAGGGATTCCCTTTAGCTGTCAAACCAAGAGCTTGAGAAGAAAGCCCATTAAACTCAGACTCAGCAGAAGTCAAAGTGACAAGACTAGATGCTTGTGTTCCATGTGTGTACATATTAATCTTCTAATCAGCTGAGTTGTGCTTTTTGAGTTTAGTTTCCAGTAGTGAGTGATGAGGGTACACTTATTCATCTTCAGAAATTCACATGATCTTGATGCTGCCCAATGGTTTCTATATTCAGAATAACTGGGATTGGGATCCATGACAGAGAAACCAAAAGAAATGATCAGACTTAGTGAAAATCAAAAACCCCAACCTTGGACTCCTGGAGATTTTGTTTACTCACTTGAACTGAATATTCACTTACATTTTGATAGATACCATTTTGGAATGGAGAAGGACATAGAGCTCTGTAAACTATTATGGAGTCAAAACAATTTGGAATGCTGTGATTTGCACAGATAAAGTATTTAATCTGTTTGTGTTAGTTTATACCTAACTTTCTCATTTAAAAGGTGAGAATAGTATTCTCTGTCCCACTTTTCTCACTGGCTTTATTTTAAGGGTCAAATAAAGTATGGATGTGAAAGCACATGTTGATTAAAGTAATAAAAATGTTATGTTGTTAACAGAATGGAAGAATAAATATGCCTATTATACTAACCTTGTGATTATCTAAATTCTAGAAGCAAATTCTAAATATCATAGAGGCTTAAAGGTTTAATACATTTGGGATCATTTGACCTGAATAATCATGTCATGTTTTTGAGTAATTGGCAGAGAAAAATTAAACATTTTCAATGCTAACCCCAAAAGTAGTGCTAAATTTATTTTAATTTCTAACATAATGCACTTTCCACAGTGCTCTTTTTTATAAATGATAGCTTCTAAATTTTGATTCTGAACCACAAATCTGGTACAAATATGATGATACATGGGTAGTATGCATAATTTTTAATGATAAAACTTTAGGAAATAGGATGACATTAGTTTTTTAACTTTTTTACTATTAATATTTTTATCTTTTATTCTTACATTTAATTTTTTAATTTTTAATTTTTTATTGAAGTATAGTTAATTTATAATATTATATTAGTTTCATATGTACTTATAATGATTCAATATTTTTATAGGTTATACTCCATTTAAAGTTATTATAAGTTAATGACTATATTTTTCTGTGCTATATAATATATCCTGTAGCTTATTTATTTTATATATAGTAGTTTGTACCTCTAAATTCCTTACACCTATCTTGACATAGTAGTTTGTACCTCTAAATTCCCTATACCTATCTTGCCCCTCCTCCTTTCCCTCTCCCCACTAGTAACCTACTAGTTTGTTTTCTATATCTGTGAATCTGTTTCTGTTTTGTTATATTCACTAGTTTATTTTTTAGATCCCACATATAAGTAATAACATATGGTATTTTTCTTTCTCTGTCTGATTTATTTCACTAAGCATAATACCCTCTAGGTCCATACATGTTGTTCAAATGGCAGAAATTCATTCTTTTTTATGGCTGAGTAATATTCATTCCATTGTATATGTTTACAATATCTGTTTTATCCATTTCTCTGTTGATGGACACTTAGGTTGCTTCCATATACTATTAATATTTTTAGTATTTTTAACCTTTTTGTTTTACTATTTTTACTATTAATATTATATCTTATCACATAAAAGTAACCTCAGATCTTCACATATGTTGGGAATATTCTTTCTCCTCTTTGTTACTGCTTTTTGTTTTATTCTGACTTCATTTTGCTGAAAATTGGTAAAAAGTTAGTAATATAATGTTTATTTTTATGCCTGGAAGTTTATTAATTAATCTCTAACAGTATCTGATATTTACAGCATAAAAAGCATGTAAATTATGTGACTAAGAGGAAAATAAAAATAATAAATGTCAAAATTGTGTAGAGAGCTTTGCATCTCACAGATCACTTCCATGAGCTTATTTCATTTAAGTCCTCTAAACCATGTGAGGTATAATTTATTAACCCCTATTTTATCAATTAAAAATTTGAGACATAGAATTTAAGTGACTTAGCACAAATCTCACTACTAAGTGACAGTAACTTGAAATCACATCTTGTGACTCTGAAGCCTGAGTATTTTCTAGGAATACAGGGTGCTACTCTGTCAGTATATGATCAAGATGTCATTTCCATCCTCTACTTGTACAGTTGATTGTTTAATTTAGATTTAGGACTTTGAGATTAGGGAGACATGAACTAATACAGTGATGTAGACTGTATTGACATTAAAGGAACTAATTGTCAACACCTACCTGCATTATCTCCATCAAGATGTACAGCCTCTCTGTATGTTCTGTACATGCCAGCACAACCCCAGAAGTTCCAGAGAGCATAGCATGCAGTGACTGTGGCCATGTTCTCATTATCTGTGAGAGGTTAATTATCCCCATTTTCTGCTGCTTAGAGAAGCTTAGGAGGTGCATTTCCCTCCACAAACTACAGCTTTTCCTTAAGCAAATTATTTTGAATTTTCTCAAATATGGCACAATTTTGTGTTTACAGGACTGGTCTGTTTTTGAAAGCAATTGCAACTGATTTGGAGTCAAGTCTAGTGAATGAGGCTGGTGACTTAAGTAGGCACATTTCTTAGGGGTAATAGCATTTTAGTGTTGCAAAATCTTAGACAAACTATATATGTGAAGCAAGGTACATTCTTCCAAAATCACATTGATTTGTCTGTTTGAGCGACCCGATTCATATGTTCCCCTTTGGCTATGTTCTCTGATTCTCAAACTCTTCACTTGGTAGGGAGGTCATTGAGTATCATATTATTATTTTATTACTAACCCAATTCTCTGACACCAGCTGGTGTTCTGCAATTCATTTCAATTCAGGCACTAACTACCTGGAGTTGGTGCCAAACTCCAGAGGTTTAAAAGGTCAAATCCTCCAGGACACTACCTCACTTCACTCATCAGCTGCAAAGCTCAGGGCCACCTGTACTTCTAACCATCCAGCTATGAATTTTGGGGTTTCTGTGATCCCATCAGTCTCAATAACATCATCAAATGACTTACAAAAATCAGGAAAACACTATGCTTAGAATTCCAGTTTTACTATAAAGGATACAATTCAAGAAGAGCCAAGTGGAAGAGATACACGGTGCAAACTCTGAGAGGAGTCTAGATGCTGAGGTACCATGCCAGGGTGTGTCACCCTCCTCGCACATTAATATATTCAGCATCCAAGAAGATTTTTGAGCTCTGGTTGTTCAAAGTTTTATTGGGGTATGATTATGTCACAGGCCATGTGATTGAGCTCAGTCTCCAGCTCCTGTCTCCTCCGGTGGAGGTGAAGGATGGGGTGAGGCTGAAATTTCCAGCCCTCTAATCACATACTTGGTCATTCGGGAGTAGCCAGTCACTCTCTTGAAACTTAGATTTGGCGTATGCTCTATGAGTGTGGTAGGTACATTATATCATATAATTCTAGAAACGGTATTTCAAGTTAATTATTAATTCCCTCCATTTAAAATGCGGAAGTTTTAATATTTTCTTCTAGGTCACAAAGCAAAGAAGCAGCATAACCAAAATTCAATCCTCAAGGTCTTTTCTTTTCCCAATTAGTCAGAGAAGATGCTCCCTGTCTATTCATAGACAATTTTTTATCACATGGGAGAAAAACAGTTTTTCACTAGGGTCTTAATTTCAGATTGCCAAGCTAACAATTATTCTCAGTATTTATTGCAGAAAATCTACAAAACCAGTGGTATTGATCATGAGCTCTATTTATTGAGGCCTCTTAAAACATCTGCTGGGAAGATATTAAGGAGGGTTTTGGATTAAATTTTTAAATGTGCTACTGAATTATACATTTTTCCCCTTTGTTTCTTTAAAGATATTTTGAAGCCTTCATTATTTGTGAAGAGAAATCTCAAGGATGGTCTCTGAAATAGTAGTAAGACAGACACAAAGTAAAGGAGATAAAAAAGAATAAAATTTCCAAATTTGATAAGCTATAACAATACACAGAGTATTATTAAGTCATTTCTTAACACTGATGCTCTCTGAAACACAGAGGGGTTTCAAAATACAACACAACTTGAAAAATCAAAGTATTTTGCTAGCTTCTTTCTTTGAAGCTCAAAGCTTATTTTAAGTTGAGAGACTTGCAAAGAGTCAGAACCAGAAGGGTGCGCTAGAGTGGATGCCTCTAAATTCTCGTAACCCTGGGGCAATACAAGGAGAACACATAAGGGAGAATCAATTTAGAGGGTTAGGATAAAGAAACACAGCCTTCCCGCTACCCTTTTTAACAAGTTGTTCAAGTATATAAAGAACTGTTGTACCTATGCTAGGAGATGCAGAAACATCATTCTAACTCCCCTAGAAGTGAAGAGATGCTCTAGATCTAGGGAAGTGGGAGAGAGGCAGAGAAGAAGCTGCATTTCCAACTTTTGAAGTGGACCTCAGGATACATTTCCCGTGGAAACAGCACTGCAGTTAGCCATCATGGGTGGTGGAAGCATTATGACCAGTGTATGAAATGTAAATCAAATCAATAGTTAGGTTCATTTTGGCCAAGGCTAGCCTTTTCAGCATAATATAACACTTTCTAAGAAATTTTTTTAAAGCAACCCATTCTTTATCTAGGATACAACTAGCACCGAGAAGTGGAAGGTTTACCGAAGAGAAGAGGACGAAAGCAGAACATTGTATCTTCTTCCTCTCCTCAGATTCCTTCTTTCTTCATGATTAACACAAATTGAGTACTTTCTACTTTCAGACACTATTTTAAGTGCTTTCTATGAAGTTACTCAATTATCAGAGCATTCCTTTTTGATAGAAATTATTTTATCCTTTTACAGATGAGAAAACTAAAAAACAAAAAGCAGAAGCAGCTTATGCTAGTGTCTACAGCTACTAAACTCACTCCAGGCCATCTGATATCAGGGTTCATCTCTTAATCACTGCACTGTATTGCCTTCTTGGAGTAATTTAAATCTTGACTCTAGATTCAGTTTGAAGTGTGTTCAGATATTAGGTCTGCCAAATCCCAGCTTTTTTTTTTTTTTGAAACCAATTATAGTTACGTAGCCTTCTAAGCTGTATGGAGCCTTCTAAGCTTCATAAATGGAGTAAATAATATTTATCTTCAAGAGATGTCATGAATATTAAATAAAATATCTGGCAGTGAGACTTAGTATCCCAAAATAAAATTTTATTAAACTTTGTTTTTGTGTGTTTCGGAAAGAATTAATGAAATATAATGCTCTCTTACAATCTAGCTTAGGCCCTGGTAAAATCCTGTTGATTGATTGCTACAATAGAGACTTTTCAATAAAGCTGTTGTAAAAATAAATGGATACTGCCCAAATGAGACCAAGCAAAAAATATTTATTCAGAGTTTGCTTAACAAAGGGGTCAGCCACCATCACTTGGCAGAGACTAAAAGGCAGAGGAGTTGGGAAGCTTTATAGTCGGGGAACAAAAAGGGAAGGTTTCAGGTGTGCACTGATTGGAGGTCGTTAGCCTGGTGAAGCTGAAGGCTGGCTAACTAGACATGAGGCATCCGATGTGACTGTGTAGGGGAGCATATTTGCTCCTGAGTAAGGGCTAAGTGGAAGCGGGGACAAAAATTAGGGAAGCTGACAGTTATCAACTAAGTTTTGTCCATTTTGGGTGGATTATTACAAAGGTTGGGTGGGCTGGTTGCCACAGGTTATAGGTCAGAGTTCTGTATTTACGTGTGGTCTAGAGAATGAGAAAACCATTCAACTCTTCTCCAGTCCTCTCCAGATGCATACCTGAAACTCTGAAGGTGGTAAAACTGAAAGCTTTCCTGGAAAGTGTTTGTTTGGAAATCCTTTTGAAGGAGCTTTGAGGCAGCCTCCTGTCTTACACAACAAACAGAGTTAGCATTTTCGACCTTGTGTCACACTGTATTGTACCGTGATGATGTTTGCCACACACTAACTTCAGATTCAGTTGAGTTAACAAAATCAACCCAGTCCAGGACATTATATTACCATCCGAGTCTGCTAAACAGATGAGATGTAGGACAACAATTCAGGCAGGGGGTACTGAATAGTCAGAGATAAAGTGCTTGCACGTCCAGCCTACCCATGTTACGTTCACATTCAACCCAGCAGTGACTCTACATGTATATATACACAGTCATCTCCAATTCATTGTTCATGCTGGGAGAATGAGTAGCACCTGACAGGACTGTTCTCTGTGATTTTAGACAGATGTTCAATGCATGTAAATTTTACTAAGGGCCCAATTGGAATGTTTCCAAAGCATAAGAGAAATAAAAAATGCACTAACTTCTTTTTTTTTTTTTTTTCCGGTACGGAGGCCTCTCATTGTTGTGGCCTCTCCCGTTGTGGAGCACAGGCTCTGGACGCGCAGGCCCAACAGCCATGGCTCACGGGCCTAGCCGCTCCACGGCATGTGGGATCTTCCTGGACCAGGGCACGAACCCGTGTCCCCTGCATCGGCAGGCAGACTCTCAACCACTGCACCACCAGGGTAGCCCAAAATGTACTAACTTCTCAAAACAATTTTCTATTTGAAGTCAACTTTGTTTAAAATGCCTGCCCAAATTCTCCCCTGGAATGACAATGGATTTTTTGCTTTATTTGCACGTACTTTATGGTTATAGTGTTAGTGTCTAATGTATCATGGAAAGACTATTATGAATTGTATCTGCATTTGCCACCAGAATGAAAATGATTTGTAGCTAAAGTGCAGAGTAGATCTAACCTTAATAACACTTCTTTGTTTCATGCGACATCATGAAATCTTATTTTCTTTCTATTTTTTAAATTTGCTTGCCTTCAACATTTACATTTGTGAAAAGGACCTTTGTTTATAATACAATATTCTCTGTGGGTTATTGTCTCCAAAGGAAATGTTCCTTCTGCTGGGTCAGCATACTACCCATCACATCAAAGCTATCAGTGATAGAATTTCTAGAAATATCTCCAACAGAGTCTAAATTTTATTAAGCAAGCATAATAGGGGGACATTATTTCCCTATTCTAGAAATAGAACTTCTTACCTTTATAGCTCATGCCCTCTGTCTTTTTAAAGACTTCTTGATGTACCATTAAACCACTTTTTATTCAGATCATTAACAATAATGGTTCCCAGTTTGGGGTGATGTATTATGCTCCAGGGATCATGTCAAGCTCTCCAGATTTGCTGTTTCATTCAAATCAAACACCAGTACCATTAAGTGGGTACTGTATTTGCTCTCCACTTTTGTTTTGTTTTTGAGACCTGAAGAAATTATATAAGTCTCTTGATGTAACACAGCTAATGAAAAATGGATCTGTGACTGGGAAAACTGGGAGATCCCTTAATTGGGTATTTACTCATCAACATTTACAAGGGCACAGATACTGAATACCTACTGCTAAGTGTTGACAAATTGTTCTTCGTGTGCGTATGCATAAGTATATTTATTTTTCTGGAAAATAATATAATGAAAATACTCTGGGTTATACATGCTTAAGTTTGAAAGCTGACTCTGTCACTTAATAGTTGGGTCATATAGGGGAAAATTATTAAATTGTCTAAGCCTGTTACTGTTCTGCAAAATAAATCTTATACTACCCCAATTTTTTATTAATGTAAAATGAAAAAATATTTGCTACAGTGCCTAGAGCAGGCTTTCAAAGCTGGCAGTGTTATTAAATTTAAAGAGAGCTTTTTATTCCCAGCACTGAAGGTTTAATTTCAAGGACTTCAAGGAATGAATATTTTTTAGGTATTGTTCAAACTAAATGAGCAAGAGAATAGAGAATGGCATTGAGAGATTGAATTACTGGAGGCAAGTGCAATGTAGGAGACAAAGAGGCAGCGTAAGTATTAGTCAACTGAGAAGGCAGCATTAGTATTAGTCAACTGAGAAGGCAGCAGACAAACAACCAGGACACTCAGTTAAAGTCTAAGTTTCTGCCATGTTTCCCTCAAAATATGAAGAATACAGAAGGTACTAACTGGCTTCTTTATTTTTTTTCAGATGTCTATATTAGCTATCCAGAGCAATTAATTTATTCAGAAAACATTTACTAGATGATTCATTTAAGTCAGGCCATTAGACATATTCTTTTGAAGTATTGAGGACATTTAAAAATAGAGCTGGAGTTGGCCATTGAGACCATCTAGCCAAATATGTGTCTTAGTTTGGCTTCCTCTAGAAATATACCCTAAGAAGGCTTTGAGTGCAAATAGTGCATTTGAGAGTGGAGGAAATAGCAATAAAGGAGTGAAGAAGTGAGAAAAAGAAAGGATAAAGCCAATAAGGGGTATGTTTTCTAGCAAGCAATAAAGGCAATAAATATTTATCTGGTCATTGACACACTTTCATTTGCCTAAAGAATTATGACATAATTTACTTACCAGAGCAAAATATTTGGTATCAAACAGAGATATCTTCTAAATTAACTCCTATTGCTCACTAGCTGCAATTTCTTAAAATTATTTCAAATCATTTTTGTGACAAGGTATAAATATATAAAATATGTGTATTGTATGTATAATATACATGATAGCTCAGACAAGTTTCTTACCTTTAGTTTATTCAGGGATAGAAAAACTTACCTAATAGAGTTGCTAGGGAAAAAAACTAACACTTAGCTGACCACATCACAAGAGATCAGTATGTTTCGTTTTTTTCTTTTTTTTGGCTGCTCACCCATTTATCATTTCTTTTCCATTACCAATTCAGCATCCCATCTAGAACTGCCTCCCCAAATTACAAGGACACTCTTCTTCCTTTCTCATGCCTTATTGACTCAAGGAACTCCGCACTGATGTTTCATTTTTTCTTATTTTTATCTTACTTGTAGATTTTTTTCTGCTCTTGTAAAAATAGATTGGATATAATGGCCACATATTATTATTAAGGTAGATTGAAAATAAGTGATGGAGAAGATGTGTGACTATTAGCCTATTATTTTAAAGATATTTTTAATGAGTATCAAACTCATAATTATTGTCCACTGGAGAGTAAACGAGCTAAATCTTTCTTATTTTCTTTTTTACCCCTATGAAAGAGACAAACTATAGAGTTTTGTTCAATATTAAATATCTGATCTGTTCAATGGACAAGTACTTAAAAGGGAATTATAAAGGGGAAATGAGAACTAGACTCAATGTTAAAAATCTTTAGTAGATATATTGATTTTTTTCTTTTTATATTTCTACAATACAAGAAAAAGACATTTAATGATCACTGTTCGTGATGCTGAAAAAGCCATGGATGCCAGAGTTAAGCTTTGTACCATTAAAATATCAATGGCAGCACTTACCCTGTATGCAATTGCAGAGGTGCAGCTGAATTACAAGTGATTGGGTTCTGAATATTTGGCAACCTATCTAATCATTAGAGTTACTGATATCCACTTAGTATGTAGATTTTAGAACTTGGGAACTATATTTATAAACTATCAGCAGTGAAAAGCAATCAGCATTGAGAAAAAACAAAGCACAACAACTGACTAATATTATTCATAGGCAGTTTACCTAGCCTGCCATATATTTTTTAGGATCTCATTTTACATATTGGTTGAACCACATGAAATTCTATTCATATAAATCAAAAAGACTTAGAAATTCATATGGTTCAACATGATAGACAAAATGACACAGGTCTCTTCATGGAGCTATGCCATACCATGACAGTAGCCTCTTTTTTTTTCAGGACCTAATGGACTTATGCCACTGTATTAATTGTAACACTACTATTTATTTATCCATCCAACAATATTTATTGAGGGCCTACTGTTTGGCAGACTTGGTATCGGACAGAACAACCGATATCTTTACCCACATCAAATTTGTAATATAATAGATGACACATAAAATAAATAAGTAAAATATATATACATTATTTTAATCAGTATTAAGTGCTAAGAACAAAAATATGTAGCAGGGAAGGAAGATATTTTATGAGGGGATAGGGGTTGTAATTTTAAAGTTGTTGTTCTGGAAGGTTTCAAGAAAAAGTCTGGAAGGAATTGAAGGACAAGTTGTGTTGCTGTCTGTAAAAAGCATTGCAGGCAGAGGGGAAAGCAAGCATGCACATCCTGAGACAGGAGAATGCCTGGTGTGAGGAGAGGGTCCATATGGGTAGGTAAGGTAAGCCAGAGGGAAGAATAATGAATAAGAAGATGAGGAGAATAATGATGGCACCAGATGAAGTAAAGCCTTTTGAATCAGAGTACGAACTTTTTCTTTTACTCTGAGATGGGAAGCCTTAGGAGGTTCTGAACAAAGAAGTAACATTATCTTATTTGTTTTCTAACAGCCTTACTCTGTCTAGTGAGTTGGTAATAGACTTAGGAGCAGCAATAGATGCTGGAAGACAAATTAGGAGGCTGATATAATCATCCCAGTGAGACATGATTTACTTGGGATAGAATGGGGTGCCATGAAGAGGACAGAAAGAGGTTGGACTCTAGATGCATTTTAAACGTAGACTGAAAATATTTTCTGAAATGCAGAATATGAGTGTGAGTGGTACTGGGAGGTATCGGGAGTGACACCAAGACGTTTGGCTTTAATAGAAAGAAAGATCAAGTTGCTATATATATGTTGGAGAAAATTAGAAAGAGAAATTTTGTGGTAGAGGAATGTCAGAATTTCAGTTTTGGATATATGGCATTTGAGAGGCCAAGTAGGTATTGAGTGTCAAGTAGCACATCAGTTAAGATTTAATTAGGGAGGCAGAACCAGTAAGAATGGTAGGGAAGAAGGGGATCATTCTAGAGATTAGACTTCCAAAATTGTTGGAACTGATGAAGGATTTTTTGGAAAGCTGTAATCTTTGCATCTGGTGGTGGTCCTAAAATCACTATTCCGCAGCAACGTTGGCAGCTGGGGAGAAAACAGACGGCAAGAGAAAGTAAGCAGTACAAAATGAGCCCTGAAACAGCATGGAACAACCTAACGATGACAGAATAAAACCTGTGAGAACAAATCAGAACATGTGTCTCTCTCTCACTCCCTCTAACCTCGATGATGAGGGTTGCCTTGCAGAAGAAGCTGGATCACTTTGTTACAGAGATGCATGACATGCTTGGCCTAAACCAGAGAAGTTGACAAGAGAAAATGCAATGGCAGCCAGAAAGGATTGGATAGTGTGGCCTTCCTCATTAACAAGGTGAGCCAGCAGACTAGTGAAATGTGTGTGAGCTGCGGCAGCACCAGGCACATTCAGTACTTAATGTCCATGGCTTTGCTTTCAAATCTCATTTTCTTCTGTGGTCTACCCTAACTTGGAAATATACAGAATAGGGAATTATGGGAAATATTATCCCAGATTAGCCAGGTTGACCCACGATGAAACCACCGTGTCTTGTCAGTTACATAGTATACCCAGAACGCAGGGAGGCAGGATGGATTTAATTAAAGTGTGCATCTGGATTTATTCATTTGAAGGCGGTACTCAAAGTAAAGCAATTGGATTATATCACCTAAGGTATACATGTAGGCAGAAGACAGAACAGTGTCCATGAATGAAGCCCCAGAGCATTGCAATTTTTTGATGTCAGGAATGTGAGGAAGAACTTTCCAAGGACACTGAGAAAGAACAGTAAGAGTGTAAGAAGAAAATCAAGTGAGGATGGGATGCAAAAAGTCAAGCAAAGACAGAGTGATTCAAGGAAGAAAAGTGATCATTTCTCCTTTGCCCCCACCATTATCAAATTCCCTCATTAGGAATGTGGGCTTCAGGTTTTCATCCAAATTGTTTACTCTTTATTATGATAAAGAGTATAGGATAGTATCAGTCCTTTGTGTGTCATTAGATGGCAGAATAACTTGAAATACATTTTTTTCTTTTTACAAGTGAGAAAAAGGATTATTAAGAAAAAAACAAATTAGAAGTTTTCCCTTTGAATTTTATAGACTTGAGCACAATCTGAAGACAATTATAATTTTGATAATTAACACACTGCACTGGGTGCTTATTTTATAATGAGGAAGTTCCTGAAGTTTATGACATGCAGATATAATAAGTAGGTTATTAAAAATGGCAATGTTCGGTGATAACTGTTGTAACCCGTTGGGCAGCAGTAATCATGTGTGCCTCAGCAGTTCCATAACAGCACAATGTGTGGACATAACATCTTTCACCATTACAGATAACCTATATTCCTAAAGGAAACCAGTGAGACAAGACTTTCATATGTTTTCTTCAACCTAATAGATACCCCTGGATGTCTACTATGTCCTTTATGAAATCCATCAACAGCCCATAACATTAAGTACAGTACTATATCGTTATCTGGAATGTTCATACTGGAAATGATTACATCTTTATTAATTGTGTCCAAACCACATTTTTTAGTTAAAGATCAACATCTACCAACTCCAAGAAATGAAGAATTACTGTAGAAAAAATTTAATTCTTTCTCTGAAACAGCTTCCATTGCTTGGCCTATGGACTGCAGTACTTTGTCAACATAATCATTCACAGAAGAAGCATCTTTCTTTGCTTTAACACTGTAAACATTTTGCAGTTTTATATATGCACACCAAAATCTGCAATCATTTAGGAAGTTATGCCTCAAACAGGCATCTTTGGTCCTCCTTGGCTACACAGTCATTTAAGGCATAAGCTGAAATCCAAAGGATGGTGTCTATTTGCTGATATTCAAGCAGCAATCATCATTAAATATATCTTCAATATTGATTGGAGTCTGAGTTATATTTATTGCTATGTTTATATTTTTAATAGCTTCTTCAAAATTCACTTCTGGAGCCCCGATTTCATTCTTTAGAACCCCTTATCTAATCACATATCTAAAGTCCTCTTTTTCTTTATACATTTTAGGTGTTCATCCGTTTGTTTCACTGTTCCACTGTGCTAAATATTTAGCGATTATTATAATCTGTGGAGTGTGGCTATGGACATTTTCTCCCCATATGATCCAAATCATAAGACTGAAAATGTTCTCTCAGCTCAGGAAATGGTTTATCCTGTTGTAGATCTTCCAGTGCATCATCTGGGTAAAATTCCATTATCTGGCTGTTCTTTTATAATGATCCTCCTATAGCCGACTAGCCGTATATCCTCTACAGATTAAAAGAGCCATTTAAGAACTCCAGAGGACATCAGCCAAAGGTAATAATGTACTTTCGGGGAGCCTAGCTGCAACCATAGTAGTAAAGCTACAGGAAAAAGAAAGGTCATTGTTCAGAAGATTTTCTAAACTCACTTCCACAAATTTTCAGACCCATTGTCATTTAATTGTTATAAGAATTCCATGACAACTTGATCTTGGTTCTTGCTGATATTGCTTCTTTGTAAGAAAAAAATGTTTTCAACATCTCTGCTTATCTCATATCCATCAATAATTATAAATGAATCAGTACAGAGATTACCAAGTTCTTAAGAATTGCGGTTCCTGTGGCTGTTGCATTTATTAGGCAAACATGAGCAGACACTAATTACTCCATGATTACTCCATAATCTTGCCCATGATTACTCCATAAACTCAGTAACCCTGTCCCTCAGAATAAAGCCAAGACCCTGCAAAGTGCCACAATCACCTCCTGCAGTATTTTTTTTTTTTTTTTTTTTTTTTTTTTTTTTTTTTTTTTTTTTTTGCGGTATGCGGGCCTCTCACTGTTGTGGCCTCCCCCGCTGCGGAGCACAGGCTCCGGACGCGCAGGCTCCGGACGCGCAGGCTCAGCGGCCATGGCTCACGGGCCCAGCCGCTCCGCGGCATATGGGATCCTCCCAGACCGGGGCACGAACCCGTATCCCCTGCATCGGCAGGCGGACTCTCAACCACTTGCGCCACCAGGGAGGCCCTGCAGTATTTTTTTTAATCAGAAACACTTTTCTTTTTTTCCAGCTTTATTGAGATGTAATTGACATATAACATTGTGTAAGTTTAAGGTGTACAGCATGTTGATTTGATACAGTGAAATCCATTTTTAATATTTTAATGCAGTACAGGGTGAGATAGAAATGAAATTTCACTGTGAACATTTCTGTCCATATGTTTGGTTATTCCATTGATATTGAATGTTTCCTTGATATTCTTGTTTATTGAGCCCCACAGGTGAGAAAGAAAGGTCCCAAAGGGATAAGAATAAACTAGTTATCTTGGGGAAAAAAAAAAAAAACCTCTTCAATTCTGATTTCATTTTAAGACCATTTTGTAATAGATAATGAAATCTTCAGTATAAACTGTGTAAACTCTCTAAACTACAAAGAATCTTCAACTTAGACCTTTGTCATGTAGTCATTTGGCAGTTGGCATTAGGCTACTATAATGCAATCATATTGCTACTTGTTCATTATCAATGCATGAATCATTATATCTGTAAATAAATATGATCTTTTTCACATCTTTTCCCTTTTTTATGTCTAGTGTTAGTAATATGTATAACATTTACAGTGTTTTGTATCATATAAGACAATATTGATGTAGGTACCGACAGACAATTCATCTTGTAAACAGGCAAAGTAAACTTACGGTATAGATAAATACAGTATAGTACTATAAATGTATTTTGTCTTTCTTATGATTTCCTTAACAACATTTTATTTTCTCTAGCTTACTTTGCTGTAAGAATTCATATATAACACATATAACATACAAAATATGTGTTAATTGACTGTTTATGTTATGTGGCTTCCAGTCAATGGTAGGCTATTAGTAGTTAAGTTTTGGGGGAGTCAAAAGTTATCCTTGGATTTTTGACTATGTAGGGGATTCATGCCCCTAACCCCCAAGTTGTTCAAGGGTCAACTGTATTTGCATAATTTAGAATGGAAATGTGTTCATATATCCATTATTATATTAAAACCAAATGTCCTTGTTAAAATGGTGACATTAATGAATCTCTATTAATTTTATAATTTTATCACAAATTCAGTGCCATGAATTTAAATAAAAGGAATATGAAAAAAACATCAGTTTTTAGTTCTCATAACCAATGTCACTTATTTTTGCTGGAAGTATTTTCTCTACTGTGTTTTGTCCATGTTGAGAGAAATTTTTAAAATCATCACAGATAATAACCAGTTTAATCAGGAATTCAGCTTTAGGCATTTGAAAGAAAATTAAATTGGATTTCTTAGTATTTTGTTATTTGTCCTTCATGCATAAGTTTGACAAATCATTTTATTATCGTTTGTCTCAATAATATACACTGCCCAGAAAGTAGTACATGCATATGTGGTGTGTGTAAAGAACCTCTTCTTTAATGGCTTCAAGGAGATACTTGCCTTTTTTTTTTTTTGATCAGTTTTTATCAGCTTTAAAAAACCCTCTTAAGTCAAGGACATATGGGGTTATTTTCAGTCTCCAGATGCTTTAACCACCACTCTTCATAACCAGCAATATATATCTTATATAATTAATCTCAATGTGCACTATCAAAATATATTAGCAAAATATAAAGGGGGGGAGTAATACTTCAGTTTCTGTCCCAGATTGAATATCAAAGAGTATCACAGGATATATATAGAGAAACTGTATGTAAATTTTGCATACCTAAGTGTTGTAATAAATGTGTTCCTTGTGTGCTACATAGGAGAAGGATATCTGTGTCCTGCAAACAGGATGGTGGGCATGTTGAGTTCTGTATTCTGGAGTGGTGTTGAATTTATACTGGTGTATTTGCCTTATCACCCCATATCTGTGTAATAATGATGAAATATAATTTTTAGTGTAAAGAAGTGGGTCCTGTCTAAAACCAGGGTGTGTTCTGTGAGCAAGTCAGGAATGTTATATGTGCACAACTGAAGAAAAAAAGCATGCCATAAAAATTAAACTTGGTATCTCATCAGTTTACCCCATTCTGATTATTTTATCTTTGGTCTTCCGTAAGTTATTATTAGAGCAGCCCTGGACTAGCAGATGCCTCCCCACTCTGATTGTCTATGATGTACAGTACCCTGGTATTTCCCTTGAATGCCCTGCTCCTAGTAAATCCCATAGAGGTTTCCAGTAGAGACTTGAATTGGCCTTTGTTTCAGTATGTTCCCTTTCCTGTATTGCCCCATCATGTAATATTATTTTAATTTCTTTACTACAATATTAATTTTATATTTCATTTAACTTTTTTTTTTGGTTATCTCTACCATAAGAATGTAAACTCTCTGAGGGTACAGAATGCATTTGTCTTGTTTTCTTCTGTATTCCTTGAGCCAAGGATGATAATTGGCATATAATTAACACCAACTATTATTTTGGAATGATCAGACAAGTCTGTTGAATACTAGATACTTACAATAAGTAACTGGCAGTACCAGGATTCAAAGAAATACAGTTCCTCTGGAGCCAAGACCTCTTATCGGTATTCTGTAAATCATGACCTCATAACTCAAGGTTACTGACTTTCCCTTATCCTAATTCACACTCTCCAAATGCCAGATTGTCATACCAGTTTTGAACAAACCCAGCCTTGTAGGGGTGAGGAATTACTAGGAGTTTTCATGTTTAAGGTAGAGGCACATTCTCTGAGTAGATCTGAGTCTGAGCAGGGAAGGCATGTATTCTTTGAGCTATGTTGGTTTCTAACCCAGATTAGACAGTGCCAGACTCACAGAGGGGCACCCATCTCTTCACTGACACACTAAACCGCTGTGATCCTTGAATTCTCCTGGGCTGGGCCTGAGTTCAGCTATTGGGAAATATGACCTCAAACAAAAAGTTACTGAGCACCTATAAAGACTTTTATGCAATTATAAGCTTAATATCAGATGTTAAAATAGTTAACACAAGAATAACTTGAATTATTAAAGGTCGTGTGTAAAATTTTAAATTCTACTGACATACTAGAGTCTGCAGATAACATCTGGAGAGCTGAATTTTTCTTTCATGCAAATACTTATTAAGGACACACTATTTCTTAGGCAGTGCTCCAGCACTGAGAAAGGTGTACAGTTGTTATTTCTATACTTCACATAATGATATTGTGATATTACATTGACCAATCATTTCCTCCTTCACAAGGGAAGAAAATAAACACATGATTTGTTTGTTTTGATTTTGCAAAGTTTCAATAGGATATTTCTGGTATACAATACATTGATTTTATTGATTAGTCTCATAACACTATTAGAAAAACTACCAAGTTATTTACACTCCATTTTGTTGATTTGCAATTTCATTGATTAAGTGCAAAGAGGGACATGAATCAGATTGTTCATATCTGTTTTCTAGGTTCAGACCTTCCAGTGAAGTTACTAATACACAGTCACATTAAATAAAGTTTTCTGCTTCATAGAATGCATTAAGGCATCTGGATGACAACTTGGATGAACTCTAAGCTCTTTTTCACGTTATCTTACTTTCTTTTTTTTTTTTTTTTTTTTTTTTGCAGTATGCGGGCCTCTCACTGTTGTGGCCTCTCCCGCTGTGGAGCACAGGCTCCGGACGCGCAGGCCCAGCGGCCATGGCTCACGGGCCCAGCCGCTCCGCGGCATATGGGATCCCCCCAGACCGGGGCACGAACCCGCATCCCCTGCATCGGCAGGCGGACTCCCAACCACTGCGCCACCAGGGAGGCCCCTCTTACTTTCGAATTCATTTTCAGTCTCCCCAAAATACTAATTTATTTCTAGTTTGAACTCCAGATCTCATGATCTTTCTTACTTCTGTTTTCATACCCATACCCCAAACAACCAGTTACCAAATATTATCAATTTTGGAAATATATTCTAATTCCTTATTTTTTCACAGTTCTCACTTCTAATGTTCTAATTTCAACTGGAGTCCTACCTTGCATCCAGGTTTGTCTCCTCTCAAAACACTCCCACAATATTTTTGAATTACCCTTTTTAGAACAGGGGTCAAAAGTTGATTTATATCACCTCTAAAAAAATAAAATCAAAGCACTTGTTCAGCAAGGCATCCAAGGACATTTGTGACCTGCTCCAACCTAACTTTGTAGTCTCATATCCTGTCCCTTTCCTGTGACTCCTTTAGCTTGTAATCCCAGCCCTGCCCCTCACACACATTCTAGGATTTCCTTAAAATGACACACATTTTCACATATTTCCTTTAATGTGACATATAATTCTTTCTATCATTCCTTTCAGACTCTACTTTATTAATCTCTATTCATACCTCAAAACCAATATCTCATTCTGGTTCTCTGCTAAACAACTTTGTATAAAACTCCATCGGGAGAAACTTCTTATGCTACTGTGTGTCTTAATGTATTCAAGGTTTCCATGCTTTTTAAAAAGGGTTTCTTCCTTTTGTTTATCTCACTATGCTGAAAGCTCCTTGAGGGTATACACCAAGAATTATTCTTTTCTTGTGATTCCACGAAAACATGAGAAGGCCTAGACTATATAAAACACGAAATAAATGTCAAATGAGTGAATTAGACCCATTTTCATTCTCGTTTTCCTTCAAACGTCCACCATCTCTGGTGAATTAAATGTATGATTAATTTTAATTTAATACTTGTCTAGAAAGCAAAGAATATAGCTCTCATTTTCTACACCTAACTTCATCTCCTCAGCTTTATTAACGTTTCAAAGAGAAAATCTTCACTGTGGGAACATTTTTACTGGAAGAAGATCTAAGTGTAAAGCAACTCTGAAACTTAACTTTGTAATAGACATAGTTGTTCATAAAAAGTTACGGTTCTTAAATAAGTCATTGCAAGGAGAAAAAAAACATCTCATTGAAATTTGGAAGACGAAAAAAATCTGGCTTTTGGGAAGGTGATATGAATCAGATTAACAAAAGAATCACATTATATGCCATAAAGGTTTTATGTGCTATAAAATGTGAAGAGTAATTCAAAGTTGTGAATTGACACAGACAAAATTCTAAAGAAACCCGGAAAAGTTTTGAACCCTAGTCATCACTATAAATTTATCTTCCACTAAGAGTTTCTATGCATATGTCTCAAAAGATAGGTCCAGTGACTAAATTGGTTGGACATTCTAGGCATTCAGTGTTTGGGTATTTGAGATATGAGGCAACTACTACTCACCTATCATCCTTGATAAGAACATTTTTTAACTCTCTCATCTAGAAATATGGTACCACTTTTCACTCACATACGGTTAGTCATTATCTCCCCATCAACAGAAAAATATAAATTAAAATGTCTTAATGAATAAAGAAGGCTTTTGAAAAATGTATTCTCACCACTGTTGAGAAGCAGTTCTCTCCAAGACATTTCTACATTACCTTGTGACGGAGTTTGTTCCCAAGGAGGTTTGCATAGCAGACAGCTGTGGAAACTAGAGGTAGTTTCTCCCTCTTGGTCTGAAGGCAGATATATTTCTGAACTAGGATAATAAAGATAATGCCTCCCTGCCAGGCAAAGGTTGTTCAGGTTTCTCTTTATAAAAATGGGGGTATGGGGTTACAAAGCTTGGGTTCCTCAGTTGTATTATAGATCAACTGTGCATTGTTCACCTGGGCCTGTTTCCTATCTTCCCCATGGGACTTGGGGACAGGGGAAAAGAAACACAAAGCTCCTGCTGCCTGCTGCAGAGTGAATATTAAACTGTTGAAATCCATTTGGTCCACTGCTTCTTTACTGACACAGTATATGGAAATGTGGGAGTGATGTGGCAGCTGCCACTGTCACTGCTTCTTGACCACTAGAAAACATTGCTTCCCTGGATTCATTTCCTGGCACTTCTGTACCTCACAGTCTATGCTCCAGTTTGTAGATTTCCATACATTCTGGGCTTACACCCTTTTTTCCTTTCTACTGCCCTTATATCTGCTTGGCCCTGATTACCTTCTTTGCAAAGTAAATTATATTGTCTTCTTCCTATGAAAATTTTCCTGACTTTTACAGGTACCAGGGTTTATATAAGTCATAGGCCCCTACTGTATTTGTTAGCAGATCTATATTTTATGTATTATTATTTTATTTTTCGTTATTTGCATTTATGCAAGATACATAAACAATTGAGCAACTGTTTTATGGCAATCAGCAACAGGTACTGGAGAAGGGTTAATAAACAAAACAGACACAGTTTCTAATCTCTGGAACCTTACAGAGAGTTGGAAAAGGCACACATTGTAAATTAACAATGATAATATTCATAATTGATTCATAAAGGTGGATATAGGGATATATGACAAGGGAATGAAACAATACAAGTTCCACTCTTGGAAGGCTTCTCTGTGGACAAGATTCCTCAGCTGAGGCCTGAAGGGAAAGTAGAAATAACTCACAGAAAGACCTGATAGACATTGTCTAACATAGAACATAGCATCTGGCCGGTACTAAGTAAAGATTTGAGGACTGAAACAAACATTTTTTTTTCCATTTTTAATATGCTCTCCTCTAAACTTATGTATGTTTCTGAATTTTCCTGTTACATGTAGTCACATCTCTGCAGTCCACAAAACCTCAGTGTTTGATCTCTTCAAAATAAATGCTGAGTGCTGATTATGGGCCAGTTATAATTATTGGCTCTGGGAAAACAGAAGAAACCAAGACAAATGCATACAGTACCCTCAAACAGTTTACATATTTGTGTGGTAATGACAGACCAAAAAATAAATAAATAAATTTAAATGTAATATAAAATGAGACTTGTAACATAAAAATAAGAGAGTTATATGATGCAGATTAAAGAAAGGGTTGGTAGTGATGGATAAGGTGATGAAGAAAGACATTTTTAAGCAGATGCTTTCTGAGCTAAAAAACCAAATGGTGAGGATCCAGTCAAATAAACTATCAGTTTATGTTTCCCATTCTGTAAAGTTGGAACAATGATATCTGCTTTATAAAGTTGCTCTGAGAACTTGTAAAAAGCTAACATAGGTGAAATGAATAATAAGGCATTTGTAAGCAGGCCAATGAGGTCAGAGCAGTAGCTTGTTTGGAATTGTGACCCTATTTTCTTGAGATGACTCTGCTACTCTATAAACATAAACAGTCATTAGTTTCATAGTGAAACTGTTCTTGTACCTTTCATGACCCCAAACCTTGCTAGTCCTATTAAACAGGATTTGTGTTATAGACTTGCCCTTGTTTAGTTGGTTACTAGCTGTTTGCTCCCATGAACCTGTAACTGGCTTTCTTAAAAAAATAAAGTTAAAAAAAATCTTCTAATTTTCCTGTAGTTTCTTCCTTGCATTGTTTGCATCAAACATTTCAGTTTGCAAAAGACATTCTAGTAAGAAGAGAGCACACATTTTGAGGTTACTTGAAGGTACAATAAAGGTGAATGGTTAAGAAGATGATGAGAACTATAGGTAGGATGTAAGGAGATGTAAGAGAGATCAATGTTTCCAAACCTTTTTTTACAACAAGGCAAATACAGGAAACGATGGTATTATATATAAGCCATTGTGTATGTAAAGATTCTAATGACAGGATAAAATGTTTATGAGTTAATATTAGTAGTAAAAGTAGAATATACATTTAGAGGTTAATAGTTTGCATGTCCATTGGTAGGTTGCTCAATCCCTATTTCCTTTCTTTCAGTGTGACATCCAGTTGATTCAAGAGTGTTTGTTTGTTTGTTTGTTTATCAACTTTACTGAGTATAATTGACAAATAGAATTGTGATATATTTAAAGTGCAGAAAGTGATGAGTTGATGTACATCTGTGTTGTAAAAGGATTCCCACTACTGAGTTAATTAACACATCCATCACCTCACATTAGAGTATTAGCTCTTAATAGTACTGTCAGAACATCCCTTTCATCCTTTCCCATTCTTTGTGATTTGTGTTGTCTTTTAGGAACTTAGGACCCAAGAGATATGTCTGATCCAACCATGTTGTCTTGACTTCAATAATGACCACCCTCAATGAACCAAGGGCCACTGTCAGGGGTCTCAGCTGTCTATCTTACCAGCCATTATTCCTTATTGATTGCAATTAGATCTAGGGCAGTATTCCTCCATCTTACTTCTCTTTATTTTGCAGAAACAAAGCTTTAAGCAAAATCAAGACATTTTCAAATTCCTACATTTAGCTGGAAGATCTTTGCAGTAGATTTAATGATTTTTTATGTTACAACAATCATAATTATTGTTTGCCTCCAAACAAGCTTTAGTATACATATTACAAAATCCTTGTTATCTTTTTCTTTAAGTAAGGGAAGCTTGTTAGTAAATATTCTCCATAAGTTGAAGAAGATACAGGGTCTTATTTATTTATCAAGTATTCTATTGAGTGAGGTTCAGTGTGAAGCACTATTCTCAATAGATCTGGCAATAAAGCAGTGAAGAAGACAGACACTATCCTGTAAGTCTGTGTATGAATGTTTATGTATTATGTATGTGCAATCTATCTATACATTGATATAAATATATTGCATATAATATATGCTATATAGTATATTACCCTACATATGGTACACAGAATAGTGTCCTCACAAAGTGTCTGCACATACATCCCCTAAACCACAGAGTTTGTGTATATGTTACCTTCCATGGCAAAAGGGACTTTGCAGATATAATCTAGCTAAGGATATTGAGGTGGGGGAATTACCCTGGGTTATCTAGATGGACCCAATGTAATCACAAGAGTCCTTATAAGAAGGAAGTAATAGAGGCAATGTAAGAGAGAAGGTGAAGTGATGATGGAAGAAAAGGGAAAGGTGAAAAGTGAGAATGGCCTTTCAAAGATGGATAGGAAAGGAAACAGATTCTCCCTAGAGCTTCCAGAAGGAGCCATCCTGCTGGCACCTTCATTTTAGGACCTCTGATCTCTAGAAATATAGGATAGTAAATTTGTGTTGTTTAAGTCACTAAGATTGTGGTAAACAGAAAATTAATACAATATAAAAGTTACATTATATGTAGACACCATGTGTTACAATATATATTATACATAATAAGTATATTAGTATATATACATGTGATATCCACCATACTGTATACTATATGCTATCTATACTATGGAGACTATATAATACACATGAAATACAAAAACTTAGTTATGTTTACACAAAAACATACACACAAATTCTCATAGCAAATTTATTTGTAATAGTATCAAAATAGAAACAGCACATATGCCCTTCAATGGGCAAATGATTAAACAAACTGTAGTACATCCAAGCTATGAAATACTACTCAGCAATAAATAATAAACCTGCAAAAACCTGGATGAAACTCCAGGGAATTATGCTGAGTTTAAAAAGCCAACTCCAAAAGTTTACATACTGTATGATTCTATATATATAACAACTTTGAATTGACAAAAATGGTAGCAATGGAGAACATGTTAGTGATTGCCAGGGGTCAGGAACGTGGTAGGAGAGGGTAGTGGATGTGCCTATGTGAAGGCAATAGGGAGGATCATGTGGTGACGGAAGGATTCTCAGTCTTGAGTGTATCAAATCTGATGTCCTGGCTATGATATTGCACTGTAGTTTTGCAAGATGTTACCTTCGGGTAAAATGGTTCAAAAGTATACGAGATCTTTCTATATTATTCTTGTAACTGCATATGCATTTACAATTATGTGCTAAAAAGTTTAATTTAAACAAAAACAATATGTACATAGCAGTTCTTCAGTAAAGTTTAGGTGCCTTCCTGCAAAAAAAAAAAAATTGAAACAACTGGATATTTCCATTTATGATGTTGGAAAATATTTGGAGATGTTATTATTTGGAAAACATGTTTTGTTAGAGAAAAATCTCTGGGGTGAAATTTAGAAACTGAAGGTTGTGACTGTTGCTGTGTCACTAATGAACAGTGATCCAAGGAATGAGTTATTTAACTCATTGTACTTCACTTTCATCATGTCAAATATGTGTGGATTTATTTAGATGATCTTAAAGTTTGCTTCAGTTGAAGATATGGCACATCAGTCTGGCAGCTGGTGGAAGGGTTAACCTATAACCCTCAGGCTTGTGGTAAAATGGGGCTACTGGTTTCTGTGAGTATGCACGTGTCCCATGAGTGTCACTTGCCTAGGAGAACTCTCTTGACAAGCTCTGTGAGTGGGGGGATGCTTTCTTTCTCTTTCCAATCTTCCTGAGTATGATTTGTATTTATTGCTCTGGCCAGTTTTAGGCACCCTCCCTGGTCAAGCCATAAACTTAGGAATTCTGTTAATTTCAGTGATTCCACATGCAATTTAAATGGTGCATTCATTCAAAACTGGCCTTGCATAAAAGATGAATAGTAAGAAAAAAATGCTAGTAAATTAAATTAAAATTAAAAATTTAACTTTTCTTTACTTGGAACATTAAATAGTAATAAAAACACACGAAACACTGAAGACCCTGAAGAAAGGAAAATGGTCCACTAATGGCATTTTCCCACTCCTAGTTTTTAAATAAGGGGTTCTACATTTTCTTTTTGTACTGGGTCCTGAAAATTATGTATCCAGCCTTGGAGGAGTCCAAGATTTTGCTGTAGATATTGCCCATTCTCTGTATCCTAATAAAAATGTCCTACCTGTGAAATTCTTGAATGCTAAAATGTATCCTAAGAGAGTTAAAGAATATACTTTCTGAGCAAGTGACCCTGTTTAATAGTTAATTAAAATAGAGGAACTAAATATTGCTTAGGGCAGAATAAAATGCTGCTTAAGAGAGCTGACATATTGTCTCATTCTGGCACACCTATGATGCTTGTATGAGGAGCCCAGAAGATGTCCCACAGTATCATTAAAGTCATGCTGGCATGAAGGTGTCAAAGCATGTGGGACCTCCTATTAAAAACTATAATCTCTTTGATTTTAAAATAAAACAAGAAGACTGAGAAAATATCCAACATGAAATGTATTGCATAGGGGACTTCCCTGGTGGTGCAGTGGTTAAGGATCCACCTGCCAATGCAGGGGACATGGGTTTGAGCCCTGGTCCAGGAAGATCCCACATACCATGGAGCAACTAACCCCGTGAGCCACAACTACTGAGCCTGCACTCTAGAACTGACAAGCCACAACTACTGAGCCTGTGTGCCACAACTACTGAAGCCCACGCATTTAGAGCCTGTGCTCTGCAACAAGAGAAGCCACCACGATGAGAAGCCCACGCACCACAACCCCCACTTGCTGCAACCAGAGGAAGACCGCACGCAGCAACAAAGACCCAACACAGCCAAAAAGAAATAAAGAAAGTGCTTCTCTAAAAAAAAAAATATATATATATATATATATATATATATATATATATATATATATATATATATATATATATATACACATTACATAAAAGGGTATATAGTCTTGATGAACTTGAGCCCACAAATGATATGGAATGATGGATGACTGATTTCCAAATTTATGTGGTGTGGCTTATCAGTCAGACACCTTGGACTTGTGTTGTTAATTTTCTGTGACTCCTAATTTGCTCAGGAAATAGAATTATTTCCTGAAAAAGAGGCTTGAGTTTTTCCTTATAAGTTGTTCTTAGGGCTTCCCTGGTGGCTCAGTGGTTGAGAGTCCGCCTGCCGATGCAGGGGACACGGGTTCGTGCCCCGGTGCGGGAAGATCCCACATGCCGCGGAGTGGCTAGGCCCCTGAGCCATGGCCCCTGAGCCATGGCCGCTGAGCCTGTGCGTCCGGAGCCTGTGCTCCGCAACGGGAGAGGCCACAACAGTGAGAGGCCCGCATACCGCAAAAAAAAAATAAAATAAAAAAATAAAAATAAAATAAGTTGTTCTTAGAGGAGCAAGGTAGGTTAGTGCTTTCTTAATTCATTATTTCTCAAGGTCTTATTTATAGGCCACTTTCACAGAATCATCAAAAAAACCTTGATAAAAAACATGTGCTGAACATATACTGAACAGCTACTGTGTGCTAAGCTCTGTCATGGACCCTAGTGATAACGTGGAAAAGGTAAACTTCTTGCTCACATGGAGCTTATATCCCGAAAGAGGAGTCAGACATCAGTTAAGTAATTACATAAACACACATAAAATTACTACTGAGAGGAAGCTATACAGTGTGAGAGGGAACTTATAATTAAGGTATCTGATTGAGCCTAGAAAGTCAGAGAATACCTCCCTGTAGAAGGGAGAGTTTTAACTAACATCTAAAATAGAACTAGGAATTTACTCAGTGAAGCAAGAAGGAAAAGGTGTTTCAGGTGCAAAGAATAGTATATGACAAGGACTTTTGTCAGGAGGAAGCATTGCAGACAAAAAGGAAGGGCTGGAGCCGAAAGACAAAAGGGGAACCTGGTGCAAGTTGAGGTGGAAGGGATGGGCAGGGACTCAATTGTGCAAGTTCTTGTGGGTAATAGCATGGACTCTGTTTCACAATCAACAATTTTTTAGGATGGGGTCTGGGACTCCGCATTTATAACAAGTATTCCAGTGGTCCTTATCTATATTAATTAAAATTTAAGAGTTCTGGTCTGTGAAAAATTCTTGGTGACTGTCATTAGAAACTCAGACATGGTGGCTAACCCATTAATGTTAGGGGCAACTGTGAAGGAATACCTCTGGGTTATGGTGGCCATTCTCCAGGCCATAGGAAATTTCCTAGTATGATGTATCTCTTAGAATTTAGCTGGATTCCAAAGCCTGAGTCCACAGCAAGGCTCTTCCCTTTTCTGCTCTCGTTGGAGGTCACATGTGCCCCATATCTCCCATAATGATGGCAGCATTTGGGTGATGGTGAATACAAACTATTGGAATTATCGATGTGCTTTTCATTGTTAAACACTTTATGCACTTAGATCCTGTTGCAGGTAGCTTAAGATTATTTTTTAAATTGCTTTCGTATACATCCACTATTTTTACTGTTTTATTGAAATGATAAAAATTCTCATGTACAAGTTTTTGGAGTGCAAAAAATGCTCATGATAAAACACCTAAATAATATCTGAGCAAAAATAATTCTTGGTATCCCCGTTTTTTATCCCCTGCTCAGCAGGTGCTTTTCAGTTATCATCCCTGTAGCAGAAAAATGTGTCCCTTATTATTGCCTATCTTGTTGAGTAAATTGGTGAATTTTTATCAGCCTCTGAGTGGTGTGTCATAACCCAGATGAACAACAGAGCAAAATTCAAAATTATGATGTCTCAGTGTCAGTCTAGCATTTATTTTCCATAAGCCAGATGTAGAGGGAAGGCGGCTACCCAGAGACCTTCAAGTGATGCTGGAAAACCCATACGTGGGAATAAGGGTCAAGAGGGCCAGAGAGAAAAGTCAATTTGATCTTTCCTTATTGTTAGTTTAATGTGTTCATTTAAAAAAAAAAGTTCAGATTAATACAAAGTCAACAGTGAGAGTGAAATGGAACGCTTAAGATCACTGTAGGTAAGAGGACAGTGAGTGGCTCTGGCTTTCAACTTCACATCAAAGGGGAAGATCAAGAAAATCAATGTGCCCTTCTGTGCCTTTTTAAGGAGAGCACCTGACATGATAAATCCCCATTAATTTCTTCAGAGAAAAGCTGACTGCTGAGAAAGAAAAGTTCCATTACTAACTCTTGCATTCCCTGTGAAAAGAAGAGAAGAGGGAGACAGATATGCTTGAGAGGTCTGCTCCAGAGGGCAAACAAATAAGAGGTAATGAAGGAATGGCAACCTGAAAAGGAAATTCGAATTGAGAAAGGTGCTGGGTAGAGAGAATGCTTAGCAAAGCTTTAGTAGAAGTAAAGGAGTGGGAGGTTGATCACCAGATGAAGGGTGATGGTGTGACAGTCAATCCTGAGGAACAAGTGAAGGGGTCCAGAATATGCGTGGCAAAAAATTTATTTTGAGCAGAAGGCATTTGAGTTCCTGAAGTCTCTCATCTGCCTAAAAGCAGAGCCTCCCAAAAGAACACAAAAACCTCCATTGCCACAGATGCCTTCCCCAGGAGCAACCAGAGAAGATGGTTGACTCTTATCACTGGAGATAAGAAGCCTCCACACCCCACTAAACAGCCATTCTCCTATATATTCTGCTAAAGGGCCGTATCTTTCCAAAACATCATTTGTTTGCCCTTTAGTGCCCTTCTTGTCCTCCTCAAATTCTACCCACATCTTTGAGTCACATTTTTTCTGTGAACTCTCATGTGTAAATGATTAAATTTGTCTTTTCTCTTGAAAATCTGTTTTTTGTCATTTTTTAAATATAAATTTATTTATTTATGTATTTATTTATTTTGGGCTGTGTTGGGTCTTTGTTGCTGTGCGGGCTTTCTCTAGTTGCAGCAAGCGGGGACTACTCTTTGTTGCAGTGTGCATGCTTCTCATTGCGGCAGCTTCTCTTGTTGTGGGCAATGGGCTCTAGGCGCATGGGCTTCAGTAGTTGTGGCACGCAGGCTCAGTAGTTGTGGCTCATGGGCTCTAGAGCGCAGGCTCAGTAGTTGTGGCACACTGTCTTAGTTGCTCCGCAGCATGTGGTATCTTCTCAGACCAGGGCTCGAACCCATGTGCCCTGCATTGGCACATGGATTCTTAACCACTGCACCACCAAGGAAGTCCGGTTTTCGTCAGTTTAATTCTCAGTTCCCAAGTGTGAATCCAACAGGATATAGGAAAAGCTTTTTCTTCCCAACAGAAGCAAATGGAAAACTCCAGATTGGGAAGAAGAAATCACAGAAATAGCACAAGAAACTTAGGCGTCTTTCTACCAAGAAAAGGAATTTAAGTTAAAAAGTCAGCAGGTCAAAATGCTTGATTCATATGTACATATAAGTATTAACAGATAATGGGAAACAGGTTATTTTTTAAATGTCTCCCTGCCCTACACAAGGAGCAAAGCTGGAAATAAAGCATTCACCCCTTGAGACAATTGCTGTGACAAACTCACACCCAGGACAGCTGGACACTGCAATGGAATTGAAATGAATCTCTGCAAAATGAAATGTTTACAGATGCATGCATAAATGAATGAATAATTAATATTTGTATAATGTGCATTATATGCCACATATAAGATATTTGCACCTATTGCATGTTGTAATCTTTACAATAATCCTAGGAGTTAGGTAATATTTTTTACCCTTTATAGGGATGAAGAAACTGGGGTTTAGTAATATGCCCCGAATCCCATGGCTACTACAAAAAAGCAGAACTGGAAATCAGGCCCGAAAGGTATGTTTCAAGACCTGCTAACTGTTATGCTCTACTGTTTCTCTAATGAATGAATGAAGAAACTAAAGACTGACATTTATAACTACTGTGGTATATTGAAGTTATTTGTTATCTATCATCTGGACAAATAAAAACTCCTTGATAAAAATACAATATCCTACTCACCTCTGTTGTCCCAGTGTAGCACAATCTCTGGAACAGAGTTTGAGCTCCAATAAAAGAAAAAAATTATTTAACTTTAGTCATTGTACAGAGAGGTTGGACCTAAATGGGCAGGAAATTCATGTGAACAGTGTATTTTTAGGCATCATAGATGAAAATAAATGGCCTCTTAACTGCAGACGAAACTTTGGAATATCCCTCAGATACCTGCTTGAAAAAAAAAATCACTAAACAAGATGGAAAAAAGAAGAAATGTATGAGAGGAATAACACATATCTTTACCAAAGAAATGTTACTGACATATACTATGTAAGATCTTAATTATTCCAGATGTTTTCCGTGTAACCAAATGACTTATCATTAAGATTAAACAGGAATAGCAGGTAAGCCTATAAACAAAGAGATCATTTCATTCTACAGAATTAAAGGAGAAACTGAATTTCTTATTTCTTGTAGTTTATTATACATCCTTTCAAAAACCCCATAGGAAGAACCAGAAATCATGCTCTCTCTGTTTTTCTCTTTTGTATAACACTCATGAGGTTTGTTTATTTATTTATTCATTTATTTAAATTGAAGTATAGTTGATGTACAATGTTGTGTTAGTTTCAGGTGTACAGCAAAGTAACTCAGTTTTATATATATATATATATATATATATTCTTTTCCATTATGGTTTATTACAGGATATTGAATATAGTTCCTTGTGCTATACAGTACGACCTTGTTGTTTATCTATTTTATATATAGCAGTTTGTATCTGCTAATCCCAAACTCCTAATTTATCCTTCCCCCACCTCCTTTCCCCCTTGGTAACTATAAGTTTGTTTTCTATGTCGGTGAGTCTGTTTCTGTTTCATAAATAAGTTCATTTGTGTCATATTTTAATTCCACATATAAGTGATATAATATGATATCTGTCTTTCTCTTTTTGACTTACTTCACTTAGTATAATAATCTCTAGGTCCATCGATGTGTTTATTTTTTTATCATTGTAAAACATGAATAACTTAAAACTTGCAACCATTTTTAAGTGCAGTGTTCAGTGACATTAAATGCATTCACATGGTTGTGCAACCAACACATGAGATTTAAGTTTAATTGTATCACATTTTCAGAAATTTTAAAAGAATGTTTAAGTACATATAGAAAAGTGCACATGTAAGTATCCAGCTTGAGTATTGTTCATCAACTGAGCACAACCATGCAACCGGGACCCATATCAAGTAATACATTACAAGCACTCCAAATACTATACTCACAGGTATGCTTAATAAATATTTGTTGAACAAATAAGTAAATGAATGAGTAAAATAAGGATGTCTCTGCCCTGGAGGAGATTTAACTTTAATATCTATAAATATTCAAAGCAAAAAGAAATCAAACCCCCTCTGTAAGGTGAATGTCCTTACTCATAGGAAATCCAGAGTAAAGTCTTACTTTACTTATTACTTTGGGGTGATAAGGCAGAACACCATATACTCAAATAGTCCAGGATAAAGCAAAACATTTTCTTTGTACTACTATATGTTTGAGATTGTTAGAAAAAGGAGGAGGAGGAGGAAGGGTGGGGGGCGGAAGAAGAAGAAGAAGGAAAAGAGAATGTCTTTAAAAGCATTTAATATTTTCAAGGATGGTGGGCAGAATTTAAATTCCTGAGTGTTTTAAGTTACCCTTCCTTCTACCTGTATTATATCTGTTTCCTACCCTTCTCCACCTTGACTCCTACCTTTCCTGAAGTATAATAGGGATTCCTGGTAGCTTTGCACCAAATTTTAATCTTTTTAATGTGTGTGTGTATACTCAGCAAGCATACAACATATAAATTGCCAGATGATTATGTATTAAGTAATATTTTTTAAAGATTTATGTTCAACAGCACAAACTGACAACATTCTAGGCTTGCTTGCCCAAGCAGTGATTACTCAGGATGCATTGGGATCTTGTTTAAAGCCTCTGAATAAATGGGACACAGTGTACCCCCCCCTTTTTTTTTTTTTGCGGTACGTGGGCCTCTCACTGTGTGGCCTCTCCCGTTGGCGGAGCACATGCTCTGGACGCGCAGGCCCAGCGGCCATGGCCCACGGGCCCAGCCGCTCCGCGGCATGTGGGATCTTCCAGGACCGGGCCACGAACCCGTGTCCCCCGCATCGGCAGGCGGACTCCCAACCACTGCGTCACCAGGGAAGCTCCCACAGTGTACCCCTTTAACTTGTATTCATGGATTGTCTGAACATTGAGACAGGTGTTAAAAGAAGTCCATCAATAACGGATGACATCTGGAATGAGGACAAAAGAGATAATCATCAGGGTTATGAATAAAAAGTATCAGGGTAACAACTGCTCTTCATCCTTTAAAGGACATATGAGGAAAAACTCATACTGGAAAATTTATCCAGCTAGAAACATACAGCAGCTTAATCCACAATAAATGGATTCAAGCCTTGAAGAGAGAGGCATCAAATTTTGGATTCCAGATTTGCCACCGACAAACTCTTGTTACTTTGGCAGTTTGTTCCAACTTTCAGTTTCTCAATTCTCTCATCTATAAAGTGGGTGTATTTTGAGAGTTGTCATGAGGCTAAATGGCTTTGTGATATTATCATATACTAAGAAATGTATATTTGTCTTTGTCCCTGGTTCCTGGTGCAGAGTTCCTAGAACCCTTGTAATTTCCTGTGTGATAGGAGTGCTAGAAGCATTTTTATAATAATATGTGGTGTTAGTCTCTAGGTTCTGACAAAAGAGCTTCTAAGACTCTTGGAATCTCCAGAATGATAATAGTATCGTATGTATGATAATGAGATGATTGGTGACTGGGGTCCTCTAGATAGTTTCAGGACTGATGCTGGTCCCCAGGAAAACCGAGGCAAGATGAGAGAGTTGGAACTTTCAGCCCCACCCCCATCCAACATTTGAGAAGAGGAGAGGGGCTGGAGGTTAAGTTCATCACCAATGTCCAATGACTTAATGAATCATGCCTATGTAATGAACCCTCCATGAAAAACCTTAAATGATAGGATTTGGATAACTTCTGAGAGAAGGTTCTGAGAGAGTAACACATCTAGGGAAGGCATGGAAGTTCTGTGCTTCTCCTGTGCCTTGACCTATGTATGCATCTCTTGCATTTGTCTATTCCTGAATTGTATCTTCAATAATAAACCAGTGATAGGAAGTAACCTGTTTCCCTGAGTTCTGTGACTGTTTCTAGCAAACTGTCAAACCAAAGCAGGGGAGAATGGCAACCCCTAATTTATAGCCCATCAGTCAGAATTACGGGAAGCCCAGGACTTGTGATCTGGCATCTGAAGTGAGGACAGTCTTGTGGGACTGGGTCTTCAACTTGTGGGAATCTGATGCTAAATCCAGATGAATTAAGTTAAGCTGGAACATCTAGCTGGTGTCTGGAGAGTTTAAAAATTGTCAGTGTGAGGAAAAACCTCACACATTTGTTGTCAAAAGTGTTCTGTGGATAAAACATATCTCAGTAAGTATGTAATGATTTACTTTGGATTTTTAGTAATATGTGCTCAATATATTCTAATTATCTCCATTGCTCCCCAACTTAGTATTTGTGCTTTCCAGTTATTAGAGTATTTGTGTTTTATCTCCATAATTCCCCCCTGTGAGTTGTTACCTGATTCTTTCTAATCAAGAAACTAGACTCAGGATGTAATTTCATGATTTTTGTATAAGGGAAATAATAACAATAGCTAACATTTATTAAGGACATAAATGTCAGGTAATACAAAAAGCCCTTTAGGTACCATAATGCTATATGTTATATGCTCTTATTTTTCTCACTTAACTTGCAAACTTATACTTAGAAAAAAATGTACATTATTTTTTCAAGATTATATCATCAATATATAGTAGAGCCAAGACAAATGCAAGACTGTTTGATCCAATAAATGTGTTTTTGCTATTATTATTAATGGCAATGATAACTCCATTACTGTACAGGTCTTGTACAAAGTGTTTTCCTACCACCTTGTGAAGGGGATATGAATTACATTATTTTATGGTTCAAATCATTGTAACTTTTTATTAACAGCTAAGGGAATTGTGACTCAAATAGATGGAGCCCTTATCCAAGATCATTGATCAGCTGGGACACAGCCTGAGTTAGCTGGAGCTGGTTTCATACTGCTAGTAAGAGTAGATTATCCACCTCTTTTATCAATTATGCATTCAGTAGAATCATATTGGGAGCTTGAAATCAGCCATGGTGGGAATGTTTACACCAAGAAAATTGGCAAAAACTACAAAGGCTTCCTCCCTTCCCAGAACTGGCTTACCAGCACACCACTGACATAGCCATTTGAAAAAGGCAGCCTAAACTAGCATAGAGAGAGAAAATGATCAGAGAGAATGACTTCTTTACAGTGCATTGTTTGTTTATTGGCATTAGCTTGATGTGTAATTGTATGTGCATGTGTGTATTGTTTAATGTCTATGTATCCACTCCTCATCAGACTATAAAGTCTAAGGTGGTAGGAATTGTATTTAATTTACCTACAAATGTTAAGTGCCTATTATAGTCCCTAACTTATAGTAGGCATTCAATGAATGGATTTTGAAAGAATATAGCATGTTTAATTGACATATAATCTCTCTCTCTCTCTCTCTCTCTCTCTCTATATATATATATATATATATATATATATATATATATATATGCAGGAGTTTATGTCAAATTTTTAGAGACCAAGTAGGGTAAATACAATCCATTGTATAATTTGTACTTACTGAAGTTGAGTAGATGTATAAAAAGTCACTAACATTCTCTTTATTCAGTGTTTCAGTGTACTAGTTTTATTATGTTTATTTTAGTAAACTAACATTTCCACAACCCATTTCTTCAAAAATTCTTCATTAATCCATTTCTTTGAGAATTTTCAGAGACCTACGTCTTGCTGCTTAAGAAGCTATGCAAATAAAAGTGGCTTAATTATAACTGATTATAATTCTGATTTTTTTTATGTTAACCACAACATTATATATGAATTTTATATGTGAGATCAATACTATCTTTTTCATATTTGAAGTGAGATGCTCAAGATCAGATATCTCACCTTATTCTTTGTATACTTGATACATGGTTCTACTTCATCAAAGAAGTAGAATTTGGTCTGGTCCTTAAAGAGTTAGTTATATTTAGTGTTGCAAGGGAATGACCATTTCATGAAAGAAGAATAAAAGTCTGGGTCACAAAATGCCAGGTTAATGTAGAGTTGTTCTACTTTCCTTGGTCATATCTATTCATTTCTTCTCCCAAATTTCTGTTTTTCCTGTGTGTTAGATGAGAGGCCGTGTAGGACAGTGGCTAAGATAAAAGACCCCAGAGCCATAGTGCCTGCTTTGAAATCACAGCTCTCTCATGAATGCTGTTATGCAAATCCCATAACCTCTTCATGATTCACTATAACTGTAGATAATAATAGAACCTACTTCAAAGAGTTCATTGAAGAGTTAGATGACTTAATAAATGAAAAGCACTTAGAACAGTGCCTGAAACACGGAAAACACTCAGCATACTTAGTAGTTATTAGAGAAAAAGATCACAGAGGCTGCCTGTATGTGATAGCAATTCCCTCCTTTACATTTGGAGCTTGTTGCTCCGTTTGGTACCGTGAAATGTAAAAGCATTTCATTTAGCCACTGGCTAATTCCAACAGAGCTCAATATGATAAATCTGATGCCCGTAAACTTCAGCCTTAAATTTAGGGTGAAATGCTGGGCTCACTTCAAAATGGATGGGAACTATAGTTCAATGCAATAACTATTCATGTTTTTCCATCTTCCTTATATGAGGTTTTTACTCTCTTAGGTTATTTGTCATCTAAGAATGATATGTCCAGGCTCAAATATTCTTAAATACCTCATAAATAATACAAAAGCTGCATCTTCATTTACCAGCTTGTTTCTTTACATGTACGTTATGCAGAAAGCTTCAGTTAACAGTTCTAATAAAAACAATTACAAAATCTAAGAAACAACCTTGAGTTTACAGCACAATCAATTATTAAGTAGGTGACATCTTATAAATTACAGTTAATTGTCACTGTAGCAACATAAAAACATATGCCATAAAAACTTCAATTAACCCAGAGATCACCAAAGGAATAATTATCCATTATATTTGTTTGGAACTTTTTACATTAAAAAAATCGCATCATACCTCAACCTCAACATTTGTCAGAAAAGGTGTGGGTTATTACATCCATTTCAAAAATGAAGTGTTGAAGATATAAAGAACTGAGGTGATACACACAGACTCTAAGGGGTATAAAATTAAATAATTAGATCTATTTCTGCCACAGTGAAATATCCAGCCCTGTGACTACCCTATAGTAGGAACATAATAAATATTTATTGAATAGAGGGATTAAAGAACATGTGTGTGAATGAATGAGTAAATTTATTTACTTACCTGCTTATCTATCTTTTTTTATTGTAAGATCCAGAGAAAATCAATACTTGTAGGATTTACATAAAAATTTTAGCTGAAATCTGGTCCAGTGAACTTCAGAGTGGATGGTGTTCAGTTGGTTCAAAATAGAATGTATCAAGCTGTAAAAATGGAAACACAACTGTGTTGTATTGTGTAAAGATTGTTCAAGGAGGGCCTGTTCATAGGACTGAGGTAAAGCCAAGACTAAATAGTGTTCATAACTGTTTCTATTAAATTACAGGGACATGGTATGGGTTTAATTGGGAGGAGAGCTGGCTGGGCCAGGACAAAGTATAATAATGATAACCTGAGGCTGCTTGAGATGGAGGATGGGAGGGAGAGTGGAGGATTGGTAGGGAGTGTGTGGGAATGAGGAGCTTGGAGATCTACAGTGTAATCCAGGAATGGAGCCAAAGTCAAAAACAGAGGTGCTAAAGCTCAGGTCTGTGGTGAAATGGGCAACTAACTCAGAGCCAAAGACTAAGAGCAGGTTGAAATAGAGGAATGAAAGTGGTCATGAAAGGTGAGAGGACACAGTGTCTTGCTGACTTCATGGCTTTGGGTAAATTGGCAATATCTGCTGCCTTGTGGGATCAGACAGTTCTGTCAATGTTCAGACCATTAAAAATTAGAAATTTTGCCTTGTCTATGTAGCATCTGCTAAACAAAAAGCTTAAAACCATTAATATAAGTGCAGAGATCCATTTTTTAGCATCTAAGATCTATTTTTAAGAAATGTGCTTTATTAGGTTAGGGCAGTCAAGTCAGGATGTACCTTTAATTTCTATAGACACAATGTTTTGTTTTGATATGCATTATAGTAAGAGGAGCCAGCATATGAATACAGAGATGTGGTCTTTGGCTCAAGAGATAATAACCATCCTTGCTTCCTGCCCAATCTGAGCATTTCAGGTCTGTGTTTCAAAGTGAGATAGGCTTTGCTTCTGGGCCAAGACACTCCAAACCCTGTCACATTGGCTCTCTTCTCATTGTCACACTGTCATATACAAAAGAGGATCATGCTTAAATTTTTCAATGCCAACTGGCTGATTCCACTCCTGACACAACATTCAATGCCATGACTTCCTATTCTATAGTGACAGAGAAGTAAAGAGTCAGCCAAGATGATTGCAAATAACCCATAGAAAGAGCCATTTTGTCTATAGTCTTGTTTTAAAATCAAATTACTTATAACTTTTTTCACTGTCATCCTAGGAAAGTTTTCCTATTGTATTAGTTAAGTTCATAT
This sequence comes from Mesoplodon densirostris, assembly GCF_025265405.1. Lineage (NCBI taxonomy): Eukaryota > Metazoa > Chordata > Mammalia > Artiodactyla > Ziphiidae > Mesoplodon > Mesoplodon densirostris. The sequence goes on from NC_082667.1 coordinate 33,193,103, forward strand.
ATTAAAAATTATCACTTGAATGTCATCTCTGTGTTGGTAACTATGCTAAGCACTGTGTATAAAGTATGCATTGATATATGAATATATTAAAATTAAAATCACTAATAGATTATATGAAGAAAACTATCAACGTGGTGATGATAGGGAATAATGGGGTGATGAAGGTGAGGGAAACAAGGACCCTGGCAAGCAAATTCAGAGTGACAAATATGAAAAAAAAATTGTGTGTGTGTACATATTTCCTATGTTTTATGTATTCAGTACCCTTCTCCCCATATTCCACCACCCCTTTATCCTAGTTCTTTTAGATTTTTATCCCGTGTTAGACAACTTGACAAGATGAGGTCAATGCAAAGAAATTGCAAGTTTGTCTTATTTCTAACATCCCTAGAGACCATAGTAGCTGTTTCCATTACAGATGTTTTTACTTCTTATAAATATCACAAAATGTGAGATTGCTTAAACAGCCATTATAGCAATATATAATTTTGTCTTAATGATAAGTATTAGCTCTGTCACACATGAGCAGAAAGCATACTACAAGGTACTCTGAAGGACCTAGTTATAGTCCTTACCCTCAAAATTCTGATCATTTACTGGAAAGCTTTATAAACAGGAAAAAAAATGAAGAATTATTTAAAAAAATGTATTTCTGACTTCAGGTTTCTGATTCCCATCGAGAAGTTTGGAAATTGCTGTTCTGTCTAAATGACAAGTACAAAGCTGAACAGACTGAAAAAAATCAACTCTTCTTGGATGCATAAGAGGGGAAGATACAGGTCAAACCATTGCCCCCAAAATTGGAGAGACAGGTGAACACAGGGAATCACAGCATACTAGAGCAGACTCACAAGTGAAAACACTGTGGGAACCAGTACCAGGGTGGAAAAACCTGAAATGAAATTAATTGCTGGAAGCTCAGTGTGGACAAGTCTGAGAGTTAAAAACCCCAGAGGACTTAATCATAGGGGTACACCACACTTTTGTGAGTTTTACCTGCAGGAGCTTGACCAGGTTTTCACAATAAATGTCAGAGAAAAATTCCCTCATGCTTCTAGCAAGGAGAAAGGGAAATGAACAATTTTGAAACATGCCATAGCACTCTACTCTTCTTAACAAGGCCCGCATCCAGGAGTTAACTGGAGCCTAAACTGCTGGAGTATTACCAGAGACTGACTGGGAGAAGGGGAATATTCAACTCCAGCTCTCTCTAACAATCCTGTTCCACCTAAGGAAAAAAAAAAAAAAACAACTCTGAGAAACACTTGGAAAGTTCAGAGTCCAGAGGCATAAGCTCACTAAAAGACTGAGAGTTAATCATAGGACAACAAAACACTTCCCCTCCCCCAACACCTTGCCACCAGGTTACTAAAGGCCTATTTACAGCAGTTCCTTTAACCTGTTACATCATGCCTGGTTATGAAGAAAAACATGCTAGGCACACTAAAAGACACACACACACGCAAAAAAAGGAATAGAGCAAGCACCAGAACCACATGGCAATGATGTTGGAATTATCAGACTGTGAACTTAAAACAATTAACATGTTAAGGACTTTAATGGATAAGTAGAAGCACTCAAGGATAGATAGGCAGTGTCAGCAGAGAGATAGAAATTCTAAGAAATAACCAAAAAGAGATGTTAGACATGAAAATCACTGTAACCAAAATTAAGAATGCCTTTGTTGGGCTTATGAATAGACTGAACATGGCTGAGGAAAGAATCTCCAAGCTAGAGGGTATGTTAATAGAATCCTTGAAACTAAAAAGAAAAGAGAACAAAGTCTGGAAAAAAAAAAAGGAACATCAAAGGACTGTGGTTCAGCTACAAGGGCACAACATACATGTAATGGGAATACCAGATAAAGAAGAAAGAAAGGAACACTAAGTATTTGAAACAAAAACAACTGAGAATTTTCCCAAATTAATGTCAGACACAAAACCACAGATCTAGGAAGCTCAGAGAACACGAAGCATGATGCATGCCAAAAGCTACACCAAGGCATATTATTTTCAAACTACAGAAAATTAAAAGTAAGGGAAAAATCTTGAAAGAATCCAGAGGGGAAAAAAACACCTTACCTGTGAAGAACAGAAATAAGAATTACATCCAACTTCTCAGAAGCCATGCAAGCAGGAAGAGAGTGTAGTGACATATTTAAAGTGTTGAGAGAAAAAAAAAATTAACCTAAAATCCTGTACCATGAAATTGATCCTTCAAAATTGAAGGAAAAATAGACATTCTCAGAAAAACAAAATTTGAGGAATTTGTTGCCAGTAGACCTGCCTCACAAAAATGTTAACAGAAGTTCTTTAGAGGGAGGAAAATATCATAGCTCAGAAAGTCTGATCTACGTAAAGAAGAGCATCAAAGAAAGAATAAGCAAAGGTAAAATGAAAACATCTTATTTTTCTTATCCATGGTTGATCTAATAGATAGCACTTTGTCTAAAATAATAATACTAACAATGTATTCAATTTCATATATGCTTATATATAAATGAAATGAATGATAGCAATGGTACAAGGAATGGGAGTTAGGATTATTTTGTTATTTTAAGGTGTTCACACTACCTATGAAGCAGTATAGTGTTATTTGAAAGTGCACTTGGGTCAACTGTAAATGTGCAAACTCTATGGCAACCATTTAAAAAAAGTAAAAAAGAAAAAAAGTTTTAACTGATATGAAAAGATAGAAAATGGAATCATGTAAAATGCTCACTTAAAATCACAAAAAGCAGCCATCAAGCTTATGGAGGGCAAGTATACCCTTGACCATCCTGCAAAGGCTACAGGAAGTCCACTTGCTGGTGTGCATGAATTCCAACTTCACACACGACCAGTCTCACCACCAGCATCTTGTGGAGACTCACCATCCATTTACAGGGTTCGTGCCATGCACTAACATGTAATACAAATAGTAATGGAGATAATACTGTTGCCAGAAAAATGGGTGCAGGAAGACAGTCATGTCGCAGGTCTCAAATGAGTCCCTGGGACTGGCCATCAAGTAAGGGTCCTTGGCTTCATGCAGGAAAGAATTCAGAGTGAGCCATAGTAAAGTGCAAATAGGTTTGTTTAGAGAGATACACACTCCATATACTGAGCCATAGTAAAGTGCAAGCAGGTTTGTTAAGAGAGATACACACTCCATATATTGAATGTGGGCCATCTCAGAAGGTGAGAGGCAGTGCCAAAATATAGGGTGGTTAGTTTTATAGGCTGGGTAATTTCATAGGCTAATGAGTGGAAGGAATATTATAATTATCTTCAAGAAGGGTCGGGGATTTCTAGGAATTGGGGCACCACCCACTTTTTGGCCTTTTTGGTCATCCTCAGAACTGTCATGGTGCCTGTGGTGTGTCATATAACGTGCTGACGTATTACAGTGAATGTGCAATGATGCTCAAGGGCCACGGGAAGTCGAATCTTCCTCCTTCTTGGGCCTAGTTGGTTCTAACCAGTTTTTGTTGTATCCTATTCTTAATGGTTGTGTCATTCTTTTAATGGTTGTGCCTTGCCCCCCTCTTTCCTGTCTCAATATTAGCTGTGGAAAGACTTTATAATGTAATGTAAGAAATATACTCCAAGCGTTGAATATCATTGTAATTCTACCATTGGAAATGGCAGAAAAATGGGAAAAGAGAAAGTACCTCTATTTTTAATATTTCTCCATATTTTCTTTTTTAAAAAAAAACCTGCCTCTTCTCTGTAAAACACTAAATCTGGAGTGTTTTGGCTTAATGAAACTCAAACAGAAGTGTGGCATAATAACCTCATTTTCAGTTTGTAAAAATAATGGTTTGGTGCTATGATCAAAGCCACCTACCCAACTCCTCACAGATGGAGAGGAGGTACATCCTGACTCCAAGTAGTTAGTTGACTTAAAAGGAGGAACAAAGTTTTGACTTAATTTGATCTGATAATTTTGAGTGAAGCAGCTTTGGTACTGAGTCCAAGCTTGCTCTGCTCGCCACACGACAGGCCAATAAATCAGGAGACGAGGTATTGAGGCAAGGAATATGACTTTATTTGGAAATCTGGCAGACTGAGAAGATGACGGACTAGAGTCCCCAAAAAACCATCTCATCTGGGTCTGGATGTCCGTTTCTTTTATAGAATCGGAGAGTGAGAGGCAGTGAGGAACTGAAGTAAAAAGACCATTTATCTTGTTAAACGTCTCCTGGCATGGCCTTCACTGGGGAGGGAATGTGTTAATTTCTTCTTTTCTGCAGCCATTCACAGGTGGGTAGGGTCAGACTATCTCCCTGTGAGCTGAACAAGGGCACTTTAGTTTAGCATTCAGGCACAGGGGCAGGGTTCCCTGAGGCAGGCCACTTTATATGATTATAATAACAAAAACAATGAGAAGCAAAGGTTAAAGTCAAAGAAACAGATCCAACATGGAGTCAAAATTGGCTCTTTCCTGTTACAGCTTTATAATCTTATGGGTATGTTACATTTGTCTCCAACTCAAAATTTATTTGCTGAAGTCTATCATTACATTAACATATATATATATAATTTTAACGAACCTGAATGTGTGGGAATTTTCTGATTTCTAGGCTTGAGTGATTTACTATAAGTATACCATTTGTTGAAATGAAAATTAGTGTTTATTATTTCACTTGACATATCACAGAAAATTGTAGGAAGTGTTCAGATGGGTTTGCTTATCGGATTACTCATTTCTCAAAAATGATATCAGAAAAATACAATTGTTTCAGATAAAAGTCCAATAAATGTTAGTTAATATGTTCTAGAAAATTCTCTTTATATATTTGCATCAAAAACTTGCTTGGATTTATGTTGTGTGCTTATTTTTAACTCTTTCAATACTAGCAAAAATATTTATAAATTTTGGCCTTAATCTCTATGTAGTCATCTCACACATAATATTAGAAATAACCTGAATAGTATAAATGAATGAGTATAGAGCCACCAGACAGATTAATTTTTCTTTACACACAAAAAGGTAACTGCTTTAAATAAGAAGTTCTAGCTGGGAAGTCCTCAGAGTTGGATAATTATAACAGTGATATAGTGTGCTTAATTGACTGAGGTCTGTGACAAAGTCACATCCTTAATCTCTCTGTTCTTCAGTTTTCTTAGTCATGTTTTCATGGTGTTATTATGAACATTAAATAAAAATAATAAAAGTAAATGCAGAAATAGAACACGTGAAGTCTCAAGGAACCAAACCCCATCACAAGATCAACTGGAAAATCTAGTGTGCAGAGACTCTGTTACTCCTCCACCTTCAGGCAACAATTTTTTTTTTCTCATAGTTGATCATCCAGGTTAGAAAATACATGCATTTGCATGACAGAAATGGTGACATTTAAAATGCAGTAAATAACATTTCAGTGGTTAATTTCTAAATGGTTGTCTTAGTGCTTAGAATTTTGAGGATAATTCCTTCCTGCTTGCTTTCCTTCCTTCCTTCCTTCCTTCCTTCCTTCCCTCCCTCCCTCCCTCCCTCCCTCACATATTTAATAGATTATATGGAGCTCTGCTAGAGTCCTTCCAAAACCATAAGGCTAAAGAAACATTTTATGAATTATCTAGTCCTATACCTTCACTTGACCTATAAGGTGTCTATGGGTCAATGCAATTGCCCATGGTTACACTGTCACTTTGTGGCTGAGGTTGAGAATAAATTTATTTACTTCTAGTTCATTCTCGCTTGGAAGGTTGGTTTATCTCTACATCAGGAGGAATAAGATCTCTTTCAAGATTCAAAATCCAAATTATAAACACATTCTAAAATTACAGCCACCTCCTATCCCCTTACACACTGAAGTTGAGATGAAAACACAAATGAATGGTTTGGCTTACCATACCATACACTGAGAAAGTGAGATCTTTTATATTGAGAAAATGAGTTGCTTGCCTTACATGATCTTACATTTTCAACTTTGTCCATATCATCACTTTATGTCCTAATTCACTTTCTTAGACATCCTTAACTAGTTTCAATTTACACTTATTCAAACTAAGGGAAATAAAAGATGAACCAATTAGTCAAAATCTTGTAGCCAAACATTCTTTCTCTCATAAAACTTCCGTCTTGCAAATATTAAACATTTAGGGCTAATATGCCCTAAAACTTCTACATCGTGTATAATTGTACTGAAAACAAGTCTAATATATAAATTTAATTATATTTCTATATCTTAATTCATCAAGAATCTCTGGTAATATATATAAATTTTAAGGGCTCTCTGACATGCCAACCACCCACAGCTTATTCATATGTCTAGTGTTTCTCTGTTTTTTTCTATGAAAATCAATTGTAGTAACCTCAGGGATAGTTGCCTGATTTAGCAAATAGAAGTACAGAAAACCCAGTTAAGTTTGAATTTCAGATGAACAATAAATAATTTGGGGTCATACTTAAACTAAAATATTATTCTTTATCTGATATTCAGATTTAACTAGGCACCCTATATTTTACCTGAAAACCCATTTCCTATGGGCCCCTAAAAAGTAAGTCTGTAGTAAACTTGACTCACGTTGCAAATATGACCTTCTCAAGACATGGAATCTGGGTAGTAATTGGGATGCCCCAATTTACCTACTCAAGAGACTTTTTCAAAGAGGGATTTTGGGAGTTCCTGCACAAACATACATATAGGATCAAAGAATCTACATAGAAGATGATCTAAATATTTTAGGAATGAAAGGGCTGACTTGTTATTCCCTTGAATGTATTATTAATTTAAAGTGGAGAGGGGTATGGCTTGATCAGAGATACAGATCTTCTTTTCAATTCTAGAGGGAAGCTTAAAGATGGAATAGGGAAACATACACAGATTTTTTTTTCTGATCAAGTGTTTGTATAGAATATTACAACTATTCCAGGCAAAACAACTTCAAGTTTATTTTTCAGCTTCAGCATAAACTGCATATAATACACATATAGTATAATTTTAGACTTTTAACATGTGTATACATGAAATTTTCACATAAGAAGGTAAAGAACATATTTACCATCTCCATAATTTTCTCTATGTTCCCTCCAACCCTATTGCTTCCCACAGAGCTGATCTCTTTTTATCACTAAGGATTAGTTTATAATTTGCTAGAATTGTGTATAAGTGGAATGATAGAGCAATGCATTCTCCCTCTCTCTTTTTTTTTGTTGTTCTCTCTTTTCTTACACAGTATTATACTCAAGTTCATACTGGTATCAATAGTTCACTTATTTGTATTGCTGAATAGTGTTCCATTATATGGATATACCACAAATTTGTGTGTATCTGTTCAGCTGTTGATGTTGCAATTTAAGCTATAGATATTCATGTACAAGTATTTATGTAAACATTGCTTTCATTTATTTTGAGTAAATATTTAGGTGTGGAGTGGCGAGTCATTTGTTAGGTATACATTTAATTTTCTTAAGAAATTGCCAAGATATTTTCCAAAGTGGTTGCACCATTTAATATCACTGACAGCAAGTTTTAGTGTTTCTGGTGCTCTACTGGATATACAGGTAGGTGAAAAAACAATGTTTAATTATCTGAGCCAAGACTCTTTTACATGTGAACACAAAACACTTTGCACATTTTAATATACACTAAATTTTTTAGGAATGAGACTGTCATGTAAGTCAGCAGAAGTTATTATATTTGTTTGTAACTTTACTAAGAGTTGTCCTTCATTTTAGAAAATCTTGTTTTGAATTGCTAGTACAATATGTCAATATCAATGTGACAATATCAACACGTTACTATGTTACAGTATTATTTCTGTGAAATTCATGGTACGTATACATTTCAGTAAAGATATCTGACTGCATCGTTACGTTTTTCGTGCAATTGTGCCCAAACATCTGTGTACTCAAATGCGTGTTATTTTATCATAACTCATGTTCCTTTTATCTCTCTTATATACTGCAGTTAGGAAATTTTATATATTTAAAAATTATGAGCAAAAATAAATTTTATTTTATATTAAATTTATTTCACAATAGCTGTGTTAAGCTGAATAATGGCCTTCCCAAAATATTCAAGTACTAAACACAGAACTTGTGACTATGTTATCTTACATGGCAAAAGGGACTTTGCAAGTTTAATTGTTAAGGGTCTTAAAATTGGAATATTATTTTAGATTATCTGGGTTTGCCCAGTGAAATCACAGGGGTCCTTATAATAGGGAGGCAGGAGGATCAGCCACTATTAGGAGATTTAACAATACGAATGTGAAGTTGGAGTGATGTGAGGAAGGGACCATGAGCCAAAGAATGCAGGTGACTCCAAGAAACTGGAAAAGGCACTGGGATGGATTCTCCCATCAGAGCCTCCACAAGGAATCAGCCTTGTCAGTACTTTAGCTCAGTGTGACTAGTTTTGGACTTCTAATCTCCAGAACTTGAAAATAATAAATTTGTATTATTTTAAGCCACTACCTTTGTAGAAATTTGTTACAGTAGAATAGAAATATGATGAAGGGATCATTTAAAACTGGAAAAACTATGTCCTCAGTGAGTTAAGAATTATTGTTTTAGGTTTACTGTGGAGACTTACTGTGGCATATAAAATATGTAAGAAATGTGTTGTAGAGAGAGACCAAACTGGCAGTCTTGTCAATGTTGGATTGGAAGGTGAGGGTAAGACCAGAGGTAGGCACCACTTGGGAACATGATGGAATGACGCAGAGGAGGGATATTAGAGCTCGAAAGAGAATGACAGCTGTGGGAATGGAGAGCAAGGGATAGATCCCTATTGTATTTAGTAGATAGAATTGAGAGGCTTAGTGATTTATGAGACAACTTTAGAGCTCAAGTTTAAGAAGGCAAATAATAAGGGAAAAGAAGCTAAATGGGGGCCAGCAAGAGTCCCTCTAATCCTTTCATGATTCTAGACTTTTCCAAGTAGCTACAATATTTTGACTTCTGTTTCCATATAATTAATGAATTTCTAGTCAAGCTTTATGATTCGCTACATATTTCACCTTTTCTTTGGCTACATTTTTGAGTCTCTAATACAATTAAGAATTTATTCTGCCCCTAATGAACAAGTTCATTCTGGGACTGCCTATAGTGCACACTGTAATTCTTCCTTATGTGTATGACCTTTTTGATTGAACTGGGAGCATATCAAGGGCAGGAGTCTTGGAGTGTTTGCCTTTGTTTCACCTATCCACATTATAGCTAGCATATAGCTAATTCACGGATAGACTTGACTTACTTAAGCTTACTGCTAATGCCATCGATCCTGCCCAGTGCCCAGAAAGAAATATTTTTTTGTTTATTAATTCTGAAATATTTACCTTAGTATGTTTTTAAAAGTCATGATTGACTATCTCAACATGTTTTCTTGAAGTTTAAACATGATGTCAGAAATCATATTGTGATTAACTGTATTAATTTACTTATAACCAAACTGAAATTCCACAAGGTCAGGATCTTTATCTCCTTCATTTCATTGATGATTTCCAAACATCTGGAACAAGATCCATTGGACACACAGAAGGCACTTAATAAATATTAGTTGAAGGGATAAATTATAAGGGAATCTGAGGAATGCCTCTGTATCTTGTCATTTATAGTACCTGAAACTTTTTCTGTTACTGTGCACTTCTTTTTCTGGATACACATTCACTATATTTGATTTAAACTATGTCATTGCTTCTAGCATTGAGGTGTCTAACTAGATCAATTTATCTGAAGACTACTCTTGAAATTTCTACATTTTGTGTCAATTTCTTTTTCCTAAAGCAAAAATGTGTTTTTATAAATTATACTTTCAGTAAATTTTTTGCATAATTATGCCTATTTGGGCTAATCTTCCCTTGCTTTGGACAGCTTTTTATAACTCACATTTGAAATTTATCTTAATATTTATGAGTGCCAACTAGGTTTCAAACAAATATTTCATTTAATTTTTCAAACAATCTTAGGGGCTAAATTTTACATTGTATCAATAAAGAGTCTGAGATATTACCTTTCTTGACAGAAATTATACAAATAGTAAATGGCACAATTGAGATTTGAACTTGGTTGTCTATGTCTACAAAATGCAAGTTCTTTTCTCCATACCCCAGTGTCTTCCTCCTCCTCCTCTTCCTCCTTCTATTTTTATTCTCCCGACCCCCACTTCTCCTCCACCTCCTCCTCCTTCTATTCATGCTTGGTATTAAATCTTTTATGTTCCAGAAGAATAAAATAGAAGGAAATGGGCTTAAGTTGCAGAAATAATGGTCCAGGTTAAACAGAGAGTCAAGTATTTTGATGAGAAAGGTAAATAAGTAAGGAAATATAATATTGAAGAGAGTGTATATTCTTACTTCCTCAACATGTCATAGAGCCCCATTACATAAGCATCCTTAGGAAAGAATTTAACAACAAATAATATGTCATCTTTCCTTTGTGCCCAATACTTCCTCATTCTGAATAGATAAAACCCATATCATAGCTTATCTCCAACAAACTTTATTTTGTACCTGCTAGACGTCAGTTCCTGTGAAATGTACAGGTGTGATTCCTTGCCTAATTACAGTCAAATCCAGCAGAAAATGTTTTATATATAGTGTGATTTAAAACAAAAAAAGAAACATTTGCAGATAGAGTATTTGTATCCATGTGAAAAAGTGGTGACTCTCTAGAGGGAGGGGTAAGGAAAAGTCTGACTAGAGAGATATCTCTGTTTAAATCCTTTTAGGATTCTTTTTGTCATTGCCCACTAATCCTCCTGTGTCCTACAGGGTTGCTCTTCCTAAACAGGCTTAGATGCATCACAGACTAAACCTTCTCAGCCTATTATAAGTCATCAGTGAGTCTTGTGGGCTATAATTCTTAGTCTTCATTTTTTCCTTTTCTGCCTCCCAGTTTTAGAAATGTGTATAGCAGTATTTGGCTTAAATGGTTGCCATGCAGTCCTCAATAGAAGTAGAGAGGTGTGAATAATGTTTCTTTAGCATCCTTTTATCTTTTTATTTCAGTTCTTTATATCGACCATTCTGGAAAAGATTCAATATAAAAATATCCAGCTGTAACATTTTTTTTTTTTCTTTTTTTTTGCGGTATGCGGGCCTCTCACTGTTGTGGCCTCTCCCGTTGCGGAGCACAGGCTCCGGATGCGCAGGCCCAGCGGCCATGGCTCACGGGCCCAGCCGCTCCGCGGCATATGGGATCCTCCCAGACCGGGGCACGAACCCGTATCCCCTGCATCGGCAGGCGGACTCTTAACCACTGCGCCACCAGGGAGGCCCCCAGCTGTAACATTTTTAATATTCATTCTTCTTCTAAGGAAAATGAGATTTCATTATGCTTTTAGTTACTGCCATTGTATTCCCCAGGTTATTTCTAGACAATATATTTTTACCATTCCTAGCCTGATTTGGAAAATACAGTTTATTTCCCAAAAGATGTTTAAAAATAATTCTGGATGTACCTTCTTTGGTACAATTAATAATACTCAAGAGTATTGGGAAAATGGAGAATGCCTCTTTCCTTACAATTCTTTTTACCCATCTCTCCCTCCTTTATCTATAAACCTTCAATTAGGCTTTTGAGAAGGCAGTGATGTGTTGCCCACTAACTCCACGGTAGACACAGGAAGACACAGGTAGATGTAGGCAGTGCAGCGAAAGCAGGTAAAAGAAGAGCTGGTCTTTCCTGTTCAAAAACCAGAAGCAACATCTCTGTAAACTTTTAGAAATGCAATGTCAAATTCCTCCTAGGTGACAAATTGTGCAAAGTGTGATGAGAAACTGACTCCTGCTAGTTATTTATCATTATTTATTCACACGATAAAGAAGGAAGCTCTGGGTTAAAGAGACAGTATCTCCAAAAATATTTTTTTTTCTGTTTTCCTGGGGAAAACGATCCTCAAACCCAAAGTCACCAGCTCGTCAGCTGAGTTTTCCATTCCAAAGTGAGGTCTCTTCCACAATACTTAAGCCCAGGGAAGGGGATTTCTCTATCAGCCTCGGCTACCAGGACAGTTTTTAGAATAGGGAGAGAGGGAGAAATAAACAATAAACATATTTAAATTTATGTCCATCCAGCCATACTTTAGAAAAATGTCTTCTCAGCTTTGATTAAAAGCAACTTCCAAAGCACTCTCATTTTGAAGCTCTAGAATTCATTATTAAAGAATTCTAAGAATTTCACTTTTTTTCCTACTGAATTCATAATTTCCTGAAAGATTAAAACTACCCTGAGATTAAAAATAATGAGCACCCATAATCCAGGAATGAGAACATTGTCAATTTCCCACTGTCATGAACAGATTTAAGAAGCTTTCTTCTTACATTAAAATAAAAATGCCTTTATAATCCAAGGACATGATGCAAGGTTTTTTGTGTTTATTCTTGCCTTCCATTATAATCACTTCAGCTCTGTTCTGGTTCAGATCATCAATCACATGGTTTATTTTCCTGACTCCCACCCATCCCCTTTGCTTCTGATTGCTTGTCTTACTTCCATCTCACTGCCATACTGTTTGTGTCCTTTTAAAAGTAACCATGTGTATTACTCGGGGTTTTCCAGAGAAATAGAATCGATAGGATATATGTATGATTATATGTTGCATACATAATGTAGAAAATAAGCACATTTATTTTCTTATAACGATTCCTTATAATCTCTCTCTATATATATGATTATATATCATATATATTACATATGCAATATATAAAATAAAAATACAATTTCATATAAAGAGATTTATTATAAGGAATTGACTCACACAATTATGGAGTCTGGCAAGTTCAAACTCTGCAGAGCTGATGTATCATGTCAGATCCAAAGGACAGCAGGCTGCTGTAGAACCAGGAAGAACTGATGTGGTGGTTCAAAGGCCATTAGGCAGGAGAATTTTCTCTTACTCAGGAGAGGGTTCTTTTGTTCTGTTGAGGCCTTTAAGAGATTGAATGAGGCCTACCCATTTTATAGCAAGCAATGTACTTCTCTCAGCCTACTGATTTAAATGTTAAGCTCATCCCAAAATACCCTTGCAGCAACACCTAGAATAATGTTAGGTCAAATATCTGGACACTCCGTGGCCCAGTCAAGTTGACATATAAAATTAACATCACACCATGTAATTCAGCTATCCGCAAACTTCTTGTAAAGAGCCAAATAGTAAATATTTTAGGCTTTGCAGGTGATAATATCTCTCATACAACTATTCCACTCTGCTGTTGAAAGCAGCCATATACAGTATCTTAAACAAATAGATATGACTATGTTCCAATAAAACTTTATTTATAGAAGTAAGAGCAGACCAGATTTATCCACAGGTCATTAGTTTACTGACCTCTGATATAATTTATGTACTAACTACACTGTAATCTCTCAACTTGGAACCTATGGCTAACTCCTCAGTAACTGTAGTACCAAGTCCTTTATAATTTGGTCCCAAACAACCCTCCTAAAATAAACTTTAATATCTTATGTTCAGTCCATTTACTTTGTACCCCATTCATACTCCTCTTAATTTATGACTTACAGGCCTAATGTTCTAAATTCATTTTGTTCTCTCAGTTTCAAATGTCCAATAAACAGTGAATTATTTTTCCAGAAGAAATTGTTTCTGAAGCAGCTAGTTAAAATTCTGTTTAGGTAGAAAATGTTTTCTTTAACCACCAAGTTGAGTTGTTTAGGAAGTGTTACTCTCCCATCTTGGTTGAGGAAGAGTGTCCTTAAATTTTAGATTATAGAGTCTGTATTTATTTTTTAATGTTTGCAACCAACACTTAAAGACTTGACATTTAATGCCTTTTACAAAAGCATTTTTATATTGTTAGTCTGCATGTTTAGTTATTTGCTATGTATTTATCTTTTTTAAAAAAATGTAAATAGATCCCTTGTAATTGCTGTGTAAGTGACTGATTCACAAGCTTGCTTCAGAAAGCTATCTTCTGGGACTTACCTGATGGTGCAATGGTTTACAATCTGCCTGCCAATGAAGGGGACACGAGTTTGAGCCCTGGTCTGGGAAGATCCTACATGCTGTGGAGCAACTAAACCCGTGTGCCACAACTACTGAGTCCTCATGCCACAACCACATTCTATAAACTAAACCATCTTCTTTATGATTTCCTTTGCTGTGCAAAAGATTTTAAGCTTCATTCCGTCCCATTTGTTTATTTTTGGTTTCTCTAGGAGCTGGGTCAAAAAGGATCTTTCTGTGATTTATGTCATACAGTGTTCTGCCCATGTTTTCCTCTAAGAGTTTTATAGTGTCTGGCCTTACATTTAGGTCTTTAGTCCATTTTGAGTTTATTTTTGTGTATGGTGTTAGGGAGTGTTCTAATTTCATTCCTTTATGTGTAGCTGTCCAGTTTTTCCAGCACCACTTACTGAAGAGGCTGTCTTTCTCCATTGTATATTCTTGCTTTCTTTATCAAATATAAGGTGACCATATGTGTGTGGGTTTATCTCTGGGCTTTCTATCCTGTTCCACTGATCTATATTTCTGTTTATGTGCCAGTACCATACTGTCTTGATTACTGTTGCTTTGTAGTATAGACTGAAATCTTGGAACCTGATTCCTCCAGCTCTGTTTTTCTTTCTCAACATTGCCTTGGCTATTCGGGGTCTTTGGTGTTTCCATACAAATTGTGAAATTTTTTTCTTCTAGTTCTGTGAAAAAATGCCCTTTGTAGTTTGATAGGGATTGCATTGAATCTGTAGATTGCTTTGGGTAGTAGAGTCATTTCCACAATGTTGACTCCTCCAATCCAAGAACATGGTATATCTCTCCATCTGCTTGCATCATCTTTAATTTCTTTCATCAGTGTCTTACAGTTTTCTGCATAAAGGTCTTTTGTCTCTTTAGGTAGGTTTATTCCTAGGTATTTTTTTTCTTTTTGTTGTAATGGTAAATGGGAGCATTTCCTTAATTTCTTTTTCAGATGTTTCATTATTAGTGTATAGGAATGCAAGAGATTTCTGTGCATTAATTTTGTATCCTGCTACTTTACCAAATTCATTGATTAGCTCTAGTAGTTTTCTGGTAGCACCTTTAGGATCCTCTATGTATAGTATCGTGTCATCTGCAAACAGTGATGGCTTTACTTCTTTTCCAATTCAGATTCCTTTTATTTCTTTTTCTTCTCTAATTGCTGTGGCTAAAACTTCTAAAACTATGTTGAATAATAGTGGTGAGAGTGGAAAACCTTGTCTTCCTGATCTTAGAGAAAATGGTTTCAGTTTTTCACCCTTGAGAATGATATTGGCTGTGGGTTTGTCATATATGACCTTTATGATGTTGAGGTAAGTTCCCTCTATGCCTACATTCTGGAGGGTTTTTATCATAAATGGGTGTTGAATTTTGTCAAAGGCTTTTCTGCATCTGTTGAGATGATCATATGGTTTCTATCCTTCAATTTGTTAATATGGTTTATCACATTGATTGATTTGCATACATTTAAGAATCCTTGAATTCCTGGGATAAACCCCACTTAATCATGGTGTATGATCCTGTTAATGTGCTGTTAGATTCTGTTCTCTAGTATTTTGTTGAGGATTTTTGCATCTATGTTCACCATAGATATTCTTTCTTTGTGACATCTTTGTCTGGTTTTGGTATCAGGGTAATGGTGGCCTTGTAGAACGAGTTTGGGAGTGTTCCTCTCTCTGCTATATTTTGGACAAGTTTCAGAAAGATAGGTGTTGGCTCTTCTCTAAATGTTTGATAGAATTCACCTGTGAAGCCATATGGTCCTGGGCTTTTGTTTGTTGGAAGATTTTTAATCATAGTCTCAATTTCAGTGCTTGTGATTGGTCTGTTTATATTTTCTATTTCTTCCTGGTTCAGTCTTAGAAGGTTGTGCTTTTCTAAGAATTTGTCCTAGCTTCTCCATTTTATTGGCATATAGTTCCTTGTAGTAATCTCTCAAGATCCTTTGTATTTCTGCAGTGTCAGTTGTTACTTCTCCTTTTTCATTTCTAATTTGTTGACTTAAGTCTTCTCCCATTTTTTCTTGATGAGTCTGGCTAAAGGTTTATTAATTTTTTTTATCTTCTCAAAGAACCACCTTTTAGTTTTATTGATCTTAGCTATTGTCTCCTTCATTTCTTTTTCATTTTTTATGATTTCTTTCCTTCTGCTAACTTTGGGGTTTTTTTGTTCTTCTTTCTCTAATTGCTTTAGGTGTATGGTTAAGTTGCTTGAGATGTTTCTTGTTTCTTGAGGTAGGATTGTATTGCTATAAAATTCCCTCTTAGAACTGTTTTTGATGTATCCCATAGATTTTGGGTTGTTGTGTTTTAATTGTCATTTGTTTCTAGGTATTTTTTGATTGCCACTTTTATTTCTTCAGTGATCTCTTGGTTATTTAGTAATGTATTGTTTAGCCTCCATGTGTCTGTATTTTTTACAGATATTTTCCTGTAATTGATATCTAGTCTCATAGAGTTGTGGCTGGAAAAGACACTTGATACGATTTCAATTTTCATAAATTTACCAAGGCTTGATTTGTGACCCAAGATATGATGTATCCTGGAGAATATTCCTTGAGCACTTGAGAAGAAAGTGTATTCTGTTGTTTTGGGTGGAATGTCCTATAAATATCAATTAAGTCCATCTTGTTTAATGTGTCATTTAAAGCTTGTGTTTCCTTATTTATTTTCATTTTGGAAGATCTGTCCATTGGTGAAAGTGTGGTGTTAAAAGTCCCCTACTATGATTGTGTTACTGTTGATTTCCCCTTTTATGGCTGTTAGCATTTGCCTTATGTATTGCCGTGCTCCCATGTTAGGTGCATAAATATTTACAATTGTTATATGTTCTTCTTGGATCGATCCCTTGATCATTATGTAGTGTTCTTCTTTGTCTCTTGTAATAGTCTTTGTTTTAAAGTCTATTTTGTCTGATATGAGAATTGCTACTCCAGCTTTCTTTTGATTTCTATTTGCATGCAATATCTTTTTCCATCCCCTAACTTTCAGTGTGTATGTGTCCCTAGGTCTGAAATGGGACTTTTGTAGACAGCGTATATACAGGTCTTGTTTTTGTATCCAATCAGCTAGTCTGTGTCTTTTGGTTGGAGAATTTAATCCATTTACATTTAAGTTAGTTATCAATATGTATGTTCCTATTCCCATTTTCTTAATTGTTTTGGGTTTGTTATTGTAGATCTTTTCCTTCTCTTGTGTTTCCTGCCTAGAGAAGTCCTTTAACATTTGTTGTAAAGATGGTTTGGTGGTGCTGAATTCTCTTAGCTTTTGCTTGTCTGTAAAGGTTTAATTTCTCCATCGAATCTCAATGAGATCCTTGCTGGGTAGAGTAATCTTGGTTGTAGGTTTTTCCCTTTCATCACTTTAAATTATCCTGCCCCTCCCTTCTGGCTTGCAGAGTTTCTGCTGAAAGATTAGCTGTTAACCTTATGGGGATTCCCTTGTATGTTATTTGTTGTTTTTCCCTTTCTCCTTTTAATATTTTTTCTTGGTATTTAATTTTTGGTCATTTGAAGTATATGTGTCTTGGCATGTTTCTCCTTTGATTTATCCTGTATGGGACTCTCTGTGCTTCCTGGGCTAGATTGACTATTTCCTTTCCCATATTAGGGAAGTTTTCAACTATAATCTCTTCAAATATTTTCTCAGTCCCTTCCTTTTTCTCTTCTTCTTCTGGGACCCCCATAATTCGAATGTTCGTGCATTTAATTTTGTCCCAGTGGTCTCTGAGACTGTCCTCAATTCTTTTCATTCTTTTTCTTTATTCTACTCTGCAGTAGTTATTTCCACTATTTTATCTTCCAGGTCACTTATCCATTCTTCTGCCTTAGTCATTCTGCTATTGATTCCTTCTAGAGAATTTTTTTTTCTTTTTTTGTGGTACGCAGGCCTCTCACTGCTGTGGCCTCTCCCGTTGCAGAGCACAGGCTCCGGACGTGCAGGCTCAGTGGCCATGGCTCACGGGCCTGCTCTGCAGCATGTGGGATCTTCCCAGACCAGGGCACAAACCCGTGTGCCCTGCATCGGCTGGCGGACTGTCAACCACTGCACCACCAGGGAAGCCCCCTTCTAAAGAATTTTTAATTTCATTTATTTTGTTATTCATCATTGTTTGTTTGCTCTTTAGTTCTTCTAGGTCCTTGTTAAAAGTTTTCTGTATTTTCTCCATTCTATTTCCAAGATATTGGATCATCTTTACTATCATTACTCTGAATTCTTTTTCAGATAGACTTCCTATTTCCTTTTCATTTGTTTGGTCTGGTGGGGTTTTACCTTTCTCCTTCATCTGCTGTGTGTTTCTCTGTCTTCTCATTTTGCTTAACTTACTGTGTTTGGGGTCTCCTCTTTGCAGGCTGCAGGTTCATAGTTCCCGTCCTTTTTGGTGTCTGCCCCCAGTGGCTAAGGTTGGTTCAGTGGGTTGTGTAGGCTTCCTGGTGGAGGGGACTGGTGCCTGTGTTCTGGTGGATGAGGCTGGATCTTGTCTTTCTGTTGCATAGGACCACGTCCGGTGGTATGTTTTGGGGTGTCTATGACTTTATTATGATTTTCAGCAGCCTCTCTTCTAATGGGTGTGGTTGTTTTCCCATCTTGCTAGTTGTTTGTCATAGGGTGTCTAGCACTGTAGCTTGCTGGTTGTTGAGTGGAGCTGGGTCTTAGCATTGAGGCGGAGTTCTCTGGGATAGCTTTCACTGTTTGCTCTTACGTGGAGCTGGGCGGTCTCTGGTGGAACAAAGTCCTGAACTCGGCTCTCCCACCTCAGAGGCACAGGCCTGACAGAAGGCTGGAGCACCAAGACCCTGTCAGCCACATGGCTCCAGACTCTGGAACTCCACACTCCAGAAGCCCTCCTTTCCATGTGTTGCCTCTGCCCTTCTGCAAAAGAGTTGTTCTTAATTAATATCTGTTATTACATGCATGAAAGAATTTTTGTGTGTAGGGAGGGGCTATCATTTGATCAGTATGTTGTGGCACATGAATGGCTGCTGCAATAGTCTCCAACCTAAAATCCTGTAAATAGAAATCTTGGTTATGTGATTCCATTGTGCTGATTAGTTAGGACTTGAGATTTTTCAGAGAGAATTGGTTAGCCATAGCCAGGGAGACTGTGAGAAAATAAGTCAAGATATGAGATTTATTTATTTGTACCATTGCCTAGTTAGCAAAATGTCTAAAATGGTTAATCAGTCTAGGCTTATATGGTTCTCCTTCTACCACTCTACTCAAAGGACAGAAACACTTTGTTCCAGATGGCACTGTTTTTTTTCCCTAAGGAAGAGTGTTAAGCTGTGATCAGTACATTAGTGTAGTGATATATAATTCCTTCTTATTGTTAGAATTAATTCATATATTTCTCCTAAAATGGAATGAATTGAGATAACTAGAGAGTTAACAGATAAACTGGCAAGTTAGAGGCTCCAGCTTTTTTTTTTTTTTTTTTTTTTTTTTTCTTTTTGCGGTATGTGGGCCTCTCACTGCTGTGGCCTCTCCCGTTGCGGAGCACAGGCTCCGGATGCGCAGGCCCAGCGGCCATGGCTCACGGGCCCAGCCGCTCCGCGGCATATGGGATCCTCCCAGACCGGGGCACGAACCCGCATCCCCTGCATCGGCAGGTGGACTCTTAACCACTTACGCCACCAGGGAGGCCCGAGGCTCCAGCTTTTTGACAGATAAGCACTAGCAAAGTTTTCAACAAGCTCCTGGAGGAGGGACATTTGTCATTTCTTTCTTTCCAAATTTTTGCACCTAAATAATTAATTAAGGCCCACCTATTATCCTTGATTCTAAGTAGATAGGACTCATTTCAACATCCCTCACACAAAATTCTTGAAATATAGCTCTTTATATTATGGGTGTGTCCACTGCCTCTGACTTTACTTTGAAAATGGGGGCTATTTCTGAAATGCAGTTTTTATGAAAAAATAGAATAAATATATAAATGGAGAAATATCTAGTAATCATAAACATGCTGATTAAAAGTATACACGTGTGTGTGTGTATATATATATATATATATATATATATATATATTTTTTTTTTTTTTTTTGCAGTACACGGGCCTCTCACTGTTGTGGCCTCTCCCATTGTGGAGAACAGGCTCCAGACGTGCAGGCTCAGCAGCCATGGCTCACAGCCCCAGCCACTCCACGGCATGTGGGATCTTCCTGGACCAGGGCACGAACCCGTGTCCCCTGCATCGGCAGGTGGACTCTCAACCACTGCGCCACCAGGGAAGCCCCACATGTGTATTTTTAAATATACATATGTCTATGTACATACATGCATATACCTAAAACATACACATAGTTTTAAATGTATGTGTGTGTGTATATATAGATATGAGTATGCATGTGTGTGTGTGTATGGTATCTATATGATTAGCAAATATTTTTATATAGGTCAACATTCATTCATGTTGGTGAGTTTCTCAGTTGGGTGAGTTATCCTTCTTGTTGGTTTCCTGTATAATTCTTTTATAAATTAATTAATTTTTTATTGAGATATAGTTGATTTACAATATTGTATTAATTTCACGTGTACAACATAAAGATTCAAAATTTTTATAGATTATATTCCATTTATAGTTATTATAAAATATTGGCTATATATTCTGTGCTGTACAATAAATATATCTACAATGTATCCTTGTAGTTTACCTGTTTTATAC
Organism: Mesoplodon densirostris; assembly: GCF_025265405.1. NCBI lineage: Eukaryota > Metazoa > Chordata > Mammalia > Artiodactyla > Ziphiidae > Mesoplodon > Mesoplodon densirostris. Next base: position 33,213,678 of record NC_082667.1, read on the forward strand.
ATAGAAGTTTGTACCTCTTAATCTTCTACCCCTGTCTTGTCCCTCCCCCCTTCTCTCTCCCCACTAGGTGGGATAACTCTTTATTCACCCATTTGTATTAATTTCTCAGGTTTCAGGTATGACTCTCTGGTTAGAAACAACAAACACTGACTTGGACCAATTAAACACAGGTGGCATATTGCCAGAATTTTGGGAGTTCATGGTACCAAAGAGACAGTGAGAGAAAAAAGGTCTGAGAATGGACTAGAAAGAGCAACCCCACAAGGCCAGGGAGCCTGTGGGTAAGAGTAGTTTTGTAACAGAGAACCCTACTTTAGTGAACATACCCAGCCATTTTTAATCACTTAATCCTCAGTTCAAGATTCAAATTATAGGGAGGGAGACTCCTATATCTTGAGTCCACCTTTTGAGTAGGGCTTGGCATGTGATGCACCAAACTGTGTGGGATGCTCCACTTTAAGTATCCTGGGGAAGAGGATACCCTCCAGAAGGAAATTAGTTGCTGGTTGGAAGGGAGAAGGAACAATGAGAAGAGATGTCTGTTTATTGTTTTCGTGAGTTCCTTGAGCTCAGTAATCATGTTTGTTCTTGTCTTTGTTTCTAGGTTCCTAACATAATGCTGTCACAGACTGGAGGCTTAATAAATATTTTCTGACTCCTAGTGCCCAAGTAAGTAAAATTGACACATTTTGATAACACAATTATAAACATTAAAAATCCACTTTCCTAAGCAACTAGTTTCCATTCTCCTCTTTATCATAATAGTGTATCTTAAAATATGACTGAAGAAGAAAAGCAATTTATCGAAAAATTATTAAGCTCAAAATATGCACTAGATTCAGCACATATAATAGTAAAAATAAGCAAAAAAAAGACAAAACGTCTTCACCATAGGGCCTACCGGCTTATCTAGAGAGTGAGTCATGTAGACCAATGACCTGTGACACTCATTATCATAGACGCTGGTGCCAAGAAGACTGATACTCATCACAACATTAGCTAAAACAAACCCAAACTGAAAACAGCCCAGATTTCCCATCACAGAGAAATGATTTTACATATTTTCTTAAGTGTACTCAATGGAGTATTATTCAGACACTAAGTATAAATATGAAGCTTATATGGCAACCTGGAAACATTAACAACCAAATATAAAGTAGTATGGGTGATATATAATTGTGACTGTGAAAATATGAATGTATATGACTGTATAAAAAAATTGGAGACACAGAGAAATGAAAACTGTTATTGCTAGAAAAATAGATGAGTTTTATTTTTTCAGTTTCCTTTAGGCTGTTATAATATAGTTATATAATAAATAAATATGGTTACATAGGGAAAAGTTAGGACTATTTATTCAGTTTTCTCACTATTCAACAACAGCAAAATACTCTAAAATTGCTCCCTTACCTGATAATGGGATTTAATTCTATTCTCTAACTATAGCTGTGATTTCTGCTCTGAATGCTTGGGGAGACTATCATTCTGTGTTAGTCTTTATTTATTCTTCATGAATTTTTGTTGGCTTCGCTTCCTGGGAGCAACTGTGCTTTAGGGGCTATGGAAAGAAATATGTCAGTGACTCAGTAGATTTTAGTTAGAATAAATGGCTGCTTTTGACCCTTGCTAATATGTTTTTTTAATTATTATTTTTATTACTCTCCAATAGCACATCTCTACGTAGGAGTCCCAGGTGTTTTAAACTCTCTTTAACTGAAAACCTCATTCTCACTCAATATCTTCTCCTTCCCCTGGGTACTCTATTTGTGTAGAATTCTCCAAAGTGTACAGGTTCTAACATTTGCTCCAAACGTAAGATCAGTGACCAGTTTCTGTAGATTTTGACATCGCCACTGTAGGCATATTAGTTCAGCCCTTTATTAACAGCTACCTTGTCTTTTTAACAGTGCCTGTTTTGCTCAACCTATTTTTTCTGTTCTAATTCTGCTTACACACCACTGCTACGTCCTTCTGAAAGGGACCAAATAAAATCACATCTCTGCTTTAAAACCTCTGAAAGGCTTCCCATGCCTTACTTATAAAAGTACAAATTCTATAGCTCAAACTCCTGCCCACTTTTGTAGCATTATCTTTCATGACTATCCTTCTCCGACCCTATAAACTAATCAAAGTAGCTGACTTCCTATTCCTGGATCCCATAACTGACTCCACTATCTCCGTATCTTTGTTTGTGTTTGTTTTTTTTCCCCCTTTACTTGGAATGCCCTCCCATACTGGCCCTTATCCAATTACTACTTATCATTAAAAAAAAAAACATTAACAATTACCCATTTTATAATTTTTGTTACTATTTCAGGTAAATGTGATCTCCTTTCTTTCAGTCCAAATTGAACTCTGCTGTGTCACGTTTTATAGTACTTAACCTGCTTTACTATAATCTAAATAGTGATTAGACTGTGCACACTCTGAGCACAAATACAGCACCTTTTTCATTCTTGTGTCCATCTGCAACAACTAGCACAGAGCCATGGCTTGGTTTTTATCTTGAATTAGAGGAGGACACCAAAATTGTTGACAATAATTCATAGGATTAGAAGATATAATTTTTTTTTTTTTTTTTTTTTTTGCGGTTTGTGGGCCTCTCACTGTTGTGGCCTCTCCCGTTGCAGAGAACAGGCTCCGGACGCGCAGGCTCAACGGCCATGGCTCACGGGCCCAGCCGCTCCACGGCATGTGGGATCTTCCCAGACCGGGGCACGAACCCATGTCCCCTGCATCGGCAGGCGGACTCTCAACCACTGCGCCACCAGGGAAGCCCTAGAAGATATAAATTTTTATTTCCAGTTTAACTACTTTTTTTTTGTTTGTTTCACAGAAAAGATACCAATGGGTCATACATAAGGAAGAAAAGAAAAGAAAGATGAATGAGAGAGGGTATATCCTTCTAAAATGTAAGTTAAACTTTAATAAGTTTAGAAAAAGAGTCATAGCTTTCCCTGTGTGTGTGCACTTGCGCGCATGCTCTAAACCAAGCAGCCTGGATATGTCAACTGAAGAAATATATTAGTGAAGTATGGTGCTTTATTTTCTCTTCTGTCTCTGAATATTTTGACCAATTCTTTTTTTTTTTTTTTTTTTTTTTTGCAGTACGTGGGCCTCTCACTGTCATGGCCTCTCCCATTGTGGAGCACAGGCTCCGGACACGCAGGCCCAGCAGCTATGGCTCACGGGCCCAGCCGCTCTGCAGCAGGTGGGATCCTCCTGGACCAGGGCACGAACCCGTGTCCCCTGCATCAGCAGGCGGACTCCCAACCACTGCACCACCAGAGAAGCCCCTTGACCAATTCATTTTTAATGATTTTCTTAAGAGACCTTATTTTTTATTTTATTACAGACATCAATTTTATAGCCAGTACCCCTGCTAAAGTATGTAGTTGCTTGTAAAAAATGTCAGTTTTGCATGGAAAGTAGCATGGTTGAACAAGCCTGGGTAGATTTTCATGTCAGTGGGCCTGATTCACATTCTGATTCTACCCTCTAATGTCCACTCCAAACAAAATTTTAGACACAAACATATTAGCATTCACTGAATTGATTTTTCTTTAGGCTTCAGTAACTTTACTCACTGATGAGAGTGAAGTTATAATTAAACCAGCTGTGCTTAAGGAGCAGAAGCACTAAACTGAGTAGCCATTCTTTCTCATTAGCTCTAAACTCTTTCTCTCACCAATGCAAAGTTTTTTCTCCTTATAACTCCAGGGTTGATCTTCACCCAAGGTCAAATCCTTCCTATGTTCAGTACAGTCATCTCTTTTTATCTTAACCTAGACAACAAAATATTTCTTTCAAAGTATTTTAATTCTAGACTGTAATATACCTGTCCTTTCTGCAGAATCAATTGCAGGCTCCCTTCTATTCACTTGCCATTTCATTTTTATGTTTTTACAGCCTAATACGGATTATCTCCCCCTGATTCTTGGACATGTTTCTCCTACTTACTGCTGGGTGCAAAAAAAAAAAAAAAAGATCAGATGACTTTTTTGCATAGCAGTTAAAATTCATTTTTAATAATATTAAAAGCTAAGATTGGCTAAGCATCTAATACATGCCAGATTCTGGCATATTTTACTATTCCTGTGTTGTGTCTTCTCAGTTAACCTAGAAGGTAGGTACTATCCTAACTTTAAGAAGGAGAAAATTGGGAGAGGTTAAGAAAGTTGCCTGAGGAGACCAAGCCAATAAGTCCCAGAACCAGGATGCATATACCAGAAGCCTATTGTAAAACCTGAGCTCTTAGTCATCACAAGCTTTTTGCATTCTATTTTGTTTGGGATTTCTAAGTCACTCAGAATGAGCGGGGTGGGCTTGGCAAGGTGTGCGGTCCCTTTAACACTTAGGATGGATGAGATTTGTAATTCTCAGCTATGAAAGGGATGTTTCTCCCCCACTTTTTTCTATTAAGATTAAACAAGATCATCAGGGGAAATATTTTGAAACTTTACAGATGTTAATAATTGGTATTTCAACTTTGTAATCTTAAATCAGTGTTACATCCATCTTCAGCCTCCACAACCCTACAGCTTCCTGGGGCACCAGAGGGAAACTGTGCACAAACAAATCCTCTTTTCCAGCAGCCAGATTTTCGTAGGTGCCAATAATAAGGAAGAATCACCTACATTTATATTTTTCTAGACCCCTCAATTTCATGTTCTCATCCCTACTGCCACTTGCCTTTGAGATGTTTCACTCTACATAAGGGGAGGAGAGATCTTATAGGCAAAAGCCACATCAGTACATTATGTGGTCACAGACTTTTAGATCAGGGGAAAACCTAAAATAGGACTACTTAACCTCTGTAATGCTTAAGAGAAACTTAGACTGTTTTATAAATAAAGATCCAGATAATTGGCAGGGTTAGTGGATTGACTGAGGACACACAGTAGATTATTGACAGTACCAATCTTAAAACCCAGGGGTTTTGAGCCCCAAACCAGTGCCTGCTGGACTTTGTCATGAGCTGTTCCTGAATAAATCTCCAGCAAAGTGCAAACTAAAAAAGAAATTTGGTAGCAATTAGTTGAACAGAGTCCAGCTATGTACTCCTGTTTCTTTCTTTCTCATGAAAAACAAGTGCTTCATGGAGAAAAGCCTTTTAATAGTCTAAGTATTTGAAATTTGATTATTTGTTTTACTCCTGTCCCTCATGCCACTCTGTACTGATTCTCCCAATCCTAGCCATTGTGAGACAATGAGAAAAGGGGGAGTTCCATGGAAGAAAATCTAACAGTGCTACATTAGTAACTTGGCTGGACTTTCTGACTGCTCACTGCTCAGCCATTGCCTTAATGAAAATGAATCGGTGATGGAATCAATAGTTTTCCTTTCTCTCTCTATAAAGAAAGTGAGCCACTAGAATCACAAGCTTCTGAAGTGACCTCTTTCTGTCTCCTCTATTTCATCCTCCCACTTTTTAAAGTCTTCAATTTTGAGGTTAATAATGGCTAGAAGGGTCTTGGGAAATTTGCAATACACTTTTCAATAAATAAAGATAAATAAATAAATAAAAGCATATACCAGAAAGACACAATTATGGGATTTTTCTTTGGAATATATCCAATGTTTTGTGGCTATTCTTTTTTTTAGTTTTTTTTTGACTTGTACCATTTTTAAAATCTTTATTGAATTTGTTACAATATTGTTTTTGTTTTATGTGTTGTTTTTTTGGTGTTGAGGTATGTGGGATCGTAGCTCCCTGACCAGGAATTGAACCCATACCCTCTGCATTGGAAGGTGAAGTCTCAACCACTGGACCAACAAGGCAGTCCTGTTTTGTGGCTATTTTAAAATTAGGATTATTGGATTGGTTTCTGGGAAATCATGAGTTTTCTCTAATTATGTATGCATTTTCTCGTATGTATATTTGCTGGTCATCTGGTCCACTGCTGATTGCATGCAATATACAAAGTTATCCATGGCCTCTCAAAGTAAAAACAAAACCAAAATGTAAACATTAATTAAAGGTGAATATTATATCATTATACTACACATAGAAATATTACTGTACTTGCAGAATGTCAGTGGGACTAGTGCATTCTTTTGTTGAAGGAAAGCCTATACCAGAAACTAAATTATATTAAAATGTTTATCTTCATGAACATGGAACTAGTGCAAGTAGTTTTGGATAATTTCAATAGCTTGTGCCAAGTTACAATTATCATAGGACTGGACCTGTCAAGGGACTAAGGATATGTTCTTCCAACAATGATGACATACTCTTATCTAGACAGAGCTGAAGAATTGTTTCTTGATGATGATTATGATGATGACAAACAATTCTTAAAAGATGCATTTTTAAATAACATTTTGTATTTTCTATAGACTATCATTGTAGGTGGTAAATCACAGCTTGGAAAGATATTGAAGCACCAGGATGAGTGTGAACTTTAGTGTGTATCACAATGATAGGGACAAAATAGTCTCTCTGTGTATGAAGAATTTAAGTGAACCCTTACTATGTCTTATTCTTGGGGCTACAACAGTTGAAAAATACATGATCTTACCTTTTGATGAGCAGAAAATTTAATGTAAAATCTTACTATCCAGGAGATAGTGATTGATTTTTTACAGACTTTATGTATATTTTTTTAAGGGAGAGAAATAGAAGTCATGTAGTCAAGCAGGAGTTAATATTTGATCTGTCTTTTGAAAGATACATTAATGACCATGTTAGCAAGTATGGCGCGTCAAGAAATTTAAGACTTAGGGAAAAAGAATTCGACATACCTTAGAGTGTTAGATGCATCATGTAATTCCTGGGAAAAAGAGAGTTTGGAAGTAAGTTGTAGAGGGCATTGAATAGTGAACTATGGAGTTTATACTTAGGGAGACAATGGGAGTTGTTCAAGTTTGCTGTATGCCCTATTTTCCTGGAAATAATAGGAAAAAAATCACCAAATATGTTTCCTATGAGAGGAAATATTTGAAAAGCTCTATGTGGTCTGCTATTGATTTATTTAAATGATTTAAAGTCTCTGCTTTTCTTATGCAAAATGGAACTTGCTAAAATCATGGAGTTTTGTTTTAATTTTCAAGTTTCTCACTCTATTCTGTCCAGCATACATTCCTCTCTTTGGTAACTTGCCACCCATCGCCGATTCCCACAAGCCACCCAGATCATTTTAGTAACCTGCACTAATTAGAAGCTCTCTCCCTAACCACCCCTTCCAATTGAAGGGTTATGACACCAGTGCCATCTACTTTCAAGAAGCTATACTTTTTAGTGTAGGTAGTGTTTTGAATTGAAAGGTTGTAAAGTAAATATATTCAAGTGCAAAATTAATATAATGCAAATGAGCAAAATGAACCAGGTTCATTGGATCTGCAATGTTAGATCAGCAGTCCTTATTGCTAACTGCAATGTCATGTCACCCGGGGAGTTTTAAAAAGTTCCTGAGGGGATTTTAATGTGTAAAAAGATTAAGAGCCACTATAAATCAATATGTGCACAGAAGAATCCCTGGAGAGTTTTGTGGGGTTTTTTGTTTGTTTGTTCATGAATATTCCTAATCATTGGCAAGAAATAATAAATGAAAGTAAGAGCTGTGTGGATCCCAGGAACCTTTATGTTTAGTAAAAAACACTCCCTATCTGCCACCCCCCCACACACCCATAATGATTTAGAGGTAGGTGGTTTGTGGACCACAATTTGAGACGTATAGATAAACAAATCTCTTCTAGTAGAATAAGCATCAGTAAGTGTTCTACTTCTTCTACCAAGATATTTTACATCTTAAAGAGGGCGAAGCCTTCTTCCTTCTTAACTGTGGGTTTTCTGGTGACGATTATAGATTTGGTCATGGTTTTTGTTTATGGGTGGGTGGGATTTATCCCTGTAACCAACCTTTATCCATTATATAACTACTATATACATGGCCAGTTGTGTAATGTGGTTGTGAAATTCATCAGAAAGCTGACAGGGTATACCATTCATTTATACCTTTACCATAAGAATCATTGATCAATAGACTAGTGACTTCAGAAACAAAATGCAGTTTGGAGTGAGGATGGTACTTTCAACACAGGAGTCACAGTTGTCCTTCTTGTTTTATATAATGCCCAGCATAGCACTATAGTCATATGGTCATTAATTTAATAATAACCACATTTAGAAAGAAAAGTCACAAGGCATTTGGGGCAGGGGAAGACTTATTTATTTATCATGTGTCTGCATATTACTGGGCATTTTGCTGCTCAAGTTACATAGGTCCCTTTATGTCATGATAACCTTTAAAATTTTTATTATTTTAATTTTAGATGCAAGGAAAATCATGCTCAGAGAAATTGAGCAATGTGCCCAAGGTCATCTGTTTGGTGTTAATTATCTATTCATACATAACACTTTCCTTCAAAAATAGAAGCTTAAAAAATCATTTCTAGGCTTCTGTGGGTGGAGGTTGGGTGGGGGGGGGGCAGGAATCTGGGAACAGCTGCAGCTTATTTGCATGGTTCTGGCTCTGAGTTTTTCCCAAAGCTGCAATCAAGGTGTCAACTAATTTGCCGTCATTTTAAGCTTGACTGGGTCTGAAGGATCCACTTCCCAGCTCACATCATGGCTGTTGGCAGGAGATTTAATTTTCTTGGCACGTGGTTCTGATGAAATGGCTTTTCCTGGGGTGTGAGATGCAAGGAAGAGAGAGCAAACCCAAGATAAAATTCACAGTTTTTTATAACCAAATCTTAGGAGGAACATAACATCTTTCCTTCCATATTCTATTCAATGGAAGAGAGTTTTATCTACATTCAAGAGGAGGGAATTTAAAGGTTCACCTCTTAAGGAGAAGAATATCAAAGAATGTATGGACGTATGTCAAAAATATTAAATTATTAACAGAAAGAGCTAACATAACTTAATATCATTTTATGCATTGGGAGTGGGTTGTCAAAAAAAAGTCCCATTGTTCCTTGTAAAATAACATCAGAATGATAAAAAAAATCTAACAATGTTCTATTTAGGTAATAGAAGCATTTCATGTGTTACTAATTGGAGGTGGACACAATTCATTTGTTCAACATAATTGGTTGGAGCTGTATCATCAAGAGTGTTGAGTTCTGGGGATACAGTGTAGTAGAGGAGACTAATGTAATATGAAGTGAAGTAGGTAATAGTAATGTTAAGACAGGAAAGATCAAAGCACATGTGGGGGCACAGGAGAACTGGCCAATATTATGGGATGGGGAGGATTGGGGGAGGGACTAGGAAAGTCATTCAAGTGGAACTAATCCTTAAAAGAAGTAATAAATTAGGAGAAATTGTATGCAGAATGTACTTTAGTGCAAACGCACTCGCAAGAAAGAAGGAGAAGCTTCCAAACAAGGGAATAGATTTCATGGGAGAGGATTCAGCTTGGGCAGAAAACCCAGAGAATCGGGGATCAATAAAATGGTTTGCCAGGTCCAGGGTACTCCTCGAGGTGTGTTAAGGTTGTAGATGGCAGGGCACAGTTAATGAGGTCCTTAAAAAGATAAGACCAGGGGCTTCCCTGGTGGCGCAGTGGTTGAGAGTCCGCCTGCCGATGCAGGGGATACGGGTTCGTGCCCCGGTCTGGGAAGATCCCACATGCCGCGGAGAGGCTGGGCCTGTGAGCCATGGCCGCTGGGCCTGTGCGTCCGGAGCCTGTGCTCCGCAATGGGGGAGGCCACAACAGTGAGAGGCCCGCGTACAGCAAAAAAAAAAAAAAAAAAAAAAAGATAAGACCAGAAGTTAGGGAAATGCATAGAATACCTTGATTCCCAGTGAGGAGTTTGGCTTTTATTCTAGACCAGTGTTTTCAATTTTAGTAAGGTATGTCCCACCACCACAATTTTTGCCAAGTCTTTGTACTATCTGTACTATTATTTATGCAGTATTTTAAACAACAGTCTGAAATCTTACCTCAATATGTTTACTTTACAATAGAACATTTTGAATTGGATATACAAATTTTATTTATGTTTTTATATTGCACATTAAATACAAAAATTATATTGAACAATTGAGTAGGATAGAGAAGGGGCTTTGGAAACTTTTAAGCAGATGAGCAGTATGATAAGATTTGTATTTCATAGAAATCACTCCGAGAGCTCTGTGGAAGGTGTATAGGAGGGGTACACATAGGACACAGCTTTCCAGTTGCATGTACCTTGAAGTGTGCTGGCCCTTGACTGTTTTCTTGAGGCAGAGTCCTGCTTTAACAAATCTTCTCCTTCTGCCTGAGGATCGTAAGAGTCTCAAGCTAAGCAGCACAGAGTATAAGTAAATCTTGAACCAGAGAACTCTGCTGTTCCCTTCTATGAATTCCCAGTAGAATTAAGCTAATTCCGTCATCTTCTTCTAGCCCATAAGAAGAAAGTGGAAACCTTGTTTGGAGTTATGGAAACTGTTTCTTCTTGGTTTGTCTCAATTTATCCAGAATACTCTGATTAGTGATAAACACTGGCAAGTGTATTGGCTTCTTTCAAACAGAGTGAAGTAAGCCAGAAAGAGAAAAACAAATATTGTGTATTAACGCATATATGTGGAATCTAGAAAAATGGTACAGATGAACCTATTTGCAGGGCAGGAATAGAGACGTAGACATAGAGAACGGACATATGGACCCGGGGGGGAAGGGGAGTGTGGGGCAAATTGGGAGATTAGGTTTGACATAAATACACTACCATGTGTAAAATAGATAGCTAGTGGGAACCTATTGTATAGCACAGGGAGCTCAGCTCAGTGCTCTTTGATGACCTAGATGAGTCGGGGCGGGGAGGGAGGTCCAAGAAGGAGGGGATATAGGTATACATATAGCTGATTCACTTCATTGTACAGCAGAAACTAACAACATTGTCAAGCAATTTTACTCTAATAAAAAGAAAAAAGAAAAATATCCATTATGGCTGTTATTAGTTATTAACTTCATCTCAAAAAAGCTTGCTTAGCAATATTAATATTTAAGATACCTGAGCCATGGTGAAAGTTCCTAGGTTGCTATTAAAGACATGCTTAGTCTTAGATATATTCATGGGTTCCTATAACTTCTGGAAGCCTAGCAGAGCCATTCAGAAAATGTCTTACCTGTGGTTCTCTTTAATAGTTAGAGAAAACTTGAAATGGATCAACAAAGGCTTAAGGGAATGTCAGATTTTCAGTTTGGGATATGTTGAAATTACTTGAAAATGGATGGATAGTCTCAGCAATATTGCTTAACTGACAGCACTGAAGTGGCACAGAGAAAGAAAAGGATGTAACTGCTCTGACCCGTTCTCTTTCAGCTTGTGAATGTGACTCATTTAATAGTGTAGCAAGAATTATGCAGTAATTTTTTAACTTAGGGATTGAGCTTTAATGCTTGATTTAAATGGGTTTTGCAATGTTTCCAACTCTTAGAGGTAAAAACATTTCTCTTTTCTCTTTTTTTTTTTTTTTTAATGTACTGAGGAAATGAAAAGCAACAATGGCTTTTAATTAGCCCTGGGCCCTCATGCACAGTTTCCTATGTTACACTTGCTGACACATTTCTGACCACGGGGAGTTTATTTAAAAGCATGGCATTATCTAGGAACAATGGGAGGAGAGGGAGTGTAGAAAATAAGTCCTAGAGCAGAGCAGAGAAACTTCAGCCAGCTTTTTTTAAAATTAAAACTGAATTTGGCAATAATTTGTGAAATCCCTGTCTTCTGTTACTCCATGTTTGTTGTGTGGCATTTTCAGGCTTAGATGAATTGTTGGCAGATATTTGATTTTTTAAAAATCTCTTAGCCATTCATTTCCTGCTCTATTGATCACAGACACCACATACCACTGTCGCTCTGGCTAAAATGCATCAATGCATCAAGCCATCTGGGAAGACAGGCTTCTTACACAGCATTCTACTTACATGGTATTTTTCAAGCCTTGTCTCCAGATATTGCAGACATGATGGATAGTTTTGAGGTCTCTGGACCAACTGGCTGCTTTTTTCCATCAAGTATCAATCTTCACATCTACCCTCCTGTAACATATGGTTCAGAGAATGCAATGATGTGATTACATTCTTATGATCTTATGGATATCTTAAAAATAGTACTCATATTCATTTGGGGGCATAAAAGCAAAGAGAAATGTAGGCAACATTCTAAGGTAATTGTGAAAAGTGCAAATGTACAAACTCATAGATTAATCTGATCCATTATTCTTTGACTCATTCAACCAAGATACACATTGGCTTCTTCCTCTCTGCCACGAATGGTACTTAGTTTATTCAAATATTATAGCTGATGTCATCATCTACTATATGTACTTGTATAAGTCTATTTGCTCAACTACCTATACAAGGTTTCTCTACTTGAAGTAGATTAAAGAAATTTGAAAACATGAGCTATAGGAACCTGTGTATTCACTTCAACACCTACCAATAAATGTCCTTGCCCTTGTAGACACTCAGTAATATTTGTTGAATGAAATTGCATCATTTTCAGCCTAGAGAGATCAGAGATTTCAACAAATTGAGCACTTTCACTTTACGAATGAGGAAATTAAAGTTCAGAGGAGTGTGACCTTTCTGGAATCACCTGGAAAGTCAGTGAATAGTCCTTATTAGAACCCACATGAACTGCTACCCCCAAGTCTAACACACAGTTGTCTCTCAGCTGGATTCAAAGTCATTGCTATGATTTAGCATCTTATTCTCCATCTTGAACCTTCCTTCCTCCTCACTATTATCTTTCAATTTCTGACTTTTGTTAATAATTATACAGTATTAAAGCAGTAGGGTATTTTTTTGTTTTTGGTGTTTTTTTTTTTTGCGGTATGCGGGCCTCTCTCTGTTGTGGCCTCTCCTGCTGCGGAGCACAGGCTCCGGACGTGCAGGCTCAGTGGCCACGACTCACGGGCCCAGCTGCTCCGCGGCATGTGGGATCTTCCCAGACCGGGGCACGAACCCGTATCCCCTGCATCGGCAGGCGGATTCTCAACCACTGCGCCACCAGGGAAGCCCAAAGCAGTAGTTTCTAATGCATGTATAAAAGGTGGTATTGTTAAATACTGCTTTAATATACAGAAGTACTCTAAGCAGTAGAAGGATTAATTACAGTTTTTCCCTTTGAAATGAATTGTGCTTGTTTTCAACTGCTGATCCTTTCCATCTCAAATGAACAGAGAGATCTGGAGAATTTTTTGTCTTGTTTTGTTTTTTATCAGAGATAGTTCTTGCTGCTAGAATTTCTGATTGCCCAATTATGCATTTGAGTTAATTATGCTGAGTTTTAAAGATTTACTAGGACAAGGTCATAGTATTTCTAACTGGTCTCTTTTGCAATGTGTAACAAAGTGATTAATACCAATAGTGGGGTTAGGGCAACGAGCAGGAAGCACAGAATCGAACCTCAAGTGGTACCAAGAATAACTGTAAACCACTCCACTTTATTTTAAAAAACTATTAATTCAGTTACAGGGCCCTTTGACATAGGCCCTTCTAATTACAAATGTTATTTTGTTTAAAAAAATTCTGTTAAAGACAAAATGCACCAGGCAATTGAGTTGATTTTATTCAGGCTGTTGCAATAGGGAGAAATTGCTAACCCAAGATGGGAGTATCTCAGTTGGGTGGTTGGGTGGTTTGCCTTAAACTTTCATGGGGACAGGTAACAAATTGCAGGTGCAGTGATTAAAGCTGTGATTGTTTTACAATCAGAGGACATCTCATTCAGTTAGCTAAATAGGACATGCTTATCTTCGTGTTAGCTAGAACCAGGGGGACAGAGTTCTCATTGTAATTGCTCATGAGACAAAGAGTGGGAAGGTAGCTGGGGATGAAAGCAGAAGGGTCTGTGTCTGGCCTTGATTGGAAGTTCAGGCAAAAGGGGAAAGGCCTGTGTTCATCCTTGTCATTTCTAAATGGGATGTTTATGTTGAAGACAAAGATGTGCATGAATCGAAATAGAAATCTTCCAGCCTTCATGGGTAAAGTTTACCTTGAGGAAGATTTATTATTCTTCCACTCTCTGCCCCATCTCCTTAAGACATTACTATCAGATTAGCCCACTCAGTCATTTTAAGAAATCTGTATTAGTTTCTTGTAGTTGTTGTAAAAATAACTACAGATTTGGTGGCTTAAAACAACAAAAATTTATTATTTCACAATTCTGGAAGCCAGTGTCTGAAATCAGTATCACTGGGACAAAATCAAGGTGTTAGAGGTCGGCCCTCCCTCTGGAGGCTCTGGGGGAGAATCTGTTCCTTGCCTTTTCCAGCTTCCAGTGGCTTTTTCCATTCTTTGGCTTGTGGCCTCATCCCTTCAGTCTCTAAGGCCAACATCTTGAAATCTCTCTCTGCTTCATCTTCCATTGCTTTCTTTGTGTGTGTGCACATGCATGTGCCAGATCCCCTTTTGCCTCCTGCTTGGTGGTTGCCAGAGGCAGTAGAGGTAGGGGCGTGGGCAGGAGGGTGAAGATTGGGTGAAGGTGGTCAGAAGGTACCAGTTATAAGTTATATAAGTTCTGAGAATGTAATGTACAACGTGCAACATAATGACCATAGTTAACAATACCATTTTGTATATTGGAAAGTTGCTAAAATAATAGATCCTAAAAGTTCTCATCACAAGGGGAAAAAAAATTTATAACAATGTGAGGTGATGGATATTAATTAACCTTACTGTGGTAATCATTTTGCAATATATACATATATCAAATACTTATGTTGTACACCTTAAATTTATACAATGTTTTATGTCAGTAATATCTCAATAAAACTGGGTGAAATTTTTAAAAAAATACTTATTATATTTTGAGCCTACTTGGATAATCCAGGCTTATCTCCATATTTCAAGCTCCTTAATCACATCTGCAGAGACTATTTTTCCATAAAAGATAACATTTATAAGTTCCAAGGTTTAGGGCCTCATACCTTTGGGGTCCATCATTTAGCCTATTACAGACTTATACATTTATTTCTCCAAATTTATAAAGCTAATAAGTGGTAAATTAATTCTAACCTGGGATGGGCACTTTGCTCTTTGCCTTACTGTTAATTCAAGAAAGAAGCCAAGAGATTCATTTACATTTTTGAGCACAAACTATAAATTTTCCAGAGTTTTGTTATATCCATTATTTCATTTTACTTTTGTATCAGCATTTAGAGAATTATTAGTAGTATTCTTATTTTACAAATGAATAATAAAAGACAAATCAATGTTGCCTGTGTTTTCCAAGCACTGGTGCACAGATCACTGACTCACAGATAAATGTGATGATGTTCTCAATTGTCCAGAGATGTAAAAAATGACATGGAAAGTGAAACAAATAATACACATTAGTGACATTCCCGTGAATCAATCTCTTTCTCTCTTCCCTCCACCACCGCCACTTTAACTTAAAGAATGATTATTTATTTTGAAATTGGATCCTTTCAGTACTTTGGTTGTTAAAATGCCTTTTCTTTTCTAAAATAGTGTTGAAATATTCTTTGTTGGTTTGTTTTAATGTCAACACTTTATGTTGGCAATTTACATTTTGTTAATATGACTTAATTTTATTCTTCCATTAAATACCACAATCCAAGAAACCCTATGTCCATTAACTTACCACATTATCACAGCTAGTGGTACAGCTAGTATATAGTGGCATTATGATTCAAATTCATTTACATGGCTCCAAAGCCTGTTTGCTCCCACTGCAAAGGAGTCCTGTTGATTACTGGAGACAAGGAAGTTTGACATCTCCATTCCCCACCACATGTTATTGTGTGTTGTTTTCAAGGAAAGAGGTAAGTAATTAATAAACAGGGTCTGACTAATCTACAGTTTTGTTGTTTCCTTGCCTATGTTGTGTTATGTTATCACATTTTGGCAGATTGAAGTTCATTGTCAAAAAGAACAGAAATAAACCGATTATTCTGGTGGTGTTCATGAAGATATGTATGTAAGAAGGAGGGAGTGTAGTCATTTTAATAAAGATGTTCATGCCTCATCCCATTTCATAATTTACAGGCTCAGCAGTGCCCTTCCCTAGGTCTCCTGTATAACTGAATGGGCGAGCTACATATTGAAGCAGCTGAATTAGTGCATAATTTCCTAATCAAACTGCATATTTCATTACTTGAATTTCCAGACGTAGATTTCTAATGAAGTTGAATTTTTGAATAATTGAGTTGATAGAAGTAGTTTGAAGAACTGTGCCTACTCTTTGTACTATTTTGTGTGATTCTTGAGCTTAAGTATTTTAATGTTTTACTTTTTTTAATACAGAAAGTAGATCCTTTGTATAACCCATCACCTCATATACCTCATTACATCTATGTCCATGCTTCATAAAGTCAAATCATATTGTTCATCCTATAATAACAAAGAATAGTGGGATTTGAAAATCTCCTTTTCTTTAAGAAGTTACTTGGGAGTTCAGTTTGACAAAAGATATAGGAAGACACTGTTTCCATGCATTATTCCAGTTGAAAAATTATATTTAGGAAAATGTATGAACCTATGCATTGCCCTTTAGGCCAACTCTATAAAAACAAGTAATTGCATTATACCTAGCCATACAAGGAGGTTATAGATCAACCATGCTTCCATTTAAAAAAGGAAGGAATAGATAGAGTGATATATAAGAAGGCATTTATGTTATTTCAAGCCCAATTGAAATGTCAAAACAAATTGGAAGAAAGAAGAAGAAGGAGAGAGAGAGAGAGATGGAGGATGGGAGGTGGAAAAGGAGGCTGAACTTCAATACTATCAAATATCTAATATTATAAACATCTTTGCTTATATCACTTAAAACAATAAAAGTTATATATTTTTATTCTGATTTTTACTCATGATAAAAACTGAAATCCAAAGCAGTTAATTGTCTAAGATCATTCAGCAAGAAAGCAGCAGGTCTGAAATTTGAACCCTGATCTAGCTGATGCCCATATTTTACCCTCACACCTACCTCACCTTGTGCTGTATTTTTCCCAAGATATTGCAAAAGTAGGCACTTTTCAGGAGGGAATGGCACAGTCTTTGGAATCGGATAGCATCATTCAGATCATTATTAGGTATCAGTATGGTACAACCAGTGTAAACAGTTTAAGCCAGTTAAGCATTCTAGTTTCCTTCTCTGCTCAGTGAGGAGGAAAAGAGCAGAGTTAGATAGCAGGGCAAGATGAGTATAAGGTCTGCTAATTTGAGAAAAAATAACTATAATGGTGTTATGGGCAGAGTGTAGGGTGTTGATGTTCCCTCAAAATTCATATGTTGAAGTCCCAACTCTCAGAATATGACTGTATTGGAGATAGGGTCTTTAAAGAGGTATTTAAGGTTAAGTGAGGTTATTAGGGTGGCCCCTAGTCCTTAAAAAGAAATTAGGACACAGACATGCACAAAAGACCATCTGAAGACTGAGCCAATGGGAGAGGCTTTAAAAGAAATAAACCTGTCTTGATCTTGGATGGCCAGACTCTAGACCTGTGACAAAACAAATTTCTGTTGTTTAAGCCACCAAGTCTGGTACTTTGTTATGGTAGCCCTAAAAATTAATACAAATGGTTTAACTTTAATCAAGTGACAACTCGGACACATCAGTTTCTTTTTCTTTTTTTGTTCATCTTTACTACGATATAATTAACAAAATTGTAAAATATTTAAAGTATACAATGTGATGATTTGATATACATATATACTGTGAAAGGATTTCACCCCCATTGAGTTAATTAACACATCCCTTACCTCACGTATTTTTTTCTTTTTTTTCAGTGAGAACATTTAAGTTCTATTCTCTTAGCAAATTTCAATTATATAATACCTGTTATCAACTATAGTCACCAGGTTAGACATTATATCCTCAGACCTTATTCATCTTATACAAAGTCTTGCATTTGAAGTTAGTCCTCCTTTTTTTCATTGTAAGGGTGGAAATGACTCTCCTTCTAACTCTCAATATATATCACTGGGCAGATGCCAGCCTTTTCCATAGTGGATTTTTATAAGGTATTTTCCAAAACTCTGGAACAGGGAGGCAGAGAGGAGAGGCTCTGGGATTAGATTAAGAAGAGATTAATAATGTCATGGAATGAATCACATTCAAACTATACTTGCAGAGAATTCTTCATATCAAAAGAGAAATTATCTCAAGGTCCAATGAGAAATTTTGAGTTCTAGTGCTTTTTCCCAGCTCAGGCTTGTTTTTGTTTCTTATTTAAATATTGTGAATATAAGTAATGATTATAGCTATTTTAATTTGTTGTATGAATCATACTATGAAAAGTAAAAATAGAAACAAAAAATGGTATTCTCATTTTCTATTCTTATGCCACAGAAAATCCAGAATTCTGGATGTTAAGAACATAATAAGAGTAGTATCTGCCAAAATTATAACCTGACTACAGTCAAACAGCCTCAAATAAACTAAACAGATAGGAGTACTGACCTTACAGATGGATTCTTGCTTATAGTGTGAAAGTAGACCAAAGGGCGATTGGGAGAAAAGAGTGTGTGTATGTGTGTCTGTTAGTATGATGGTGGGGGGAGGTTGACAGTAGAGAGCTAATGTATAAATATCTAGGGTAGAAAAACATGTCTTTGCTTTCTTCTGTAAAGAAGAGAGTAATCTTTCCCTCTAGGAGCCTTCCTCTGTTTGGAACCCTGGAGGCTGCCATTACTAAGGATATTGGAGATGGTTGAAATCTTATGTTATTAGAAGGTGTTTCTGGGAAGCACTTGTATAGTTGCAGTATTGCTTGCATCTTCCAGAGTCTTAGGACAAATCTCAACACTACAGAAATTCTATGATTTAGAGCTTATTAATGATCTGTAATTAACTTTTGTCTCTATAAATTTGTGAGTGAATATATTAGTCTAGAAGAGATGTCACACCATATGGTTTGAGGATATATCCACTCGTATACAGAGATTATTCTTCAAAATTCCCTCTCAGTAGGCATTCCAAATAATGTGGGACACAGATTTTTTTTTACATGTCATTTTGCAGTTTATATTATTAGCATAAAGCACTCTAATGTAGTTCTTGATCCATCAGAATAAAATGGCTAGTCTTCTTTTTGCTATTTTTATGTCTTTTCCAATAACTCAATTAATATAGCCCCAATTCATAAGTGTGTCTATTCAAAGTTGCAATAATTGTTCCTTTCAGTATACAAGTAAATAACAGATTCTTGATTCTTGAAATGGCCATTAAAATAAAATTAATCATGCATTCAAGCCACTTAAAAAAATCTATATCTATCTCAAACTTGAGGAAAGTATACGATTTTACCTTTGCATTTAGCTTTCATTTAAAGTTACCCTTTAAAATGTATTAAGGAGAAAATGTGGTCTAGAGAAAAGAATATAGAAATTGGAGTCAGAACTGTCCTTGTTAAGTTATATAATTTCTGTAGGTGTCAGTGCTCTTATCTTTAAAATGAAAATACCACCTACTTCTTAGAGTTGTTGCAATAGTTAATGACAGTATTTTTAAAAAATTTTTAAATCATAAAATACTCAAGAAATTTTAAAGAAAATGTGTTTATTTTTCCAGTATATTTTATTTATTTATTCATTTATGTATGTATGTATATATTTATTCATTTATTTATTTGGCTGCACATGCAGTCTTAGTTGTGGCACACAGGGATCTTCGTTGCCACGTGCTAGATCTTTAGTTGTGGCATGCAGGATCTTTTAGTTGCAGCATACATGCTCTTAGTTGCGGCATGTAAGATCTACTTCCCTGACCAGGGATTGAACCTGGGCCACCTGCATTGGGAGCATGAAGTCTTAAACACTGGACCACCAGGGAAGTCTCTCCAGTATATATTCTTAATGAAGTAAAATACTTTGTTTAAGTTTCTATGCATAATGAGAAGGAAAGGGGTAACACAAGGAATGCAGTCCATTCTCTCCTATTTCTGTGGGAAGCCCAGGAAACAAATGTAACCTGCTCACATCTTCTTGCAAACATGGGAATAATGGATCTGACAAAACACTAATGGTATTTGCTACCATGAGAGTCCTTCAGTATGATTTACCTGATCTGTCTAGGGTTGCTTGTGGTTAATAACTC
The DNA here is from genome assembly GCF_025265405.1 of Mesoplodon densirostris. Taxonomy (NCBI): domain Eukaryota; kingdom Metazoa; phylum Chordata; class Mammalia; order Artiodactyla; family Ziphiidae; genus Mesoplodon; species Mesoplodon densirostris. The sequence goes on from NC_082667.1 coordinate 33,233,676, forward strand.
TAGAATCTATGAATTTATGAGACATCGCTTACTTCTGTTAAAAACATACATCTATTCAAGGCTGCATTATGTTTTAGTAAGTGCAGTGAGCATCCTAATGCAAAGGGAGGAGCTGGATAGCTTTAGGACACCTCCTTCCCCCTGTAAATGGTGCCTTCATCCTTTAATTACAGTGACACTTGATAGTGAGCAAAAGCTTTGATTCTTGTGAATCTTGTATGACAATCTGATTTGTTTCTCACACAGGTAAAAACAAGTGGTTTTTAACAGCAGTGTTCACTCAAGCTAAGAAACCTTGAAGTTGCCTGTGATATCTTCTCTTTTCATCCCCATATCTAATCAATGATCATATCTCATGAGTTTTAGTTCTAAATAGTCTTGAATGTGTTTGTTCCTCTCCATTCCCACCACTGTCACCCCAGGCTAAGCCACTGTCATCTCTTCTCAGGTTCTTGTAATAGCCTCTCCTACCATGTCTCCCTGTGCCCGTTATTATTCCTCCTTCAATCCACTTTCCACAGCACAGATTCTTTGTTTAGGGGCTCTCAGTAGTTCCTCATGGCTTTTCTTCTAAGAGTAAAAATCTTTAACCTTGCTTCACAGACCCCCCTGCCTGCCCTGACTTCCCTCTCAGTGATCTATTCACAATAATATTACTTGTTTTTCAATTCTCTCAAGCTTTTTCCCACCTCAGGATTTTATTTCATGTTGTTTTCTCTGCCTGGATCATTATTTCCCAGTACGTCTCACATACTACTTAAATTTCGCTTTCTCCCAGAAGACCTTTGACCCCATATTCTAGAAAGCGAATTTATTATATTGAATATAATCTGGATGCTTCCTCAACTTCTTCAGCTACCTTGCTCAAGTTGTAACTAACAAATTCATTACTTTTAGAATGAGGTGTCTAATTTCTGTAGTCCTATCTCTACCACAAAATCCATAAGGGCAGAAATTATATCTCTTTTATTCACTACTCTATCACAATGAAAAAAATAGCATCTAGCAAGTAGAAATGTTCCAAAAATAACTAAATTAGCATAGCAAGTCATTTCCAGGTTATGAAAGCATTATGAGTAGGTGTTATGTATTTCTAGCTGTTTAAGATTGTATTAATCTGGTTCTTTCCTCCCCGATCCCTGCTTTTTATAAATATACTATAGGAACAACTCTCCTTCAAGGAGAAAGCAGTTACTACAAAGGAACAGTTGGGTGATCTGTCAAGAATAACACATTGCTTTTTTCAAATGCAGGCAACTTCCTTGAAATGCTTAGTGTTTCGAGAATACATTGATTGAGAATGAAGCAGGTAAAATATCTTCACTCAATGCAAAGAATGTCATGTTTATAGAGAATAATGGGTGAATGTTTTCCATAGATACAGGATGAGATACAAGCTTGGGAATAAATGTAGGACAGACATTCTAGACTTCAGATTTTCATGGGGGCTGAACTTGTCAGGTAAGATATGTGCTTTAAGGAGAATGCTCATGTTATTGTTCAGTTTCCCTTCAGCACAGAACTTCTTTTTTCTCATTCTGTTTCTGTTCTATAAACTCTATAAACACGTATAGAGTTTGTGTTTCTATGTCAAACTTCAGGCTATCATTTATCACCATGTCAAATGGGGAGAAATCTGAAGAGACTGACACAACGGTCATTAGATTTCCTAGAGAAAAGGTGAATGTCTGATTGTTTTCAAAGATGCTTCTGGCTTTTAACAAATGACAAAGCAGAGCATTAACAACTGCAAGCAACACAGAGAGATCACTCATCTGATTCTAGCTTCTGTTTAATTGCTAGTAAGGATAAGTGGGTTTAAATTTTGACATACCACCCATGTCACTGGTAGAAATGGCTCAGTGAATTGGTAGGTTGCCTTACTAAATACTTTATCTTTTAGGAATCTCTTGGTTCAGTGGCCTGATGTAGCCTTATCAATTACACATGTCTCTGAGCACTGGTTCTTTCCTTCAGTAGATTGGTATATTGTCCAATAGAGGTGATATAGTCAGAGATTTAAAACTCTGTAGAAAACTTATGGTAATAGAATTGCAGCTACTACTGATTTTGTTATAGATGCTTCTTGAAGAATTTGAGAAGTTTAAATTTTTATAGAACAAAAGAAATGTCATGATTTTTATGGCATAGCATGATCTAATTAAATGTCTCCTAGTCTGTCAATTTTACACACTTAAATTGTGTTTATGGCTCTATATAGTGTGTGTGTGTGTGTGTGTGTGTGTGTGTGTGTGTGTGTGTGATTCTGGAAGGTGATGACATACTCTATACTGCAGTACTGTTTATGAGGGTGGTAAAAACCTGGAAAAACATCAGAGCATATAAATGCTATAGGAAGAGAAGAGAAGAGTTTGATTTTATAGTGGAGGGGTAAGGACCAAACAAAACGATAAGACCAAGTTCTATATTTATGGAAGGCACCTGAGCTATGAATGCAAATGTGCAAAAGAGCATTACCAGCCAGAAGGGTCTGAGTCCTTGACTGCAGCTCCTCTTAAAGACTGTAATGTATTGGCTATGTACCAAGTCTGGTGTAGAGAGGGCAGCTTTCTCCAATGATGCCTGCCAGGTAAAGCCTTTATAATCACCTGTGTAGTGTGAGCTTGAAATGTCCTGCATAGGTTTTTGGCCAGGAGCCACACTCCTCTTTGCCTGTTTTTGAAGATAGGAACATCCAATACCTAAAATACAATGGGGTCCTTTCTCCAAGAACAATTCTACACTAAGAAAATGGAGAAAGAGGAAAGAGCAAGTGAAAGAATAGATTCATTTAGCTGAGTGGATAAAATCAGATGCCTGTACATATCTTTTGAGTTTTGCTGAGTGGAAGTTCAGGGGAAAAAAAAAGTAGATAACCACAACTATAAATAGTTTGGCATGTGAAGGAAAGATTGTAGCACTTTTTTTTCTAAGTTTTAATGTCATAGTATGGTGGTGTTTTCCAGCAATGTTAATTAATAATTTCATTTCTTGACTGAGAGTTGGGGCTCTTTTATACTGACACTGATAATTGAAAAGGCAATGAATAGACAGCCATTTTTTGAAGAGTAGAATGAGCTATGCTTTTGGAAATGGACATATTTAGAATAGTCTGGAGGGGAAGAAACAGGAACCAGGGGGACCATTTAGGATGCCATGTATATCGTTCAGGTAAAGATGATGTTGACCTGAAGTAGAACAGTTACAATAGAAATGGATAGTGGTACAGAGATATAGGGTATATTTCAGAACTTAATGCTTATGCTAATTTAATTGATCTAAGAATGAAAGATAAATAAAGGGAGGTAACACAACAAGAGATCTGATCTTAGAAAGACTTGAGTTGGTTTCATGATTCTAACATTTAATAGTTGTGTGACCATGATGAATAAGTCATATGCTTTTCTTAATCTTAGTTTCTTCATCCATAAAAATGAATGATTATAACAAAATGCTTCTAGGTTTGTTGTGAAGTTTAAATGTATCATAAGAGAGGCTTAGTTGATACTATTGTGTGTGTGTGTGTGTGTGTGTGTGTGTGTGGTGTAATATAGCTATGGATATCTCAATGGGATTATTAATCTTATTTTAAGGAAAGGTGATTATATCTAAATTCTGATTTTCTGCACAAGACAAAAAACCATAGGACAATAGATCATGAAATTATATTCATTGTACATTCTACAGCCAAATCACAAATGACGGGACTCAGATCTTCAAGAACAGATCTTCAAGTGAAGTACATTATACTTATTAGGGATAGTTCTTAGTATTAAATATACACTTTGTGCTTACAAAAGTATTCTGGCAAATTGAGTCCTCAAGTGTTCAATACTAAGATGATTTAAGATGAAAATAGCCCATTATAGATGAAGATACAAAAATAAAGATGCATTAAAAATAAACATTGGGCAGCTTCCCTGATGGCACAGTGGTTGAGAATCCGCCTGCCGATGCAGGGGATGTGGGTTCATGCCCCGGTCTGGAAAGATCCCACATGCGGCGGAGCGGCTGGACCCGTGAGCCATGGCCGCTGAGCCTGCACGTCCGGAGCCTGTGCTCCACAACGGGAGAGGCCACAACAGTGAGAGGCCTGCGTACCGCAAAAAAAATATATATATATATGTATATTGGGCGCTGCATGTGGCCAACAAAATTATTTTGCCTATCAGCAAAATATGTCCTTCTATTAAGAAAATTGGCTCTTACAGATGCTCTGGATATTGTATTGATCAGCAGACCTGTAGGACTAATCCAACTATGTAAATTAAAAGTAAGTAATCATTTAGTATAAGTAAACATGGTGTGCATTTTCACATTGCCCTCTGTTGAGAATGTGATCTCTTCATAGGATTATTTTTTGCTGAGACAGCCCTGCTTTATTGGTGAAAACGCTGTGCTACATGTGTAACAAAGCATTATGAACATTGCTGACTATTCCTCAAGTCTCCAGTCCCTTCAGTTAGTGCCACAGTTATAATTTAAACATAATCATGAACAATTTATTCACACTGCTGTCTGAATGACTGATACTCAGTCAACATTCATCTTATTCGTACAGAACTAAGATTATAAATTAATTGATTGTGAAGGTGAGAAATGGGTGAAAATATAAATCAAACAAGAATGGCAGAATGTTGATAGCTGTTGAAGGTGATGGATATTGTGTTGACTTTCTACAGATGTAGAATTCCTGATGAGAAAAAGTAAAAAAAAAAAAAAAGTTTGGCTCTGGAATCAGATAGATCTGTGTTTCACTCTTCTGGGTTTGTTAATGACTAGTTCAGTGACCTTGGACACATTTCAGTCTTTCTAACCCTCAAGTTCTTTATTTGTAAAATGAGGATAATCCTTCATAAAGGGTTGCTATAAGCACAAGATGGATAATGTCTTTCACAGTCTAAGCATAGTTCAGAGCCACCATTTTCCAATATGGTGTATTCTTGTGTGTAAATTACAAAAGGTTGCCTTCTTCAAGATATATACTTTCTTGCTCTCTTTCAGGAAAAAAATTCTATATAAAAATTTATAGTACTGTGGAGTGAATAGTGCCTCTAGTGTCGTGTGGTACACACCTGTACGACTTTATGCAGTGGCACTCAGTTCTGACACATACTAAAGGCAGAATAGACAGTTGCTATAATTATCCATCACCGAAGCCATAGGACAATGATAGGAGGTTATGAACTTGTAATTTCAGATGAGTGAATGTACAGGAGAGAAGATCCTCATTAGGGCGCAGTACACCCTCACTCCTACCCTAACCTGATGAATTCTCTACTTTTTTAAGTAGTAAATGACCTAGTTAAATCATGTTTGTTTTTTTGGAAATTAGAAGAATATGTTCAACTTTTGCCTATTACTTTCTTTAACTTCCAGGAAACTGTGAGGTGGCTTCTTAGTGATGAACACTGTAATCATGGCCTCTTCCAGGGAAGGGGTCTGGCAGCATCTCTGATGCCCTAGCTCATGTTCAGTGTTTCCCTTAGACTTTTGTCCCTAATAGTCCTACTTTGCATCATGGCTGCTTTGTAAACTGCTTCAAACAGTTTTGATTTGGAGAAAATGGAATATGAATCCAAAATAAAACATTCATAAATACAAATTATATTTGAAATGGAAAATGGGTGAAGCCTCACATTTTCTGGAATTGCTGAGCAGAACGCTTTATGAGTTGTAGGACTGTGCTGAGAAGAATGCTAATGAGGTGTGAGGACTCAAACTTTATTCCATGTTACTCCTGTATTTCTGAAGTTAGGATTCAAGGACAGAAGTGTTTCCCACTAAATATTATGAAATGAATGGCATTATCTTTGATATGATTATTTATGTGCTTTGCAACTGCACCAACTAAAGGAACAACTGTTAACAACACAAAATGCAGGTGAGCATTTACTTTTTATTGATTTTTAGATGCATTTAGAAAGTTGATAATTAAATTAGCTATTTTCTTATCATTAACTTTACGTACGGTAATGTACCTCTATACATAAATCATTATTATTTTATTTACATTGCTTTTTATTAGATATCACCTACTGAAATTAATTTTGATTAATTCCAATGATTAATTTATTGTTTCACATTTTACCACGAAGTCTTTAATACCTTCAGATTTCTTCATAGTCTGTAACCAATGAGTTAAAGTCATTAATCAATTTGGTCTTAATGTCACTGATATGGCTATAATTATATACAATAATTATGTTAGTGAATCAACTAGCAGTGTATTTTTTAACACAGAATATAGCACTACAAACTATTTTACTATACATATGACATGTTTTCAATCTAATCAAATAGTGTTAAAACTAGTATTTATAAACAATTACTATGTAGCAAGGAAATTTACATACATTTTTGCTTATTTAATCCTAACAACATCCCCATGAGGTAGAGATCATTACTTTCCTCAATTTATGGATGAGATAACCAAGGCAAGAAATGAACAAGTAGCTCCACTAAACTAGTTAAGTGACAAGAGCCAGGATTCCAAATCCAGCCTTTACTGTCAAATCCTCTGCTCCTAACATCACATTGTGTTGCCCAGTAGGTACCATGCCACTAACATGGGAAACCATCCACAATCTTATGTAAGTGGTGCCAGAACCTTTGGGACATCACAGCTTTTCTGTCTTCCATGGCAGAGAGCTGTTTCACATTAATATTATCGTTGTATCTCTATATATGAGAAAAAGTGTTAAGGACAAAATTAACCAAAGCTCTCTCTCTTTAACCAAATTAGGTAACTTAGTCTCAAGTAAGAATAATAATGGATGAGAGTAGGGACAAGGCTTAGAGTCTTATTTAAACTGTAGTACTTCACAGGGATAACTCAATTTTTATGCTCCTTCACCCATGCCTCCACCCACTGTCAATAAAGCGAGGTGCCTGAACCTCAGGAAGGGGAGGTGGAGAAAAGAGAGAACATGTGTAGCTTTTAGAAGCTCCACAAGTGACCAAGATGCAGACTTTTGACAGGCCAGTTGAGTGCCACTATTTATATTCTTATTTGTTCAGTCGTATAATAAAAGGCAGAACCAAAGTGGAATAAGGTTGACATAGCAACAGTCTTCAAGGAGTGCACTGACTGTTCTGTCTCTGGAGTTACTAGAAGGCTGATGTCATTGATGGGCAGTAATTTAAATATATATCTTTCAAATACAGAAGAGATTGTTTAACCCGACATTATTTAAAATCATCATAAAGGACCATGAGAATAGCTGAATCCACATTTTAGAACCTCAGTCAATGAAACATGTATTTTATATATACTCCTCATGAGAGAACTGATATAAGATGCTTCCTCACAACGGAATTGGTGAAATTCATACGGGAATATGGCAAAGGCAAATAGCTAGGAGGTGACAGCATCCAGATTCTTTCATCTAAAACTTGTCCTAATTCTAAGTCATCCATTATCCTCCTGATTCTTGCATCACTTTGCTTTTAAGTGGCTATTTTTTTGTACTAGACATTCAACTCATTATTAAGACATGTTAATCTCTTTGTCTAGAATAGCACATTAGGTGTGTTCTTGTTCTACTTACTCTAGTTCATATGAGATATTATACAGCTTTGTATATGTCTGGAACTTAGGAGAATTTTCTCAAAAAAGTCCACAGGAGATGCCTGAAGTTCCACATCTGTGGTTCCCCAGAGTCAGAGTTGTAATAAAGGACAACTTTTAGCAGGAATTTATAAGTACCTTAAATTGCAAAGAAACAATTTATTCTACTACTTTATGTATTACAGGTGCACTCCCTCTTCTCTGCTGCAGCTACCCATGATTTGGTTGTACAATCATTTCTTGTACGTTCGTACACACAGTAATAATTGCAAATCGACACAATGGTCTTGGTTATTATACTGTCTCTAATTTACTTTCAAACACTTAGTATAAGCACTGTAATGTATATGTGTGTGTTAGTTTCAATCTGTTCTTCAGGGCAGTTAGTATCTGAAGCTGTTTAATCAGTCATATATTCTCTAAGATGAAATAGTTAAAGTGCTTCAATTAGGACTATATGATTCTTACCTGACTATTCTTTACTTACTAAGTGACATTAGAAATAAAGTTTTCTTAGGGAAAATGCTGGTAGTCAAGATATGTGGATTATTTTGCCCTAGTAAAACTCCAACGTCCTTAACTGCCTTACTATCAGAGTACAACTCCAAGCTTTGGGCTCAGATTTGGTCCCGGGTCCCTATACCTAAGAGATGATTCTTCCCTTATTGGACCAGAAAATTTGCTAAACTTGCCAGTGTAATATCATTACATCTACCTAAGACGAAGCGTTCCAACAGACTTTTCAATTTCTGTGGGAACAAGAACTGAGACTTCACCTCTTTTACAGGAAGAGGATGTGGAACTCTTGTGTATGTGTATCTGTGTATCTATGTGTACCCTCTTGCTGTTAAATGTCTCCATGTGCAACAAAATTCAGGCAGAGGTTTAAATCTCATCACAACATACCACATGGCAGTGATGCTGTGGGGATAGAAAAATAAGAGGTCACTAATCTCTATCAAAAAGAACCCGACAGTTCAATTCACACCAGTAACAGAAAGGAAGTGCAGTGTCTGGATGTTCTGTGATTCTTTCAACAGAAAGAACTTGGGTGTCGAAAATCTTAACCCTCTTTTAACAGAGGTTGAAGTGATGAAAATATTAGATATATTCTCAAGCTGTCAGCATTCTCACATTCAAATTTACCCCTTCCTTCCCATGGTAGCTTTCTACTTCCTCTCCTTCCTTTCCCTGTCTGATGGGAATTTTCCTTTTACCAACTTCTACCATCTTCTCTACACTATTCATTATAGTAAAATTCTATCATTTAAATAGCTCTTGATACAGAAATTTTGAAATTTCGGAAATAACTTGACTCATTCAATAATACTGTAATTTCAGGACTATCATATTTTTAATGATTTTTTTCATCCTGGAAGTTACTTTTTAAACTTAAATTCCTTATTTATTTATACAATATTGCATTAATAATTTGGAACCAAAGGCTATGTAGCATTTTGTCTGAAACAAGGATGATCCTATAGAATGAAGAATCAAAAGTGAAAAAAATATTAATATATTTTCAAAAGTGTTTTAAAATTAACCATTTCATGACTTGTATATGCTGTTTGCCCAGCAGATAGTCAACTATCATCAATATCTACTGAAAAACTTCCATATGCCAAACCTTATTCACCTAGATTTAAAATGCCGTATGGGTAAACATGATAGTTAGAGGCAACACTTATATATATATTTATATAAATATGTATATATATATATAATATATATATTATATATATTATATATTTATCTTAAATCATAGAATATTGTTCTTATATATCTTCTTTTTAAATTTAATTTTATTTATTTTATTATAGAGCAGGTTCTCATTAGTTACCCATTTTATACATATTAGTGTATACATGTCAATCCCAATCTCCCAATTCATCCCACCACCACCCCCGCCACCACTTTCCCCCCTAAGTGCCCATACATTTGTTCTCTACATCTGTGTCTCAATTTCTGCCCTGCAATCCGGTTGATCTGTACCATTTTTCTAGGTTCCACATATATGTGTTAATATACGATGTTTGTTTTTCTCTCTGACTTACTTCACTCTGTATGACAGTCTCTAGATCCATCACGTCTCTACAAATGACCCAGTTTCATTCCTTTTTTTGGCTGAGTAATATTCCATTGTATATATGTGCCACATCTTCTTTATCCTTTCTTCTGTCAATGGGCATTTAGGTTCCTTCCATGTCCTGGCTATTGTAAATGATGCTGCAATGAACATTGGGGTGCATGTTTCTTTTTGGATTAGGGTTTTCTCTGGGTATATGCCCATTAGTGGGATTGCTGGGTCATATGGTAATTATATTTTTAGATTTTTTAAGGAACCTCCATACTGTTCTCTGTAGTAGCTGTATCAATTTAATTCCCACAAACAGTGCAAGAGGGTTCCCTTTTCTCCACACCCTCTCCAGCATTTGTTGTTTGTAGATTTTCTGATGATGCCCATTCTAACTGTTGTGAGGTGATACCTCATTGTAGTTTGGATTTGCATTTCTCTAATAATTAGTGATGTTGAGCAGCTTTTTATGTGCTTCTTGGCCATCAGTATATCTTCTTTGGAGAAATATCTATTTAGGTCTTCTGCCCATTTTTGGATTGGGTTGTTTGTTTTTTTAATATTGTGCTGCATGAACTGTTTATATATTTTGGAGATTAATCCTTTGTCCGTTGATTCATTTGCAAATATTTTCTCCCATTCTTTTTTTTTTTTTTTTTTTTTTGCGGTACGCGGGCCTCTCACTGTTGTGGCCTCTCCCATTGTGGAGCACAGGCTCCAGACACGCAGGCTCAGTGGCCATGGCTCACGAGCCCAGCTGCTCTGCGGCATGTGGGATCTTCCTGGACCAGGGCACGAACCCATGTCCCCTGCATCAGCAGGCGGACTCTCAACCACTGTGCCACCAGGGAAGCCCCTCCCATTCTGAGGGTTGTCTTTTCATCTTGTTTGTAGTTTCCTTTGCTGTGCAAAAGCTTTTAAGTTTCATAAGGTCCCATTTGTTTATTTTTGTTTTTATTTCCATTACTCTAGGAGGTGGATCAAAAAAGATCTTGCTGTGATATATGTCAAAGAGTGTTCTTCCTATGTTTTCCTCTAAGAGTTTTATACTGTCCGGTCTTACATTTAGGTCTCGAATCCATTTTGAGTTTTTTTTGTGTGTATGGTGTTAGGGAGTGTTCTAAATTCACTCTTTTATATATAGCTGTCCAGTTTTCCCAGCACCACTTATTGAAGAGACTGTCTTTTCTCCATTGTATATCTTTGCCTCCTTTGTCATAGACTAGTTGATCATAGGTACGTGGGTTTATCTCTGGGCTTTCTATCCTGTTCCATTGCTCTATGTTTCTGTTTTTGTGCCAGTACCATATTGTCTTGATTACTGTAGCTTTGTAGTATAGTCTGAAGACAGGGAGTCTGATTCCTCCAGCTTATTTTTTTTCCCTCATGACTGCTTTGGCTATTCGGGTTCTTTTATGTCTCCATACAAATTTTAAGATTTTTTTGTTCTAGTTCCGTAAAAAATGCCATTGGTAATTTGATAGGGATTGCATTGAATCTGTAGATTGCTTTGGGTAGTATAGTCATTTTCACAATATTCATTCTTCCAATCCAAGACCATGGTATATCTCTCTGTCTGTTTATATCATCTTTAATTTCTTTCATCAGTGTGTTATAGTTTTCTGCATACAGGTCTTTTGTCTCCCTAGGTAGGTTTATTCCTACGTATTTATTCTTTTCATTGCGATGGTGAAAGGGATTGTATTCTTAATTTCTCTTTCAGAGTTTTCATCATTACTGTATAGGAATGCAAGAGATTTCTGTGCATTACTTTTGTATCTTGCAACTTAGCAAATTCATTGATTAGCTCTGGTAGTTTTCTGGTGGCATCTTTAGGATTCCCCATGTATAGTAGCATGTCATCGCAGACAGTGACATTTTTACTTCTTATTTTCCAATCTGTATTCCTTTTATTTTTTTTTCTTCTCTGATTGCCATGGGTAGGACTTCCAAAACTATGTTGAATAATAGTGGTGAGAGTGGACATCCTTGTCTTTTTTCTGATCTTAGAGGATATGCTTTCATTTTTTCACCACTGAGAATGATGTTTGCTGTGGGTTTGTTGTATATGGTCTTTATGATGTTCAGGTAGGTTCCCTCTATGCCCACTTTCTGGAGAATTTTTATAATAAATCGGTGTTGAATTTTGTCAAAAGCTTTTTCTGCATCTATTGAGATGATCATATAGTTTTTCTTCTTCAATTTGTTAATATGGTGTATCACATTGATTGACTTGCGTATATTGAAGAATCCCTGCATCCCTGGGATAAATCCCACTTGATCATGGTATATTATCCTTTTAATGTGTTGTTGGATTCTGTTTGCTAGTATTTTGCTGGGGATTTTTGCATCTATATTCATCAGTGATATTGGTCTGTCATTTTCTTTTTTTGTAGTATCTTTGTCTGGTTTTTGTATCAGGGTGATGGTGGCCTCGTAAAATGATTTTGGGAATGTTCCTTCTTCTGCAATTTTTTGGAAGAGTTTGAGAAGAATGAGTGTCAGCTCTTCTCTAAATGTATGATAGAATTCACCTGTGAAGCCATTTGCTCCTGCACTTCTGTTTATTGGAAGATTTTTAATCACAGTTTCAATGTCGTTAGTTGTGATTGGTCTGTTCATATTTTCTACTTCTTCCTTGTTCAGTCTTGGAAGGCTATAGCTTTCTAAGAATTTGTCCATTTCTTCCAAGTTGTCCATTTTATTGGCATAGAGTTGCTTGTAATAGTCTCTTAGTATGCTTTGTATTTCTGTTGTGTCTTTTGTAACTTCTTTTTCATTTCTCATTTTATTGCTTTGAGTCCTCTCCCTCGTTTTCTTGATGAGTCTGGCTAATGGGTTATCAATTTTGTTTATCTTCTCAAAGAACCAGCTTTTAGTTTTATTGATCTTTGTTATTGTTTTCTTTGTTTATACTTCATTTATTTCTGCTCTGACCTTTATGATCTCTTTCTTTCTGCTAACGTTGGGTTTTGTTTGTTCTTCTTTCTCTAGTTCCTTAGGTGTAGGGTCAGATTGTTTATTTGAGATGTTTGTCATTTCTTGAGGTAGGATTGTATTGCTATAAACTTCCCGCTTAGAACTGCTTTTGCTGCAACCCATACATTTTGGATCATCATGTTTTCATTGTCATTTGTCTCTAGGTATTTTTTGATTTCTTCTTTGATTTCTTCAGTGACCTCTTGGTTATTTAGTAAGTATTGTTTTGCCTCCATGTGTTTGTGTTTTTTATGTTTTTTTTCCCTGTAATTGATTTCTAATCTCATAGCATTGCAGTCAGAAAAGATGCTTGATATGATTTCAATTTTCTCAAATTTACTCAGGCTTGATTTTTGACCCAAGATGTGATCCATCCTGGAGAATATTCCATGTGAACTTGACAGGAAAGTGTAATCTGCTGTATTTGGATGGAATGTCCTATAAATATCAATTAAATCTATCTGGACTATTGTGTCATTTAAAGTTTGTGTTTCCATATTAATTTTCTGTTTGGATGACCTGTCCATTGGTGTAAGTGAGGTGTTAAACCCCCACTATTATTGTGTTACTGTCGATTTCCTCTTTTATAGCTGTTAGCAGTTGCCTTATATATTGAGGTGCTCCTATGTTGGGTGCATATATATTTACAATTGTTATATGTTCTTCTTAGATTGATCCCTTGATCATTATGTAGTGTCCTTCCTTTTCTCTTGTAACATTCTTTAGTTTAAAGTCTATTTTATCTGTTATGAGTATTGCTACTCCAGCTTTCTTTTGAATTCCATTTGCATGGAATATCTTTTTCCATCCCCTCACTCTCAGTCTGTATGTGTCCCTAGGTTTGAAGTGGGTCTCTTGTAGACAGCATATATATGGGTCTTGTTTTTGTATCCATTCAGCGAGCCTGTGTCTTTGGTTGGATCATTTAATCCATTCACGTTTAAGGTAATTATCAATAGGTATGTTCCTATGACCATTTTGTTAATTGTTTTGGGTTTGTTTTTGTAGGTCCTTTTCTTCTCTTGTGTTTCCCACTTAGAGAAGTTCATTAGCATTTGTTGTAGAGCTGGTTTGGTGGTGCTGAATTCTCTTAGCTTTCGCTTGTTTGTAAAGCTTTTGATTTCTCCATCAAATGTGAATGAGAGTCTTGCCAGGTAGAGTAATCTTTGTTGTAGGGTCTTCCCTTTCATCACTTTAAATATGTCATGACAGTCCCTTCTGGCTTGTAGTGTTTCTGCCGAGAAATCAGCTGTTAACCTTATGGGAGTTCCCTTGTATGTTATTTGTCATTTTTCCTTGCTGCTTTCAATAATTTTCCTTTGTCTTTAATTTTTGCCAATTTGATTACTATGTGTCTCGGCATGTTTCTCCTTGGGTTTGTCCTGTATGGGACCCTCTGTGCTTCCTGGACTTGGGTGGCTATTTCCTTCCCCATGTTAGGGAAGTTTTCGACTATAATCTCTTCAGATATTTTCTTGAGTACTTTCTCTCTGTCTTCTCCTTCTGGGACCCCTATAATGCGAATGTTGTTGTATTTAATGTTGTCTCAGAGGTCTCATAGGCTGTCTTCATTTCCTTTCTTTTTTTTTTTCTTTATTCTGTTCAACAGCAGTAAGTTCTACCATTCTGTTTTCCAGGTCACTTATCCATTCTTCTGCCTCAGTTATTCTGCTATTGATTCCTTCTAGTATATTTTTCATTTCAGTTATTGTATTGTTCATCTCTGTTTGTTTGTTCTTTAATTCTTCTAGGTCTTTGTTAATCATTTCTTGGACCTTCTCGATCTTTGCCTCCATTCTTTTTCTGAGGTCCTGGATCATTTCACTATCATTAACCTGAATTCTTTTTCTGGAAGGTTTACTATCTCCACTTCATTTAGTTGCTTTTCTGGGGTTTTATCTTGTTCCTTCATCTGGTACATAGTCCTCTGCCTTTTCATCTCATCTATCTTTCTGTGAATGTGGTTTTTGTTCCACAGGCTGCAGGATTGTAGTTCTTCTTGCTTCTGCCCTCTGCCCTCTGGTGGATGAGACTATCTAATAGGCTTGTGCATGTTTCCTGATGGGAGGGACTGGTGGTGGGTAAAGCTGGCTGTTGCTCTGGTGGACAGAGTTCAGTAAAACTTTAATCTGCTTCCTTGCTCATGGGTGGGGCTGGGTTCCCTTCCTGTTGGTTGTTTGGCCTGAGGTGACCCAACACTAGAGCCTATGCAGGCTCTTTGGTGGGGCTATTGGTGGACTCTGGGAGGGTTCATGCCAAGGTGTGCTTCACAGAACTTCTGCTGCCAGTGTCCTTGTCCTCACGGTGAGACTCAGCCACCCCTGCCTCTGCAGGAGACCTTCCAACACTAGCAGGTAGGTCTGGTTCAGTCTCCTATGGGATCACTGCTCCTTCTCCTGGGTCCCAATGCACACACTACTTTGTGTGTGCCCTCCAAGAGTGGAGTCTCTGTTTCCCCTAGTCCTGTCAAAGTCATGCAGTCAAATCCCACTAGCCTTCAAAGTGTGATTCTCTAGGAATTCCTCCTCCCCTTGCCAGAGCCCCAGGCTGGGAAGCTGACATGGTGCTCAGAACCTTCACTTCAGTGGGTGGGCTTCTGTGGTATAAGTGTTCTCCAGTTTGTGAGTCACCCACCAAGCAGTTATGGGATTTGATTTTATTGTGATTGCGCCCCTCCTACCATCTCATTGTGGCTTCTCCTTTGTCTTTGGATGTCGGGTATCTTTTTTGGTGAGTTCCAGTGTCTTCCTGTCAATGATTGTTCAGCAGTTAGTTGTGATTCGGCTCTCTTGCAAGAGGGAGTGAAGGCATGTCCTTCTACTCCACCATCTTCCCCATATCTTCTTACATATCTTCAAACATATCTTACCAAAATTGTTTTAATAAAATTGTTTAATAATTGTTTAATAATTGTTTTTATTCTATTTTTTTATTTTTTATTTTTTGCCTTACTCAACTTGCTCAGTGCTTTATTGAACAAAGACCCTACCAGATGACTCATCAGGGCCTTCAAGAAGCCCTTGGTTTAGCTGCTTCCATGACATTTCCTTTTGAATATCTCCAAACCTTAAAGTGTAAAGATTTTGTCCACACAGATACACGTATACTCCTGCTGCAGGCTGTCATTCTCACTGAGACACTTTCAACTCAGCAGTTTGTGGACAAGGCATTGTGCATCCATGGCCATCCATCCATCCACTCTTCCATTTGTCCATCTGTCCATCCATGACAAGACAGCAGCAAGTTCTGACATGGTTCAGGCCCCAGGGTTCACAGCAGTGAGGGCTGGGCTTCCAGTGGGCTCAGGATGCAGGCCTTAGCCCTCACCCAAGGGCCTCCACAGATAATAACATCCCTTTCTGAGGCAACAGAAGCCAGGGCCAAGTGGGTTATGAAAGTTTGAGTTTTTAACCCCAACTGGATGGGGGAACCTAAACCTTAGCCTGTGACTATCCTGAGATGGGCAAAAAAAAAAAAAAAAGACAAATCAAGCATACAGATAACACTGAAACAGGAAAGAGTAAGAGCTCATGTCTGCACTGGAGGTGTTCATATGGAGGGACAGGAAAGAGGAAAAGAGAAAGGGGAACATGGTGCACACACTCAGGAGTGCTGTCGAGGGCCTGGGGCACAGTGCTGACTCCTAGGCAGGGAAGAGTACAGCTGTGGCCCATCCTAGGGGGCTGTAGCTTTATCTCAGTCTCATACATACAAACAAAGCCCCTAGAAAAAAGAGGGCTTTTCTGAATACAGGAAGACAAAGGGTTAACAAAGGGTTAACATTACATAATGTTGCTGATTCTGTTTTGTCCTGAAACTATTCTCTACAGATCAGCCAGAGTAAACATTAATAATTGTAGAACTTATCATGTCATTTTGTTTCTTACAAACCTTCAACATTTTTCATTGCAAATATAATTGACTGACATTTCTACCATGGCCTAAAAGATACAACATGCACCAGGTCTGATTTATATCTATATTTTAATTTGAGTGGTCAATATATAACACCACTTTTTTTCTTCAGCTTAGATTCAAACAATTTGGAGAGAGACTAGGTAAATACAAAAGAAATTACAGTATCATCTTTATTATTGCTAATGCCTAGATTTTCATGGATGGCTTGGATCTGTTAGCCAAGTGAGTTTACAAATATTTCTATTCCAAAATTAGGCTTAATAACTTCATAATGTGCTGTTATATAATGGCAGGTCAAACACATAGAAAGCTGTCTTGTGAAATTTTTAGCATGGAGGAGCATAGGAAATGGTGCACTTCTTCAGAACAATCTTCAGATAAAAAGAGAAAGGAAGGAGTTGATTCACATCTCTTCCTTTGTCCTTTTGCAATGCAAGAGTATAACTATTCCATAATAATTCCACTATTATTCCACTATATGACTGTCTACTTTCTTTACTGTTCCAATGACCTTCTTTAAATTCCTTGAACACATCCTTATCCTTTCTAGACCATGACTCAACAGGCTGTTCCCTCTGCCTTCTTCATCTAGTCATCTCCTATTCATCCTTCATATCTCAACAGGCCTCCCATTCATGTCATGTATATGCCATGAATGCCATATACTTTCTTAACACACTGTATTTTTTCCTTCTGTAACTTATCATAGTTTGAATTTTTGTACTTGCATAGCTATTTAATTACAATATGTGTATCTTCCAATACATTCCAGGGTTTTTATGATCAAGGATAGTGACATTTGCTGTATATTTTACTGCAGAACCTATCAGAGCTTGGCAAAGAGTAACTAGACCAATAAATATTTGTTGAATAGAGTAAGAACTAAATTAATGCTCCTCTATTAATTTGCATTTGTTTAACTACTTGCAAGGTTTTCAGATTGATATTATACTAAACACTCTGGAAATATTAACGGGTTTCTTATAAGTAGATTTTTGATTTAGATATGCTAATAATAAATGAGACTAGTGTCTTTCAGACCCTTTGATCTCCAGGGCATATGGTTGGAGTGTGTCGTAATTGCAAGCTAGCTACTTCAAGTTTCAATAACTCAATCAAAGCTGTTATTTCTTCACATTTACAAAGCTCCAAAAGTGTCTCTTCAGATTTTCTGTCTCCATTTACTATCCTCTCCAACATATCTTTTAACTCATTCTCAGATTAATTATAAGGGTCTTATTTTATTTATTTATTTTTATACTGGTCTGTAATTGATTTACAATATTGTGTTGGTTTCAGCTGTACAGCAAAGTGATTCAGTTATACATATACATATCTCTTCTTTTACAAGTTCTTTTCATGTTTAGGTTATTACAGAATATTGAGCAGAGTTCCCTGTGCTGTACAGTAAGTCTCTGTTTATTATCTATTTTAACTATAGTCGTGTGTATATGTCAATCCCAAACTCCAATTTATTCCTACCCCCCACCCCACTTTTCTCCTTTGGTAAACATAAGTTTGTTTTCTAAGTCTGTGGGTCTGTTTCTGTTTTGTAAATAAGTTGAGATTGTAAATAAGTTTGAGATTCTGCATATAAGCAATATCATATGAGATTTGTCTTTCTCTGTCTGACTTACTTCACTTAGTATGATCATCTCTAATCCCTTCCATGTTGCTGCAAATGAGACTGTTTCATTCTTTTTAATGGCTGAGTAATATTGCATTGTATATATGTACCACATCTTCTTTATCCATTCCTCTGTCGATGGACATTTAGGTTTCTTCCATGTCCTGGCTATTTTAAACAGTGCTGCAATGAACATTGGGATGAACGTATCCTTTCAAACCATGTTTTTCTTTGGATATATCCCCAGGAGTGGGATTGCTGGATCATACAGTAGCTCTATTTTTAGTTTTTTAAGGAACCTCCATGGTGTTCTTCATAGTGGCTGTACCAATTTACATTCCCACCTAGAGTGCAGGAGGGTTCCCTTTTCTCCACATCCTCTCCAGCAGTTATTGTTTGTAGACATTTTGGTGATGGCTCTTCTGGCTGGTCTGAGGTGATATCTCATTGTAGGTTTGATTTTCATTTCTCTAATAATTAGTGATGTTGAGCAGTTTTTCATGTGTCTCTTGGCCATTTGTATGTCTTCTTTGTAGAAATGTCTATTTAGGTCTTTTGCCCATTTTTTGATTGGGTTGTTTGTGGGTTGTTTTTGTTTTTTTTTCTTTTTAATTGAGCTACATGAGCTATTTGTAAATTTTGGAGATTAATCCCTTGTCAGTCATATTGTTTGCAAATATTTTCTTCCATTCTGTGGGTTGTCTTTTTTTTTTTTTTTTTTTTTTTTTTTGTACACGGGCGTCTCACTGTTGTGGCCTCTCCCATTGTGGAGCACAGGCTCCGGACGTGCAGACTCAGTGGCCATGGCTCACGGGCCCAGCTGCCCCGTGGCATGTGGGATCTTCCCGGACCGGGGCACGAACCCATGTCCCCTGCATCGGCAGGTGGACTCTCAACCACTGTGTCACTGCCACTAGGGAAGCCCGGTCTCCTTATCTTTATTGCAGAATTTTATCTTGTCTGTGTAATTATAGCCATGCCCTTTGTTTTCAGTTAACAATAAGGAATTAGTTTGTTTCACCATGATACCATGCAGCTTATTTGATTTTCTATCCTTATTTGATCTCCATTCAAGATGTGGAGGTTCAGTACTCTCACAGTAGCCCTCAGTGACTGACCTTAAAAAATCAGGAGCCATATTGAATGACACATGACACTTATATTCCCTGTTTGCCAGGTATAGCCCTGACTACTTTCTAAGCACTCTGGAAATTTTAGCATTGGGGAATTCTTCCACAACCTCATATTGACTGGGATAATATCACAATTATGCTTTTTGTAGTTGTATGCACCTTAGAACTCCAGATTTTTAAAAGTGGTTATCTCTGAGGAAATTAGATAAGGAGAAGAGATCAGGATTAGATCAGGTGGGAAGCCTAGAATAAAAGTTCCTCTGATTTAAAATGATAGTCAATGGCAGCATTAAAGAATGCATTTCTGGGCTTCCCTGGTGGCCCAGTGGTTGAGAGTCCTCCTGCCAATGCAGGGGACACGGGTTCGTGCCCCGGTCCAGGAGGATTCCATGTGCCGTGGAGCAGCTGGGCCCGTGAGCCATGGCCGCTGAGCCTGCACATCCGGAGCTTGTGCTCTGCGACTGGAGAGGCCACGGCCGTTAGAGGCCCGCATACCGCAAAAAAAAAAAAAAAAAAAAAGAAAGAAAAAAAGAAAAGAAAGAAAGAATGCATTTCTGGGGAATTCCCTAGCTGTCCAACTGCCATGGACCCAGGTTTGATCCCTGGTTGGGGAAATAAGATCCCACAAGCTGTGTGGCATGGCCAAAAAAAAAGAGATGCGTTTTTGTTCATGTTGAAGCTCTGAATAAACAGTGCTTTCCATCTTTAAAGGGTTACTTGGGAAGCTGAAACTTGCCATTGGAGAACTTTGCTTCAGTACTCATTATAAGGGAACAGAATTCTGGGATGTTTGCATTATTTTGGTGATGCTTACATCCTGCCTAGAAAAGCCTATGACTGCTAGAGGAAGTGATTAAGGATGAGACTGAACTGCATTTGTATTCATTGTCAAGCAGATTCCAGGGAGACTACAAGCATTGTTTTTACCACAAAAGACTTTTTGCACTAAAGTGCTGTTTAACAGGTAGCTTCTACTCAGAAAATCATCGTGTTAAAAAGATGTCTTCTTGTATTATGTTTGAGAAGAAAATAGTATAGGTAACAGTAAAGGGTATCAAAGAGAGAATGAATGGCATGTCTTCTACTTATGATTTTGTGAGCTTTAGTTTCTACATGTGTAAAGCGGAGGCAATGTCTGCTATGCTTGGAGGATCATCTCTCTCTCCACTACCTTAATGTGTGCTCACAATCCATTCATGACAACTCACAACTGAACTTTACCGAGTGATTATTGTGTGTAAAGAAGTCTTTTATGTGATTTACGTGTGTTAATGTAACCAAGCAGGAGCCCGTGGGGGCCTTCCCCCATATCCTCTGCTTTAGCTACAGTATTTGATGCACATTTTCTGAGTTGTTTTGCAGATGTAAAAAATACCCTCTCCGGGCTTCCCTGGTGGCGCAGTGGTTGAGAGTCCGCCTGCTGATGCAGGGGACACGGGTTCGTGCCCCAGTCCGGGAAGATCCCACATGCCGCGGAGCGGCTGGGCCCGTGAGCCATGGCCACTGAGCCTGCGCATCTGGAGCCTGTGCTCCGCAACGGGAGAGGGCACAACAGTGAGAGGCCCGCGTACCGCAAAAAAAAAAAAAAAAAAAAAAAAAAAAACCAAAAAAAAAACCCTCTCCAACAAATGGAAGATGTTAACTACTTGATGACCGTGAGCACATAGCCCCAGACCTCTTGGAACCTAAAGACTGATAATGTTAACCCCTGTGACACCACCCTGCTACCTCACCATCAGCCAATAAGAGAATTGTGCACAAGCTGGTCACATACCCTGCAACCCCACCTCCCTTACCTGGCTTTTCAAAGTGCTTTGCTAAAACCTTTCAGGGAGTTTGAGGCTTTTAGGTCATGAGCCACACATCTCCTTGCATGACCCTGCAATAAATCTTTCTCTGCTCGACTCTGACATTTCAGTTTGTTTGGCCTCACTTGGGTGTTGGGCACACTTCTTGCAATAACATTAACTCTTTTAATCCTTGTAACATTTCTATGAGCTTCATGCTATGATAATCCACATTTGACAGGTTAGTAAACCAGGGCACAGAGAGGTAGGTAATTTGCTCCAATTTATACAACTAGTAAGGGGTGAAAGCTGTTCCATGAACCCAGATTACCTGGTCCAGAACTGTAGTCTTAAATTTTACTGTCCTAAATTCTAATCTCTGAAACTTTGGCTTGATCTAGGTCTGCCAGAAATGTTTTTCTTGTATCCTTCTCTAAAGTAATTCCCAGTCACTTTTCAAGGTTCTCTACAGGTGTAAGCTCTTTTTAGAAATATTTCCCTGAATTCTCACACCCCAAGCTCCTCTGTGCTACTATGGAAATCAGTGTTAACAACCTGAATCACACTATAATTCAACTGCTTTTTCCTACTTTCTTTGTTTTTCTCACCTTGTTTGAGAACCTTAAGGGCAGAGATGTTATAATTTGCAATAAGTGTTTCCTGAATGTAAATAGTAATATGTGGAGATAACATGAGATAATCTGGTAAAACTGTTTTCTGAATCGTAAAGTACCATGCAAATATTATATATAATGATTATCCATTCATAAGGCACTCAGACAGCATTCTCTATATTGAAAAGAAAATAGGAAAACTTTGAAAGGAAAATAGTACAACAATGCAAGCATTGCTAATTTATGCCTGATAAAATAGAAAACATTAACTTTACTGAATAGCAGATATTAAGTAAAGAAATTTTCTGCCAGTAAATATTATTTGATACCAGATTCTGATGAAGAAGAGTGACAATGCAGCCTAAATCCATTATACACTTTGTTGAATAGCAGAATAAGGAGGTGAGAGAAGGCTTGCCACATCAGTGCCTTAATATATGCTGTGAAGATAGATATCTCTGTATTCCTGGGAGAATGCACAGTGAGAATGAAGACAGGAGTGCCAAAAAGGATCACAAGGCTCTCCTTCCAAAAACAAGTGAATTAATCACTGGCATCTTTGTCTAACGTGGAAACAATAGTGGATAGAGTCTGGAAGTCAGCTTAGAAGAAGATATAGTTGGTTTCCAGAGTCAGAGAGAAGCTCTTCTTACTATAGATTTGGCCCCTTGAGAAGGTTGTGGTACAGTTCCTATTCCTTCCAACTGTGGATAGTAATATCTACATCATCGGATTCTTGTGGAGATTTGAAGGTGATTATGTAGATTGAGCTGGACATCAGCACATATATAATAGGCATTTAATAAATGTCAATTTTGTCTAATCTCTAAACCGTTGTTTTCCTCATATGTGTAACGATCTACACTAATTAGTAGACCAGGATATAACATAGTTTTAAGATTTTGGTTTTAAGTGATTGCAAATATAGGCCTTGTTTAAATTAGAGTTTCCTTTAAAACTCTTCTTAACTAATCCTATTTATATATGTAATCAAAATATAATTGATTACAACGGTTACCTGAGTTACGGTTGTATTATAATTACTCTCAGAAAATGTATGAATCTACAGTGTGTCTAACCCTAATTCCTTAGTAATCAATATACTATAGCATTGTCCAAGAACAATAGAATTTAACAATTCACTGTTAGGTATAATACACTTATCCCTAAGAACATCTATGACTGCTAATCATATGAAACAAAGTAGTAAAGAAATAGACTGAGGAGGGCAGAGATTATCTTATAACTTCCATTTCCAATTTTAATAGGATATTTGAATTTCTATATAGCATAAACACTAGACACACAATTCAGCACTTATATCAAAAACAGTGCTGACTACTTATAAAAAAAAGTGTGGATGAGATAACATGCCTCAAGTGTTGCATACTGTGGTTTAACCACGGCTCAAGGACTAGGAGTGGAGAGAGGAAGTTGAGAATTATAAAGCAGGACTTTTAATATGTATTCACTTTCACATTCATCATCACAGATAGCCAGGGAATATATTAATTTTTCCAAATTTTATAGATGAGGAAATAGGCTATAGAATAATTAATGCACTGGGCCAAGACACATAGAGATAAGGAAAGTCTCATGAAACTTTAGGGTCAGTAAAATGTTCATAATGATAACACCTAGTGTCTGTGAAGTGCCAGACACTGTCCTAGAGGTTCAAGATATAAAAGTCAGGGAGGCAAACAAAGTTGTTGATTTCACAGAGTTTTTTTTTTTTCCTCCCCTGGGGAAGATGGGCCATAAAGAAGTCATCCAATAAATAACTAGCATAACTTTCAGAATTATAAGTGCTGTGGCATAAATAAATCTGGAAGAGGGGATAGGTCATGATGAGGGAAGCACTCATATTTTATATAGTTTAGCCATGAAAGCTTTTCTGAGATGTGAAATGTAAGCACTATCCAAGGGATGTGCAGTAGAAAGTCCCGAGAAGCCCTAAGGACAGATGTTCTAGGTTGAGGCCCTTGGTAGAGATGAGCTTAGCATGTTCCAAGAATTTCAAGACAGGGGTAATGGGACCAGAAAGAGCAAGGGTGGGGGTTGGAGATGATAGGAATTGAAGTCAGAGAAGGAAGCAGCAGCCAAATAATGCATGAACTTGTAGGAACTGTGAATACTTTTACCCCAGGGAGTGAAATAATCTGATTTGTGTTTTTAAAGGATGGAAACATTATTGGATATAATAATTCCTAGATATCTCAGATTTCAGTAAGTCTTACATTGATCATTATATAATTCCTGGCCCCTAAAAGAAAGAGATGACACACTCCACAACAAGTGTTTACTGAATGGAAGGTTTACAGAGGCTTGAATAGGGTTAAGAGCTCCCCAGTGTATTCAGTGGTTTCAGATATAGTCTTTGCTCCTACCAGTAATTTCTGTTGTATAATCATTTTTAAGAACCTGGGCCAGTATAGTGACTCTCTTTTCTGCCTCACAGTTTAATGGCCTAAGGAGCCCACGTGAAGATGAGAATGTTGTATGGCTGTATTCCCACATTGAGGCAATTTC
Organism: Mesoplodon densirostris; assembly: GCF_025265405.1. Classification (NCBI taxonomy): domain Eukaryota; kingdom Metazoa; phylum Chordata; class Mammalia; order Artiodactyla; family Ziphiidae; genus Mesoplodon; species Mesoplodon densirostris. Next base: position 33,257,907 of record NC_082667.1, read on the forward strand.
CCATTTGGGTACAAGACTTCTCAACTTACTGAACCAAAAGAAAAAGGGACAGGAAGCAAAAATTTCTCAAGGGAATTATTAAGTGAAATAGTGTCAAGAGTCACTTTCATTTCTATATTTTAATCCCTGGATGCATGTAATGCATCTACAAGGGAGATTTCACCTAATGTTACTTACTGGTCTAGAGCATGTACTACACCCTTTAAGTGTGAACCACGTGTTTACAGGGTGTTTTCTTCTAGCTGTTGCTGTAACTAAACTTTCAACAGGTTTTTCCGTGGTTCTATCAGAAGAGCTTTTGCCTGATGATGGGATTGAGATTGGAAAGCTAATGCAAGACAGTACTTTAAATCTCAAGTGAGTGCATTCGTGTTGACAAATTAAAAAAAAAATCATACATGTGCTCATGATCCTTCTGATTCAAATTGGCAAGATCTTGTAATTTTTCTGTTGTATAGGCTAACTCCTCTTGGGCCAGGCTTTGTTTTTTGTGCCAGCCCTGTTGGCAGCTACCTCTCAGTATGTGCTTAGAGGTCATGAGGGAAGGTAGAAATATGTTTTCTTTAGCAAGAAAGTTCTGTGTGATTTAGATGTTCAAGTCCTTTTCCTTGGCTACTTCGGATCAGGTGTTCCCATCCTGTATCTCAGAGTCTCAGTCTTTTCCCTACACTATTGGAAAATTGGTTGGGGAATTCCCTGCTGGTCCAGTGGTTGAGACTCCTCGCTTTCAGTGCCAAGGGCCCAGGTTCAATCCCTTGCAGGGAACTAAGATCCCACAAGCTGTGCAGTGTTGCCAAAAAAAAAAAAAAAAAAAAAAAAATGAATTGAAGACAGTGGATTTGGCAACTTTACAACCTGTATATTCAGTCCCAGAGATTGTTCCATAATCATTAAAACTGGTAGTTTTTTTCTCTCCTGGCCTGAATTGGGCATTAAAAGCATATACTTTGTCCATTTTTCTGTGTAGCCTCTAGTTTTCTCAGAAGTAGCATTTTAAACCACACTTTTTCTTTATTCTTCATTAACATTCTAAGTTGTCAAAGCTACTCTAACTCTCACATCTTACACTCCATTTGCACTACTTTGCATACCCTATCACTGTAAATTGTATAATCATGATATCATTGAAAGTCATATGCTATCAGAGTCCCATTCTCACCAGAATATTCATGCATTTGTCAAATATATGAAAAAATCCAATCCCGTATTCCCATTTTGAGAATCTCTTTCTTGGATCCCCTCCTGGTATCATTGTATCAGGGTCCCAGCAAGAAAATAAGTACAGGCTCAAAATGGGTTATTAAATACTGTTTAATAGAAGGACTATTATGAGAATGTGGACAGTTAAAGAAAACTACCAAGGATTGATGAAGCACCCTGGGCTAGCAGCTGAGTTAAGCAATTACTACCTATGATTTTAAGGGGACAGAAGGTGAGAGTTACTAGCAGAACCTGAGAGCAATCCAGCTGTAGATAAGAACCACCAGTCAAGAGAGGAAATTTTTTTTTTAATTTATTTATTTATTCTTGTCTGTGTTGGGTCTTCATTTCTGTGTGAGGGCTTTCTCTAGTTGTGGCAAGTGGGGGCCACTCTTCATCACGGTGTGCGGGCCTCTCACTATTGCGGCCTCTCTTGTTGTGGAGCACAGGCTCCAGATGCGCAGGCTCAGTAGTTGAGGCTCGCGGGCCCAGTTGCTCCGCGGCATGTGGGATCTTCCCATACCAGGGCTCGAACCCGTGTCCCCTGCATTAGCAGGCAGATTCTCAACCACTGCGCCACCAGGGAAGCCCAAGAGAGGAAATTTTAACAGAGGAAATTATTCACTGCCAGCCTAGAGCCCTGAAAGTAGAGAGCCTCTCTTTTTATCCCACTCTTCAGTCTCTTTCTAGTATTTATCATTGGTCAAAACCAAATAGAAATTGGAGAACAAAGAAACCATTTAGATAATACTTCTGGGACACCATTTTTGTGCATGATATCTGGCGGTATCTACGAAAAGAATACATTGGCCTTGCACGTGAAGCTTCAGCTACTGAGAACCAGGCTAAACAATTCTCGTTTACTCTCAAACTCTGAAACTTTAGGTGTCTCAGTCCAGGAATCCACAGATTTACATGCACCCTGTGTGAGCTGTACTGCAGTATAGTAAGTAAGCTTTAGAGTCATTTGTCAGGGACTGTGTTTTATTATTGATTTCTTGAAAAACAATCAGGCAAGATGGACATTAAAATTGCACCAATTTACTGAAATTGCTGTGGCTTTGGTAACTCCTCTATAGGCTGCAATTTGAAATGAACTGTCAGAAACAGTGTTCCATAGAATCCCTTATTATGCAAGTCTCTTTTCATGCTATCTATAATATAATAGAATAATGATAAAAAGAACAGGTTTGGGTATAATTCATTTTAGCAAATACATTTTTATCTATCATGGATGATTATTATCTGGTTGGAAAATTAAATGTGATTCTCAAAAGGCATTCCCAATAAAGTTTCTATAATTTAGTAAGGTGATAAAAAACAATCCAACATCATTTATTCAATATCTATTATATGTCTAACAGTGTTAAAGGCTGTCTCAAAGAACTGGGAAATTATTACATACTGCCTTTTAAAGGTTAATTAACTGACCTCCTGACACAGAGGATATAGATACAGCAACTCATACTGCTGGTGTGGGGCACTGGACATCAAAATTGGCCTTTTTTTTTTTAAATAAAAACTCTATCACTTCCAATTTGATATTGTCTCCAAGGTCCACACCTGTGTTTCTGTATAACACAAATTGGTTTTTGTTAATATATAGAGTAACTTTCAATTTTAAATTATATATCTATTTTAAATACATATTAAAGAAATATAAGTAGATGAGTCAAAAATTTGAACCAATTTAAATAAATATATTAAACAAACAGATAGTATGCAGATAACATTATGAATGTGGTATGTAAATGAATAAAGTTTGGGAAATATTACCTTATAAAAAGCTACTTACAAGGGTAATAAAGATTATAGTAGGATGCATAGGGTGGAACATATTAGGAAAAATTGGTGTCTTCGGGGGTTTAGCATCTAACTGTACTAGGTGCAAACATGATGTCAGTAGTAGCCTACCAAATGATTAACAATTATTAGATGTTAAGTCTACTTTTTAGTAGATTGAAATGATAATTTCACAACCACATATAAATAAAATACAATATACCATTATTCTAGATTGTGGAGAACAGTATTCTTGGAATTACCCAAAAGATTTTCTCTTCCTAGTTCCATTAAATTAAACAGTGAAGTTCAGACATGAGAGGCACAGTAAAAATAGATTTCAATAGGGAAAAGGAGTGGAACAGACATTTTTCAGTCAATGATATTCAAATCCTTACAGCATCATTGTGACTCTGGCCTAATAACTTTTTCATTCCTGTTTTGCCATGAAAGAAAATGTGGCTAAAGTAATATGTTTTGGAGTCAAAGAGACTTACATTACAGTCTTGGATCCACCACTTACTAGGCATGTGACCTTGGGCAGATTATTTAACCCCATTGACACTTAGTTTTCTCATTTGTGTAATCAAAATGCAGTTATGTTTCTAAAATTCAAAGATATTAAAACATGCTACTTAGATTCTGAGATATTCTGAATAAAGACTTTATTAATAATAATTTATAGTTATAATAAATCAATAACTTTATTAATAATAATAGGAACTGTCTCACTGAATACACAAGGATATAGAAGCTATGAAGCACACAGGCTGCTGACGTGTCCCCTTCACAAATAAACCAGTGATGCTGCTTCTTGTGACCATCTGCCTCTTCCTGTGAAGGAAGAGTGACCATATAAGGCTGCAGATGCTCAACACAACTGCTTCTCTCCCTGAGGCTGAGGGGACTGAGGTGACTTCTGTGGCTCTTGGGGAGATTCTCTGCAACTTAAGTTACGTTTTTTTCAACCTTGATTTCATCCAATACTTCTGTATATCACTGACATCAAAGAGAAATTTTGGGTTATGTGGCCATGTTCCTTCATGCACATTGAACTTGCCTTCCTCCTGTTTCTGAAGTGAGAAAGAAGAGTCATTGGTGAGCTGAACTCATTCATGAAGAAAGCAGGGCCTATGTTGTGTTGGACTTGTCTGGTTAATAGATGGAATTTGGAAGTGGATGCCTGATTTCTAGTCCTGGTTTTGCCATGTACAGGCTATGTAACCTTGATTATGCTTTGGTCTCCCTCATCCTGTTAGAGAGTTTATGATAATGTCCACCTTATATGGTTGTTGTGTGGATTAAATGAGATAGCTCATGTCAAGTGCTCAGCATAGTGCCTGGTAAGGAGCACACCAAGTTTAGCTATAACTTCTGTTGTTTACTTGCTCCTGTGATCTTGGGTAAGATAACTTTCCTGTGTCAAGAACCTGGGATGTTTAAATAGACTCCAGACTCCCCTGGGGGGTTAGTTCATAACCTTGATGGTCCATTAAAGTTTTTAGGGAGGTTATAAAAACGTAGTAGTAAAAGTCTGATTTAAAAGCATTACATTTAAATTAGCACTCAAATTATATACTAGAAATAATAAAAAAGTAAACAATTCCTTGTTAGGCTACACTGTGAGGTGATCTTTATTTATGATACTGTATCTAAATACAAAAATCTCAGAACTGAAGTAGAAAAGTGAACATGCCTAAACATGCCTAACATGCCTAGCATCAGTGATGAGATGCTTCATATTCCAGGTATAACTCAGGTAAAGTCTCTTAAGGATAAGGTACAAGAAAGTTGTATCAAAGTTGAAGAAGTGGCAGATGTCCATAAAATCCCCTCAGGGGAGAAGTTGATCCAAATGTGTCAGTTTGGCTTGACATCTTTCTCATAAGGGACCAGGCTGGGCATTTGTTTGGAAGTCTGTGTGTCTTTGGCACAAGGCACAGCTTGGGCAGTCATCACATAGAACAGGTGAGACCGCTTTCACTCATTAGTCAAGTGCCTCAGGGCTCCATTTTGAAGTATATTCTGTAGTGATCACCTTAGACATGCCCAAGGGCCAGGTGGGAACCATAAAATTATACAGGATCAACTTTAGGGCCACTTCCATTTATCAGAAATGAAAGACATCCCAGGTCAGTACATCCAGTAAGGGATATATAAGACCTGGTCTATTTCAACGACAGGGCCAAAAGACCACTGGTGGCTTAGAGGGCCTATCTCTGGAAGGTCTTGGTGAATCCATCTTCCTGGGGTTGGTTGTAAAAACAGCAATTTCTTTTTTTTTTTTAATTTTTAAACTTTTATTGGAGTATAGTTGATTTACAATGTTGTGTTAGTTTCAGGTATACAGCAAAGTGAATCTGTTATACATATACATATTGTATATCAACTCTTTTTTAGGTTCTTTTCCCATATAGGCCATTACGGAGTATTGAGTAGAGTTCTCTGTGCTATACTGTAGGTTCTTACTAATTATCTGTTTTATATATATATTAGTGTGTATATGTCAATCCCAATCTTCCAATTTATCCCTTCCCTTCAAAACACCAATTTCTGAAACATTACCAGTTTCTGTCTGTCTTGTCTTTGTACACATCAGAAGCTTGTAATTCATACTAATCTCCTGTCAAGCCTTTCTATAGCATGACTAAGTGCAGAGGGTTTATGGATTTATCACTGAGAATAAACTTCTGTGGTTTACAGGCTCCCTTTGTTTTCTGGCAGAAAAAAAGAAAACATCCTTTGGGATTTATTTTCAGTCATGTAACTTAAATATTGAAAACAAAATTGAATGTATTGAATTTTAAATGCAGTTTAAAATATTTGAATGTATTTACTTAATTGTATGTGAAAGGGATAACTATTATTCTAAAGTTCTTAAAAGTGAAGGTTAAAGTGACAACACAGCAGCAATAAGCACAGTTGGTACTTAGATATTGATTTCTAAATGCCATTTTTCAATAAAAGGAAGCAGTGTTATTTGGCGAAACAGATGCTTCTATGTCTGGGAGAGAAAAAATAGAAGCTATTTTTCAGCCATTTTCATATGTTGCCATCATATTTCGTACTTCTATCTTTTTTTTATACCAGCAATGCTATTAAAGAGATGTTATTAACTTTCAGAAGGAATGAATTATCATTATCTTGTGTGAAGAAATTGTCTTCTCTAGGATGTATGCCCTGTACCATAAGCCTTCTTTGTAATAAAGACTTCTTTAACAAATCTTACAACTAAGGTGCCTCTTTGCAACAGTATTTCCATTTTTTGAGTGTTAATTTGATTAACACTCATTTTACTTGAGTACCTAGTGTGATTGTTGATACTTTGTAATGGCGCTGCTTCTGAAAGTAATTTAAAAATTTGAGTAAGTTTGAGAAGTTTACAGAGTATTTATTCATTATTTCCTCAGTAAGTCAGTTTAATGTTCATTCTTCCATTACCTTGTCACTGGAATAAAGAATATGGATGTTTGAGAGCTGACTTGCATGTAAAAATTTTAGTTTTAGACATCATTTTGCCAAAATTTAGCATTGTGATGCTTTCTAAAAACAATATTTTGCAAATACTATGTCACTGCAAAATTTCCAAGACTGTATAGAAAAAAATTACAATTGGACAAAGATTGGCAATTATTTTGGAAAGAATCTGTGAATTACATGTAAATGTCTCCTAACATTCAAGAATTTTTTTAAATAAAAACTTATTTTTACCTAAACAAAATATCTTGTAATGGCAGAAAGTAAGGACGTGCCCAAAAAACAGAATATAGAGGCTTGTTGTGAAAGGGACTGAACTTAATGACTTACTTCTAAATAATACAGTGTGGTAGAAGGAAAAAATATAACTTTACAGTGGAGAAACCTTACAAGCACTGTCTCAGCCAGGTAAGCAAAGCTAACATCATCATGAGAAGCCATACTGATACCCATAACCTTGATGCGATGTGGTAAGAGTGACATTTCACCTTTGTGATCTTCCTCGAAAACCACATAACCCAAGTCTAATCATGAAAATTACGTCAGACAAATTCCAACTGAGGGACATTCTACAAAATACCTGACCAGCACTCCTCCAAATTGTTATCGAGGTCATCAAAAATAAGGAAATTCTGTGAATGTCATCAAAAAAAAAAAAAAAGATTAAGAAGACGTGATGATTAAATGCAACGTAGCATCCTGGTCTGAATCCTGGAACAGGAAAAGGTAAAACTAGTAAAACGTAAATAAAATCGGGAGCTTCCCTGGTGGCGCAGTGGTTGAGAGTCTGCCTGCCGATGCAGGGGACATGGGTTCGTGTCCCGGTCCGGGGAGATCCCACATGCCGCAGAGTGGCTGGGCCCGTGAGCCATGGCTGCTGAGCCTGCGTGTCCAGAGCCTGTGCTCCTCAACGGGAGAGGCCACAACAGTGAGAGGCCCGTGTACCGCTAAATAAATAAATAAATAAATAAAATCAGAAGTTTAGTTCAGAGCAATGGACCGATGTTGATTTCTTAGTTTTAATAAGTGTACCATGGTGATGTAGGATATTAACAGTAGTAGAAACTGGGTGAAGAATATTTGGAACTCTCTACTATTATAATTTTTCTATTAAAAATTATTCCAAAATCTCTGTTAAAGGAGGATGGTTAAAATATACTTGACTGTGAAATATAAAGGCACATACATATTTATCAACAAACATTCACCATTCACAGAATATTGTAACTATGTGCTTTTCCTGAGAAATTTACAAGGGCGGGGGGAACCTTCAGACAACCAAGATGACAAGGGACCCAGAAATAGGGACTGGTGTTCAGCATTAAATATCTACCTGTTCAGATAACTTAGAAATTCTAATATGAGTTTACACATAGTGCTTTTGAACGTGTATATATGTGTGCATGTATGTAAATGCATATATGTATATTTACATGCATGTATAAATATGTATATTCAAATATATATAAGAAAATATACAAATCTTTCTTGACTTATGATGTGGTTACATATGATAAACCTATCATAAGTTGAAACCTTCATAGTATACACCTAACATACTGAACACCACAGCTTAGCCTAGCCTACCTTAAACGTGCTCAAAACACATTAGCCTACAGTTGGGCAAAATCATCTAACACAAAGCCTATTTTATAATACAGTGTTGAATATTGTATGTAATTTATTGAATACAGTACTGAAAATGAACCAATGGTTGTATGGGTACAGAATGGTTCTACATGTATTGGTTGTTTACCAAACTTCATATGGAAGTTCCCTTGCTTATAAAAACTGCCTGCCACCTAACAGTCCTGAAAGGTCTGCCTCTTTCTTTGGTCTCTCCTTGCCCTCCAAGTGCAGGGGCCAGTTTCAGATTTCATCCAGGGAACTACTGAGTTTGCAAACCACCAATAAGGATCTGATCTACTCAGACTTTATAATGAAGGTAAACCAGGCCATTCACTATATTTTGTACATGTCTCAATAATTTTGTTATCATCACCCTTGCTTTATCATAATTTTATTTTTTTAGAGCCTTTCTTCATGACCCATGTAGTTTAATACCTCTTTTTCCAGCTCCTTTCTCCTTCAGTGAACGTAAATGAACCAGCACAGGAGCTCTCCTTAAAGTTCACATTCCTTGGCTTTGTGTTTTTCTTTGTGGCTCTAGAAAAACTCAGATCCAAAGGCCCTGAGCAATAGGTGTGTCACCACAGAGATTCCAGTAAAGAGCTTTTCGTGTAGGGAGTGGATAGTGTATAAGACAAAGTGCTGAGATTGTGAGAGCTCAGAAATGGTGCCTAGGTCTAAACAGACCCCTCTCTAGAGCTAATGCTGAAGAATGCTATGAGGAAGAAGCCCAATGATGGAACAGGGCTAGGGAGCTGTCTCTCATCATCAAGATTTCTCTCTGTGTGGTTTTAGAGCCCAGAAACCTGGACGTTTACCTTTCACCTGAGTCAGCCAGGCCCGTCTCCTCATCAGTTGCTGTCAAAATGGGACACTTGCAGCCGCTGACCCCTCTCTTGTTACTCTAGCCCTGGAAGTTCCTCTCATGAGCTCCCCCTGCATCCCCACCCCAGTCCCAGTGTCTCCAGTTGCCACTGGCTGCTGGGAGCCCGTTGCTTTCTTAAATTCACAGGGCCCTGGGATCTGCAAGGAATCTGAGAAACCAAGCAGAAATCTTCTCTGAGAAGTGTGATGTGCACTGTGTGGTGGGCACACACCAGCTCCATCCTGTAGATTCCTTCCCTGTGCCTCCAGAGTCTCACTCTGAGATTCCTTGGTGATGAGCAACCTATAAACAAAGATTGTGAAACTGACACTGCAGCCTCTGCAACCACCGCTGCTCAAACAAGACACCCCAATGATGAGGGAAAGATCACAGTAAAAGGAAGCCCAAGGTGAAGAGCAGAGGGAGTGGGTGAGCCACAGAGCTAAGGCTAGTTTATTCTCCCACTCTATGAAATGTTGTTGCACACTTAAAAAAAAATAACTTTGTTCAAACATCCAATACCTCTGTACTTCTTCACTCTCATTTGCTAGCATCACTCATGTTTAAATGAGAAAACAGAAGCAATCAGATGAAAATGCACCATTTTTCTGTTACCAGAATCTGTGACTACTTACTCTGGCACTCACATAAACTTTACTTATATTTCTTTTTTTTTTTTTTTTTTTTTTTGCAGTACGCTGGCCTCTTGCTCTTGTGGCCTCTCCCGTTGCGGAGCACAGGATCCAGAAGCGCAGGCTCAGCGGCCACGGCTCACGGACCCATCTGCTCCGCAGCATGTGGGAATCTTCCCAGACCGAGGCACGAACCCGTGTCCCCTGCATTAGCAGGCAGACTCTCAACCACTGCGCCACCAGGGAAGCCCTTAGCTACCCTTCTTAAAAGTCAATGACTTCAGGGGCTTCCCTGGTGGCGCAGTGGTTGAGAGTCCGCCTGCCGAGGGTCCCACATGCCGCGGAGCGACTGGGCCCGTGAACCATGGCCGCTGAGCCTGCGTTTCCGGAGCCTGTGCTCCGCAACAGGAGAGGCCACGGCAGTGAGAGGCCCGCGTACCGGAAAAAAAAAAAAAAAAAAAAAAAAAAAAAAAAGTCAACGGCTTCACTTAACTTTCTTCCTGCTTTCTTAGATTTGTTCCTCTTGACCAGATCATTTCCTACAAAAGAAAAATATTCTGAAAAGGTAACCATTTTTTACAAATGAACTTTTTGAGGTATAATTTATATGCAATGAAATGCATGAATCTTAAACTGCCTTCACTGCTTAAGATCGCTTTTTTCCCCCCACCTCCTACCCCCCCCCCCCCCATTTAATTGCACACGTTCCCAGCTTCACTTAGCCCCGTTGTTTTACAGGAACTTGTAGTCAGCTCCTGCCCCGTGATAGGCAGCTGCCGCTGGTTGGGACCACCCGCCCTAAAGTTGGGCCAGCGCAGGTGTCTCTGATGAATAGCCTTTTAACGTCAGAGCTCCGGAAAGCCCACCCTCCCAGTTTGCTAAGGGAGTCCGTTTGCGCCTGCGTAGAACACTGATTACCGTACCTTTTTCCCTACTTCCGACCTTTCCCCACACCTAAGACCACCCTGAGTATCCCATAAATACAAGTCCCCTCGCCTTGAGGAGGTGGGTTTGAAGCTTGTTCTCTTATCTCCTGGCTCGGCTACCTTGTGAATAAGCTCGTTCTCTCCCGCAAACCTCGCTGGCGTCTCAGCGTTTGCCTCGCGCTTTGGGCAAATGGACCTGGTTCGGTAGGTAATACTATCTTTTCATTTTTTCTTTCTTCTTTCTGGAGCCTCAACAAAGTGTCTGTATTAACATTTTAATGCTAGTACAAACAGCAGCTTAAAACAGGTATTATTATATAGTACTGTAGGCCAGAAGTCTGACTAGGGTCTCATTAGCTGAAATCAAAATGGCAAGGAGGCCATGTTCCTTTCTGGAGATTCTTAGAGGGAAAAAATCCATTCCCTTCGTTCATTTTGTTGGAAGAATTGAGTTCCATGTGCTTGTAGGGCAGAGGGCCTGTATTTTTGCTGGCTGTCTGCTCAGGGCCATTCTTAGCTTCTAAAGGTCACCTGTGTTTTGTGGCTCTTGGCAACTCTCCCTCCATCTTCAAAGCCAGCAAAGGAAGATAGAATGTCTCACATTTGGAATCTCTGCTACCTCCTTTTCTATAATTTCATCCCTCTTGCCCGAGCCAGAAATAATCCTCTCATTTTAAGGATACCTGTGAATAAATTGGGCCCACCTGGGTGATCCAGAATAATTACCTTAATCACATGTGAAAAATGCTATTGACAGTTTAAAGTAACCTATTCACAGATCCCAGGAATTAAAGTGTGCCTGTTTTTGGAGGGCCATTATTCTAAGTATCCCAGTGACCCAAAACACAGAGACCCCTTCAAGTTTAGTCAACAAAGGAGAAAATCCAAGTTCCTGGTAGTGGGATTCGCAAGGTATAAAATTAATTTAACAAGGGTCTAATGGCACTTAACATAAAAGCAGAGATTTCATAATTTTAAAATGCTAGTTTATGCCACTGTAAAACTATTTATATATGATATACAACCTTTAAATTCTTCTCATCAAGTGTAAGACAGCAAATTGACTCTGTTAGAAGTACACGGGTTTCTCATTAAGATTTTGGAACTGGGATTTAGGGCTTTTATGAAGATAGAGAGATGAGGGGATGACTAGCAGGTTTAACAACCTGCTATTCCCATAATCACTACGTGGAATATTGTTGGAAAAAGAAGTCAAGAAGTGCTTCTATAGTATTCTCTCCAGCAAGTAATAACACCTGGATTACTGAAGCATCATGTTAAGGGAAGTGAGATTTATACCTTTAATTATAATAGCAGATGATTGTAACATGTGAAGCCGTGCCCAGTGCTTTGTCACACCTCAGAAACATGGTAAAGTTATAGTTCTAGGGCTTTGAGAGAATTAAGCTTATGGATAAATTTTGCTTGGACAACAGCATATGTCAATGAGTACTGGATGTACTCAAACTCTGTCTTCAATGCGATTGACAAAATTGGAAACTTTTGCTGTTTGAAACTGTTTGTGCTTTAAATAAAATCAGGCTGGAGCCTATAATAAGTCAGAATAAATTAGATTTAGCCCCCGTTCTGTACTAGTTGAGATCCAAGAAAAAGTAAATTGCTCAACAATCTTCCTCTCAAATCTTAGAGGTTAAAGGCATATACAAATATAGTACAAACTAGAACTTAGTAATGTCAGGGAGAGGTAAAAACTGATCTGTAGGATCAGAGGAAGGAACAATTTTAAAAGTGGGGTAGGGCCTCCCTGGTGGCGCAGTGGTTAAGAGTCCGCCTGCCGATGCAGGGGATACGGGTTCGTGCCCCGGTCTGGGAGGATCCCATATGCCGCGGAGCGGCTGGGCCCGTGAGCCATGGCCGCTGGGCCTGCGCGTCCGGAGCCTGTGCTCCACAACAGGAGAGGCCACAACAGTGAGAGGCCCACATACCGCAAAAAGAAAGAAAAAAAAAAAAAAAAAAAAAGTGGGGTAACAGGAGGTAAGGAAGGCTTCTGGCAAGAAGGAGAATTTGAGCTGTATTTTAAAAAAGGATAGGTCTTTGATTATGTAAGCAAATGTGAAGAGGCAGGAGATTTTAGAGCAGGTAGGGTTAATTCTTTCAGTATAGCAAGAATGAATTGTCTGAGAGTAGATTAGTGCTATGTTTTGTATAGAGCCCAGAGTACCATATTCATATTGGTCCTTAATTTATTAATATTCACAGTGATGTAGAAGGAGAGCTACAAGATAATTTGAGGGAAAACATTTTTTTTCTATGTGCTTCTACCTAGGCATTTTTCTGGGCGTCTCATATCAACCTAGTTAATATAATCCTGTTTAAATTTTGACCTTACGTACAACAAAACTCATCTCAGTCAGGCTAATCAGGCTAATGCCCAAGGTTGCATACCTGGTGTTACCTATAATAGTAATAGAACATTATGTGTTGAGACAGTGCTTATCAGGATGGTAATAGACCAGTAGTTCCCACACCTATGTGTTTATTAGGATCACCTGGAGATCTCCTTAAATATCTTAATCCCAGATCTCACCGCTAGAGCTGTTAAGCCTTGATGCCTGGTGATGAATACAGGCATAAATAGTTTTCAGAGGTCTCAAAATGATTCCACTTTGCAACCAAGCTTGAAAACAAAGTGTACTACATGATCTCCTTTGAGCCTCACACAGCCCCAGGATATGAATTGTACCATCATCCCCATTTTACAGATAAGGAAACAGATGCCTAAATATACCAGGCATCTAAAGCCTCACATTAGAAATTATGGATCCAGGACTTGACCACAGGTGTTTTATCTCAAGCCATTTCAGTGCTTTGCTGTGATAGTCACAGCACACTTCTGTTTTCTCTTACAAAGCAAGAGATCTTTAGCTTTCTCATCATGCCATTTGCAGTGATGCTGACTTCTGTGCAGTAGAGAAAAAGTCTTGCTGAAGAAATTTAGTTTTCGAAGACTAAAATGCTCCAACATGAGTATTAATGTTGTGGTGGTAGTTTATTTTAAGCTGGCAGTTTCTTGATATCTATTTCCACTATTTCTGGAGTCTTCTTATCCAGAAATGCTTTTGTTAGAGAATACCTAGGAAATTGTCTCAAATGTTACCTCAGATTTTTAACTGATTTGGAATGAGGCTTCATCATCATCCAATCATATATAAAGTACCAATACATTTCAGTCCCTTAAAAGTTCTGGTGCCATATAGACAGCAGCACAGGAGAACTAACTGTAGTAATTGTAGACAAAAAGGAGAAGTTTTGATTATTCAATGGAGTTTTAGTAATCTCTTTTCACTCTTACCCAGCACATCACAGAATGTGAATGGTATAATGAAAGATCATTTGAATCTGGGTTCAAATGCTGTTTTGTTTTGTTTTTTTTCTGGGTGACTAAACCTCATTTTTATCATCTTTTAAGAGGGGATAATCCCTTACCAATAGGTCATTCTGAGAGTGAAATGAAATAAACATTCATAACACCTGTTACATGGAAGGTGCTTGATAACATGTTATAGTTAATTTTTATAATAGTTATTTTATATCACCAGTTTAGATTACTAGGTACTATTTTTGTCCCCTTTTCTCTTTAATTTCCCTTGCCACTACTTCATGGATGGGGAGGGAAAGCTGGGAGGGGCAGTAGTAAGAATCAAAAGAAACCAAATCCTTCCATGTGAGTTACTTTCCAAAACTAGAATTTGCATACTGGCTCCTTGATAGATGTATTCCCTTGATTTTAGAGCACAATCTCAATCTGAACATGTATTAAAATATCAAATATTGGGCCTCCCTGGTGGCGCAAGTGGTTGAGAGTCCGCCTGCCGATGCAGGGGATACGGGTTCGTGCCCCGGTCTGGGAGGATCCCATATGCCGCGGAGCGGCTGGGCCCGTGAGCCATGGCCGCTGGGCCTGCGCGTCCGGAACCTGTGCTCCACGACGGGGGAGGCCACAACAGTGAGAGGCCCGCATACCGCAAAAAAAAAAAAAAAAAAAAAAAAAAAATCAAATATTGACATAAATCTAGATGTTGACAAATACCCTGAGTTCCTGGAAAAGGCCTTTTAGGAAGCCATAAAAATTTTCTAAGTCCCAGAGATAGCTTCATCTGGAAAGATTTCAAGAACCAAAGCTGCAGTTGTTAGTGTGCATTTGTACTTAAGGTGAGATTTCAGATGAGTCAGACTGGAGTTCTGGGATCCTCATTTTATACGTACCAGTGTATTGTAATTGGGTCTCTGTAGTAGGTAGTGCCCCACCTGAGCATTTTTGACCTGTGCATCAGAGAGATGACACAATCAATGAAAGAGCTTACCTAAATTAGACTTGTTTGGGATGGTTAGAGTAGATTCTCAAAATAAAATGCCGGGCTTCCCTGGTGGCGCAGCAGTTGAGAGTCCGCCTGCCGATGCAGGGAACACGGGTTCGTGCCCCGGTCCGGGAAGATCCCACATGCCGCGGAGCGGCTGGGCCCGTGAGCCATGGCCGCTGAGCCTGCGCGTCCGGAGCCTGTGCTCTGCAACGGGAGAGGCCACAACAGTGAGAGGCCCGCGTACCACAAAAAAAAAAAATAATAAAAAAAATAATAATAAAAAAATAATAATAATAAAATAAAATGCCTCCATAATTCCCAAAGACAACATCAGAATGATTAAACCTTGTAAGGTTCTTATTATTTTGTGAATAAAAGCACTGTATGAATGATTACTTAGCAGTGGACACTCATGGATTAATTCAATACAATTAGTTAAGTGTCATTTGTCAGTAACAATGCTGGCTGCTGGAGATTCAATACCCTGGTGAGGTTAGATGATAAGATCAGTTTAAATAGAAGTGGTATTGCAGAACTCTATATGATACACCTTCACAGCAGAGTGTAACAGCCGGTGGAAATAGCAACAGGTAGAACATTTCAATTAAATATAAAAGTAGCTGTTTTTGAGAAGCACCTAGAAATAGAAGGAGTCACATGTAGAGGTAGTAAATTATATTATTGAATAAAGAAAAAAAATTCATTCATAGTCAAAGCACTGGGGCTGTGAGGGGTAGGTAACACAAGGACTAGGTAATATAAACTTTCTTTCAACTCCAGGATCCAGTGGCCATGAGAGACTACAGTGAAAGCTGATAGGAGCACCCTTGATATTTTAGTGAATTAAAAACAAAAGAGATGCATTTTGATTTTTGTTGGTCAGGCATGAGGCTGGGTCACATAGGGGAGAAAACCTTGAATTAAATAGACTTAGAATCCTTACTTTGCTTGTCCTTTGGACAAGTGGCTATTATTCGGAGTGTTGGCTTCCTCATGCATATAATGTAGACTAATGTTCTCAAATTTTAGGGTGAATTATAAATACATGGTGAGCTTGTAACGATGCCACTTAGGTGTCTGCTGTCAGTGGTTTTCGTTTCACACTTTGAGAAATGTTGACCTTAATAAATTGTTGATTTGAGAGGTCACTAATAATAAATACACAGTACTTTAACAAATATTAAAATAATAACTGTCCTTATCAGTATATCAGTAACTTCTCAGAAAGCTGCTGTACAATTCCTAGACTTCTGAACTTCAAGAGCCAAGGTTTGCCTCAGAGGACATGCTTATCATAAGATATCATCTTGGGTTCATTCCACATACTGTATGTATTTTCTGCAATCTGGTGGGGCCATTTAGAAAATGGCCTTTGGACTCTCGTGTAGTTTTTATTGAAAACAGACTTAGAAAACTTGAAATGGATCATGGAGAGCTCAGGGGCATATTGAATTTTCAGTTTGGGGTATGTTTAAATTACTTTAAAATGACTGGTTATTTTCATCAGCTTTTCTTAAAGGATAGTATTGGAGTCACATAGAGAAAATAAAGGCTATACCTGCTCCATCCCATTTTCCTGCAGCTTGAAACTGTGCTTCATATTGTTTAACAGAATGGTAACAATTAAAGAAATTGCACATTTTATTTTAATTTTCATTTAGGGGTTAAGACTTAGTGCTCAATGTAAACATGTTTTCAACTCCTAAATGTAGCCAATATTCATTTTGTCATAATGGGCTGAGGGAGAGGAAAGAAATAATGTCCCTGTGAGGCTTTGCTTGGTTTCCTGCAATTTTGTTCACATGCACATTCCTTACCGGGGAGTTAGTCCACAGCAAGTCATTGCCTAGGGACAGTAACAAAAGAAAAATGTGTAAAAGTGAAGTCCTGGAACAAAGAGAAAATTATGCCAGGGCTTACAAAT
This sequence comes from Mesoplodon densirostris, assembly GCF_025265405.1. NCBI lineage: Eukaryota > Metazoa > Chordata > Mammalia > Artiodactyla > Ziphiidae > Mesoplodon > Mesoplodon densirostris. The sequence continues at coordinate 33,274,664 of NC_082667.1, forward strand.
TAAACGTGATTTTCTTCAGGGATTTGTGAAGCCCTCATTTGCCTTATTCCCAATAGTTATCATGTGTGTCACCCTTGCAGGCTTTGAATTTTTTTTTTCCCCCCCGGTACGCGGGTCTCTCACTGCTGTGGCCTCTCCTGTTGCGGAGCACAGGCTCCGGACGCGCAGGCTCAGCGGCCATGGCTCATGGGCCTAGCCGCTCCGCGGCATGTGGGATCCTCCCGGACCGGGTCACGAACCCGTGTCCCCTGCATGGGCAGGCGGACTCTCAACCACTGCGCCACCAGGGAAGCCCAGGCTTTGGATTTTTGACATAAGCTTTTAAATTTTTTCTAAGCCAATTTGACCCAGAGAACACACTTAGAAACATCGCTCTGGCTGCATTACATCAAACAATCTGAAGAGGTTACTTCATATAAAACCTTTCCGTTACCGTGGTATTTTTTTTAAAAAGAAGCAGTGGTGCCTCTAAATGTTGCAGAGGAGGTAAGTAGTTTTCACGTTTTTGAAAACCAGTTGGCTGTTTTGCCTATTAGATAGCTATCCTGTATAATACCTGACCTTGGAGCATGTGATAATGTGACACATTTAATTTTCTTACCATAAATCTTGTGGACTTCTAAAGATTGGGGGTCAATTTGTTGATATGGAGAATATGAAGAGAAGCTATGCTAGGTAAGGAGCTCACCGAGTCAGTGATATGCAAATACAGATATCCATAATTCTGTGACCTACGCTAAGAAAATGTTAGCTCTTTCTTCTGGATCCTCATAGGATTTGGATTATGCTTATATTTAGCCTCTTTCACAGATGAATCTGCCTTTCTATTACTTGTGTAAGATGTATTTTGGGCAATAGATTATAAGCAATTTGAGGAAAGGAACAATAAAAACCTTTGTATTTCCTTCAGCACTTCGCAAAATACATTATCAGGAGCTTAATGATATTTGTCCAATAAAAATATACAATTTTCAAGATACATTGGACTGTATATTTCAATAAATGTAACTTGTTCACTGTATACATGAAGGAACTAAGTTTCAGAGAGGGAGTGTGACTTGCCCAGAGATGCTGTTAGTTAGGGGACATCAGTTTCAGGAGGACTGACTCTTAGTCCAACACACTTACCATCAGCCACATCAACTGGAATGAGAAGCATTGCCTTAATTATACATACTCTGTTTCAGTTAACTTCTTTTTCTCTTCTATTATTGAATTTCTGATTTAAAAAAATCAAAATAGTGATTAATCTGCACTTTCTAATAAGATAGCCATTTGGTACACAATGGTAATATTTCAGAAACATAGGCTCAAAATATTGCCTTTCCAAGCAAATTGTTCTTAACTACATGTTTTTGGTTTTTACATCTTTGCGTATAATTACTTTACAATGGTGTGTTAGTTTCTGCTATATAACAAAGTGAATCAGTTATACATATACATATGTTCCCATATCTCTTCCCTCTTGCAACACCCTCCCTCCCACCCTGCCTATCCCACCCCTCTAGGTGGTCACAAAGCACTGAGCTGATCTCCCTGTGCTATGCGGCTGCTTCCCACTAGCTATCTATTTTACGTTTGGTAGTGTATATATGTCCATGCCACTCTCTCGCTTTGTCACAGCTTACCCTTCTCCCTCCCCATATCCTCAAGTCCATTCTCTAGTAGGTCTGTGTCTTTATTCCTGTCTTACCCCTAGGTTCTTCATGACATTTTTTTTTTTTAGATTCCATATATATGTGTTAGCATACGGTATTTGTCTTTCTCTTTCTGACTTACTTCACTCTGTATGACAGACTCTAGGTCCATCCACCTCACTACAAATAACTCAATTTCGTTTCTTTTTATGGCTGAGTAATATTCCATTGTATATATGTGCCACATCTTCTTTATTCATTCATCCGATGATGGACACTTAGGTTGTTTCCATCTCCTGGCTATTGTAAATAGAGCTGCAATGAACATTTTGGTACATGACTCTTTTTGAATTATGGTTTTCTCAGGGTATATGCCCAGTAGTGGGATTGCTGGGTCATATGGTAGTTCTATTTGTAGTTTTTTAAGGAACCTCCATACTGTTCTCCATAGTGGCTGTACCAATTCACATTCCCACCAGCAGTGCAAGAGTGTTCCCTTTTCTCCACACCCTCTCCAGCATTTATTGTTTCTAGATTTTTTGATGATGGCCATTCTGACTGGTGTGAGATGATATCTCATTGTAGTTTTGATTTGCATTTCTCTAATGATTAATGATGTTGAGCATTCTTTCATGTGTTTGTGGCAATCTGTATATCTTCTTTGGAGAAATGTCTATTTAGGTCTTCTGCCCATTTTTGGATTGGGTTGTTTGTTTTTTTGTTATTGATCTGCATGAGCTGCTTGTAAATTTTGGAGGTTAATCCTTTGTCATTTGCTTCATTTGCAAATATTTTCTCCCATTCTGAGGGTTGTCTTTTGGTCTTGTTTATGGTTTCCTTTGCTGTGCAAAAGCTTTGAAGTTTCATTAGGTCCCATTTGTTTATTTTTGTTACATGTTTTTTTTTAATGAAAATAATGCTTGTTTTTTAGTCTCCAACCTCTCTTGATTCCTAGTTGATGCTATATGTTGCCTTGTAGCACTGCCTTATGTGCATCCTGCAAATTTTGATATGCTATGTTATTTTCATTTAATTCTAAATATTTTCTAATTTTCTTTATGATTTATTTAACCTATGGTATACTTAGAAGGGTGTTGTTTAATTTCCAAATATGTGGCCTTTCCCAGATATTTTTCCATTTTTAAGTTCTAACTTGATTCTGTTGTGGTAAAAGAACATATTCGCGTGACTTCAGTTGCTTAACACATTGTAACTATTTTATGGCACAAAATAAGATATAGTTTATCTTGGTAAATGTTTTATGTGAAGGTGAAAAAAATGCATATTTTGATATTGTTGGTTGGAGTATTCTGTAAATATCAATTAGGTAAATTTGGTTGATCATATTGTTCAAACTTTCTATGCCCTTACTGATTTTCTTTCTATTCTAAAAATTACTGACAGTATAATGTTTAAATCTCCAAATATAATTGTGCATATTTCTATTTATCTAATTTCTCAGTTTCCATTTGAATATTGAAGTTTTGTTAATTACATAAACATATTCTCTTGATGGATTGACGCTTTTATCACTGTAAACTGAAACTTTTATTTTTGGTAGTATTCTTTGTCTAATACTGGTATGTCTGATATTACTATAGCCACTTCTTGCCTTTTTTTGACAGCTTGCAAGCATGACATATATTTCTCATACATTTACATTTACTTCAGGTATCTTTTAAGGTTGGTTTATTATAGTTAAAATATAGTTGGCTCTTGTTTTTTATTAAATCAAATTGGTCACGTCCACTTGTTTTCAGTTGTTTTTATAGAAATTTCTTATGTCTCAGTTTATTTTAGCCTCCTTCTCAGTATATGTTTCAGACAACTCCCAGAAAAATATTAGGTGCATCCCCAGTTAGTTGAACTAACACAGTGGATCCAGGACCCAGACTCTTATTAAATTCACTCATATTTGTAAATATTTCCCAGTCTGATTCTATGTTCTCTTCTTGTTTAACAGAGCTAGAATATATCACACCATATATTCCCCAGATAAATTAGTAAGCTCTTGTAATTTATTTTTCACATTAATCTCTCTATTCTTGGATCAGACTTTGAATTATTTCCCCAGTTGAGAAAGGCTAGTATTACAGTACAGTAGTAATCTGGAGGAAGTGAGGGTAGTGATCTTGAGGAATGAAGAAAATCGCTGTTTTTCAGTTGGTTACCTGCTTCAGGTGATCTTTAAATAAGGCACGACCAGCCTCATTACACAAAATAGGATGGTTGCTTCTGCTGGCAAGAGACTCAGAGAATTTCATTCATAATATTCAAATTTACTCAGTTTTCATCAATTTCAATGTTCAAAATCTTACTGTTTCCTTATATTTCCCCAACTTTCAAATGAGACATGCAGTGATGTGATTAATTTAACTTATTGTAGTACAACAACATGTAGAATCCAATGGTAATGTTCAGCTGATTTTTTTCAGATACATCATCCTGTTTGGCTACAGGAGATCAGCATTCTTTTTAGCCTGGTCATAAAAACTCTGATTTTTTTCACCATGCCTTCTGAGCAGAAAATTAAACTCAGATTTGTATTTTCTTTTAAGATCCCAGTGATATCAGAATTAGCAATTTGACCACCAATCCTGCCCTAATTCTTATATTTATTTTGGCTTCACAAAAGATCGGCAGACTCAGTACCACCTGTGACAAAGACTTGCCTTCATTATTCATTTTATTCTAGATTATCATAGGCCGATTATTTGAATGACCATTTACCACTCTTTTGCCATATCATGAAGATGACCAATTGTATCCATATTCTACCAATGCCGATATCTTAACCAAACAGGTTTAACTGGTCAAATAACTGATTTCCTATTTTCATCTTTGTGGGTCTGCAGTTCTGCTTTCAAATACTGTATCAGTTAGGATTGAAAGAATAAAACAGAAACCACTAAAGGCATTTTAAAAAGGAATAGGAACAAGAAGAAATTTGAAATAAAAAGAATTATACCCCATCAAAACCATTGAAAAGTTAGAATTGTTCCATTCTGGACTCCTTAGAACAGTACCCATGAAAACACAGAACTGGCTCTGCAGACCTGGACCCTTTGTCACTGCCACAGTCTTTACCCAGAAATTCTTTGGGTCCCTCTCATTTCTTCTGGCTTCTTCTCAAATGTAGCTATATCAGTGAAGCCATCTCTGACCACCCAATATAACAACCCACCCAACATATTTCATATGCTATCATATTGTGTTATTTTCTCTATAGTAATTCTCATCTGACATTTATTTAATTGTACATTTCTTGACTATTTCTTCCAGTAGAATATCATTCTATAATGGGAGACTTTTGTTCACTGATATATTTTCCTGCTTAAAATTGTGTGTATATATTGTAGGTTCATAATATCTGGAGTGAATAGATGAATGGATGGATAAATGAAAATTTGTTCCTTTGTCCATGGTCTTCCTCCTACATTAAATGTGTTTTCCTCTTCTACATCTTCCCAATTTCTAAGCATAATTAAACATTCAGCTTACATCAGACATCCTCATGGCTTCTTCACACAATTTCCCTCCTTCCAGAAATCCTAGTTGCTTTTGTAGTCCATACCAGATTATTTAGGATTCTGCCATATATTTAAAACATGCAAACACTATTAAAACCTTACAAGATTTGTGGGGGCAAAGACTATCTCTTTGATTTATCTTAACATTCTGAGAACCTTATGTTTTAATGAGCATAGTTCAATGCCAAATAATATATAAATCGAGCAAGTATGCCCTGTTTTTCAAGGGCTTTGGCTATGTTATCATGCCAACAATAAACACTTTTGATTACTTACCATATGCCAGCTCTAGTTCTCCAAACCTTATATTTACTATCCTATACAACCATGACAAGGTAAAATAAATTTATGTATGGGGCAATCTGTTGTCAAGAATTTATATGACTTTGCTGCCATTAATACACATGGTATGTTGGGAGAAAGGGAACCAGACCTGGCTTTGCTGCTAATGAGTATTTGAAGCAAATTACTTCTCTGCCCTGGTCAGAGTTTCCTTGCATGCCAGCTGAAGGGATTGACAGGACTATCTCTAAGGCCCCTTCCTGTTCTAATAATCTATAAATCTGTGACTTAGAAAAATTGAAGCAATTCAAGGATGCTATTTACAAAAGTATAAAAAGTAGAATGTTAAGGAGGATAATTCCTCTGAAGAAATCAGAGATCCCCCAGGCTTCCCTAGCTCCATTGTCTATCACTCTCAATTTTCACGAACTTCATAGTTTAAATAAATTATCTCATAACTGGATATATATTCAAAAATGAAAGCTTAAAAATCGTTCCTAAAGCATAGACTAAAAATCTCTCTCTGAAGGAAATTTTAGTCTGTCTAAAAATTAGATAGAGACTAAATAAAATAATATTACTAGGAAGAAATCTTGTTTATTAAACTTCACTGATGAATGTAAGAGTTGGGGTCCTGACAGAAAAGAGGTCACACTCAAAGATTTGATGTAGGGCAACTTGCTGAGGTATAAACAGGGTAAAGAATCTAACCAAAAAATGTGAGGCAGCCACAGATGAACTCTATCAAGAAATTGTTACCTCATCTAGGCTTAAAAAGCAAGAGGAGGAAGTAAGGGCAATGAAAATAAACCATGGAAGAGGTGCCATCTCACAGAGGTGGTACCTTAGAATATAGCCATTGTCAGACCCACAGCAAGGCAGGCAGGCAGTGGCAGTAGCAGGTGTGAGTATCAATATCCCAACTTTTTCCCAGCCCTAAACTCCTGAGCCCTGTCATTGTCATCCTTTGGCCAACCAAGGGACATAGATGCTGTCTGTGGAGATACGTCTCCTAGATTATAGAGTGGGATAAAGAAGGTGTTGAAAATGGGTGAGGTAACACGAGATCAGATTATCAAATCAGATTCACACAAATCAGATTGTATCTGGTGTTAGATTTTCCTGATGTTTGCATCCTTGAAATCAAGAGACTGAGTCTAAACAGGAAAAGGTCTGGCACATTCAGGGACATCCTAGGTTCTTCTTTATTAATGAAATAACCTGGGTAACTTTTAGTTTATGGAACATCTCTATTCTATACCTCAGATGGTCACTATTTTTTATGACACTTCTAAGGATGCCAAGCCCCATAAAGCCATGTACCCCAGGTTTGTTTCCCATAAACAATTGTAATTAGGGACATCCTGCTAAGATAATTTCATAGATATGCACTCTCCTCCTAGAAAATATCATTCTGTTTAGCAGAAGTTCTTATACTCTTAAAAATAGATTAGAATTGTGCACATTCCTTCTTTCTTTACCTGGGAGTGTCTCTTTGATAAGGAGTAGAGTATTGGAGAGATGGTATATATGTTTTTATACTGCTAGCTGAATTTAAATTTAAAAGTGAGGCACCTTCAGTAATTTTCATAGAGGATAATGGGTAAAAGGAATTAAAAATTAACATAAAGCATAACTGCTTCTTTGGCAGCTACAGGGAGGCAGACTTAATGCTGCTCTTTTCTACCACCCATTTCATATTAAGCTTACCCATTCCCAGCAGCTCAGCATATTTTTTATTTGTTTGTTTTCTCTGCTAGGAAACCCAGATCTTCACTGGACGCATATCCTTACATGATCCTATTTCCCTATGTACAAGTCTGTCAAGGCTGCCATAACAAAATTTCATAGACTGGGTGGCTTAAGCAACACATTTCTTTTTTCACAGTTCTGGAGGCTAGAAATCCAAGATCAAGGCTCTGGGGGATTCAGTTCCTAGTAACGACTCTCTTCTTGGCTTGCAGATGGTCAGCAGTACACAGGGGAAGCTCTACTCATAATGTTGAAGGAGGTATTCTGAACATGTCCATCCACACAAACACAATACTGTTTTTTCATATCTGCTACTACATATCTCATTAACCAAAACAACTCAAAAGGGCATGTTTCAAGCTAAACAGGGAATGCACACACTTCCCATCATGAAGCCAGACAAGCCACTTGGTTGAGCCCATTAACTGTTAGGATGGAATATATTTTCCATAGAGTGTATTTATTTGGGGGAGTACTGAGTTAATAATTTTATGCAGGAATTTAATCTATCACATTTCCCAAGTCTAAATAAATGAGCTCTCTTTCTGTCTGAAAATTACAATTCTAAATCTCATCCTCTCCCACACCATATGTGTGTGTGTGTGTGTGTAGCCATAGTTCTCATCATGGTATTATCATGCCAGAGCTAATCTGCCATATTGCTCTAACCTGACATTAACCTGACACAAGTGCCAGCTGTCAATGCCTACTACTCCAAGATTTATTTCACAAGGTTATGAGATTTTGTCTCTACTACTTTTTGTTCTCTTTTACCACAGTGGAAATATCTACTCTTCATTTGCTATGCATCTCCCTCTCTCTGTTTTTCTAAACTTTTTCTCTCATTTACATCTTGTTCTCTTCATAATTATTTCTACCCTTGTGTTTTGGAATATTGATTCCATAAGATGTGAGGAATTATCTCATTAGCTTAAAACAATTATTATTTATTGAGAATTTTTAAATAAATTAGCCCCCTGGGGCTTCCCTGGCAGTGCAGTCATTGAGAGTCCGCCTGCTGATGCAGGGGACATGGGTTCGTGCACCGGTCCGGGAAGATCCCACATGCCGCGGAGCGGCTGGGCCCGTGAGCCATGGCCGCTGGGCCTGCACGTCCGGAGCCTGTGCTCCGCAGTGGGAGAGGCCACAACAGTGAGAGGCCCGTGTACCACACACACACACACACACAATTTTTTTTTAATTAATAAATTAGCCCCCTGAGGACAAAGGTAGTTTTTTAGACATTCATGGATGAATGAGTAATTTCATATATATTATGTGATCCTTGCTGGTTAATGAGGTTTTATTTATTGTGTAATTTTCATTTGCTGGGTGGGTTTTATATAGTTTGAAGACATTTATATTGCATTAATTATATCATTTAATTGTATATATTACATTGGAATGTTGATGTACTTAAGAAACCTGAAATTTATAGGCAGCAAAGGAATTGTACATGGTCAAAAGATTGCAAGTGGGGCTTCCCTGGTGGCGCAGTGGTTGAGAGTCCGCCTGCCAATGCAGGGGAAATGAGTTCGTGCCCCGGTCCGGGAGGATCCCACATGCCACGGAGCGGCTGGGCCCGTGAGCCATGGCCACTGAGCCTGCACATCCGGAGCCTGTACTCTGCAATGGGAGAGGCCACAACAGTGAGAGGCCCGTGTAACACACACACACACACACACACACAAAAAGATTGCAAGTGACACAAATGTTATTTGAAGGCAGAATTTATTATTCTAAGTACCATGTTTCTTTTAAGTAGCTTAGCTGCCATAGAGTTGACTAACATTCCCCTAGATTTTGCACGTAATAAAACTTTATATATTTTTTAAAAGTTTCTTTGAAAGATACTTTAATTCTGTTTCTGTACTGATTTGAAAATTTAGAGCACAGTCTTGCAACCAATGAATTTTGTTCCATTGTGATTGAGGGTCATGTCAGAATGAAGCCATTAATCACTATAATTCCACACAGAGGAGCCTAAAATTGCTAGAGTGAAGGTTTAATAAGTGGGAGATCCTATAAATGTCACTCCAGATGTGAACCAATGAAGAGACAGGTAATAATTCAATAGTGTATTTTAAAAACTATATGTAGTCTGACTTTAAGAAATACATTCGTTTTTGGAATGATTTTTTTATGGAACCAATTTCTTTGAAAATTGCAGCTGAGAAAACGGTATGTGTGTGACACTAATTTATCTATTTTTAACTGGAAGCCATAAAAACAAATGTTATTTGGAAGAAAGACATTAAGAGAAAACTCCTCTTCAGAATAACTCAGCCTGCATTTGATAGGTAACTGGGGGGTTATCTCTTTGAATAAATCAAGAAAAATATGAATAAAATTTTGTGACTCTAATTTCAAACCTCATTTTTATTTAAGTTAAAAAAAGGAAAAATACTCATGGCTCATGCTCTGCAGATTAAACATATCACTGGCTGAAGAAGAATGGCATAGCACACACTAAAAATGGTAGAAAAGCTTTACCATAATTAAAAGTGTTTTTATCCTGTGGGATATGAAAGATTAATGTTGCTATAGCCTAACTCAGCAAATTTCTTAACTCCGTGGTCCTCAATTTCCTTGACAATAAAACTAATCAGTTGTTTGAATTAATATATAAGATGCCTTCTAGCTCTGAGAAGTTGTGACTATTTTAGACAACCAAATTTTTTTTTTTTTTTTTTTGCGGTATGCGGGCCTCTCACTGTTGTGGCCTCTCCCATTGTGGAGCACAGGCTCCGGACGCGCAGGCTCAGCGGCCATGGCTCACCAGCCAAGCCGCTCCGCGGCATGTGGGATCTTCCCGGACCGGGGCACGAGCCCATGTCCCCTGCATCGGCAGGCGGACTCTCAACCACTGCGCCACCAGGGAAGCCCTAGGCAACTTAATTTTATTATTAGTGACAAGTAGCTTTCTCTTTGGCAAAATCCTTATTGGTTATTAAAAATAAAAATGCTAATATTATACTGCTCCTTGGCCTAAATAATTTTCCTCATAAAGAGAATATTCAGGCAGGTCTTCTTTAAAATTAATTGAATGCTTTTTATATATATATGTATTTTTTATTCTTCAGGGGACTCTTATGAATGTCAAGTAGTTTGTTTTAAATAGGACTACATCAGTTTATTCTTCAACTAGATGCTAAACCTTTTAAAAGTCTCTTTGCCCTGTGGCTCATATACCATAAGCCATTAATAATAAAGTGGACTCAAGAGAAACTTTGGTAAGGCAACTCCGACATTAATTAGGGACTGTTACTGATATCCAAATTGCATATTATTCCATCAAGCTGCTGTGAAAATGGCATCCTATGGTTTTAGATAATATTTACGTATCTGAAATACATTCATGAGCACTGCTTTTCCAATAAAGCAAGCTGAGTGTTTTATTGAAACTAAACTATAGAATCCCAGAGGTTTTCTATTCTAGTGCTCAAAAAATTTAACTGAATGAATGTAACGACTCATTACTGAATGATAAAAGAATACTGCATAACTGTAAACTCTTTCTTGATTTTTAAGGTAGAACTAGTCTCATATTTTCCTCCCTAATCCATGTTTTTGTTTTTTTTTTTTTTTTTGTAATTTCTATAGAGATAATTCTCCTTTAATGGGAAAGTACATACTATGAAAAATAGTGTTTTAAAGATAAGCAAATTATCTGGTTCTTTAGTGCAAGCAGTGGCTGAGATTGAAGCAAGTGAAATACTTTCTTCCTTCTAGGAATGGAATATGAAGTATTTATAAAGAATAGTGGGGGGCTTCCCTGGTGGCGCAGTGGTTGAGAGTCCGCCTGCTGATGCAGGGGACACGGGTTCGTGCCCCGGTCCGGGAAGATCCCACATGCCGCGGAGAGGCTAGGCCCGTGAGCCATTGCCGCTGGGCCTGTGCGTCCGGAGCCTGTGCTCCGCAACAGGAGAGGCCACAAAAGTGAGAGGCCCGTGTACCGAAAAAAAAAAAAAAAAAAAGAATAGTGGGTAAATGTGCTTCTTAGAAGTGAGAGCTTAGAAATGAATGTAGAACAGAAACTCAAAACTTTGAATTTTCATGAACTGAAGTTGTCATGTAAAACAAGTGCATTTGGAAGAACACTCATGTTAGCCTTCTACCTATCTTCAACACAGAGCTCCTTTTTTTGCACTCTGCAGCTGCTCTGTTTAGTTCCAGAATCCTTGGGTCTATCCTGACCTTTCAAGCAGTCATAACCAAATAGATTATCAGTGATGTATATGCTTAATATATTCAGTTTCACCCTAAAAACAAAATATATTGCTGATTTCATGTTAACTTTAGAAAGGTTTTTGGTGTCTCACATTTAGACAAACCAGGCCAGAGGTATAGCGAACTTTAAGCTTAATTATAAAAGACCAGTAGTCTTTGTGTTCATCTGGGAGTTTAAGGGTTAGTAGTATCACATAGAGGCGAGTTTAAGCTGGATATGGAAGGACAACTAGGAACAACTCTCTCTGAAATAGTTTGACATCCTGGCAATGGGACGTTATGTACCATGGAACTTGTGCATAAATATATACTATGTTTTTGGAATGGTGAGTAGTTTAGAGAAATTAATTGTCCACTGCATGCACTCACAGAAATATTCTATCTCTCTATCTCCCTCCTTCCCTCCCTCTTCCTCTCTTTTCCTCCTTTCTCTTCCCTCCTTTCTCTCACCACATTTAAGTAGGTAGATCTCTGGGATTAAGACTCTGCTTGGCTGCTGACTAGATTTGTTTCTTCCAAATTAGCATACAACATTATTATTATTTCTATATATAAAGTGACTGAACTATAGGACAGTGATGAATAAAATAACTTTTATTTAAAACTTTGCACCCTGGAGCAAATGGGTTATTCTTACCCCCACTCTAAAAATGTCCACATTTAAAAGTTTTTTGTTTTGTACTTTTTCTTTGTGTTTTTTATCCCTCTTATGTTGCTATTAGTTATATTCCAAAGACAATATATTTCCAGTGTACATTCCTGACATAAAACTAAGTCAAATCCTGGCTCAATTGCTAATCAGCTGTAAGATTTTAGGGAACTCGGTTAACCTCTTTGGGCTGCAGTATCCTCATCTGTATAAGTAGGACATTAACTCTAAAGTTTATTTTAGGTCTCAGTTCTATTCTGTAGCTGCATAAATGTGAGTGATAATTACCTCTGTTTTCTATTTAGAATAAATTGGCAGTCAAGTAAAATGCTAGTATGCATCCATTATTGAAACTTAAGGTAGTAGAATTTAAGAGATTTGTTACACTTTTTGCATTCTTCTCTTGACATCATGTTAACATCTTTGAATATTAATGAAAATTTGAGTTCATGTTAAGACAAGTTATTATTTCACCTCATGGAACTATTGTAATGACAACAGCTTTGAAGGAAGAAACAGTTGTTTCTTGAAAAGCTTGAGTTTACAAGTATTTAACATAAATTCTAAATAAATCTTCTCCACTCTAAAAGGTAGGTGATATTACCCTCTTGAAATTTAGGAAAGTGTATTTTAAAAGTAATTCCTTTCCTGAATCTCAAGGAACTGAAAGATATGTTTTGAACCCACTTCTGTATGGTGGCAAAGTTGGCCCATTTCATGCCATTCATCTATGAAGTAAGAGTCAATTATGAATTGTTTTTGGTTCCTTCAGGCAGTTATGCTTTGAAAGCCCTTCTGTTAGCCATTATTTTTTGGATAACTTACTTCTTGGTGTCTCATTTTCTTCATCTGTAAAAAGGAATATAAATTATATAATCATTATATAATTCACTTAATTCTGCTTACTTAAATCTAAAGCACTAAGGTGTTTTAGATTTGAATAATCAGAGAGGAAAAGGAAGGACGTTCTGGGCAAGGAAAACAGTAGATACAATCAAAAGCCTGGGAGAGGCCATTATTTTTTGGATACGTTACTTGTGTCTCATTTTCTTCATCTGCACAAAGGAATATAAATTACATAATCATTATATAATTACCTTACAGAGTTTTTGATATATAAAGTGTGTAGATATTACTGTGGGGTCCTGGAATTGATTTTAGGATAGTATGGCCGGGAAGTCCCAGTCTTCCATCTTGGAGAAAAAAAAATATGATTGTGGGCAAGAATTATTGACTGTAAATCTAGCACACTCAGTCAGAAGGGCTTGAGCTTGAGAACAAGACTAAGTACTTAAGCAGTGATGAGAGTTACTGAAGTCCATCTAATCTGTGTTCTCTTCATTCATTCAACAACCAAATTCCTTTATACCTTCTGGGGAGAAGGTCCATTGGCTTCAGCACATTCTCAGCGGGGCTTTATAACTCCAAATTCATGTAGTGTTTAAGTCAGTTATCTAATTTTTTTCCAAAACAGTTAGTCAATTTTCTCAACACTATTTATTCAACAGTGCAATTGTGGTAGGCTAAGAAATTGCCCCCAATAAGGAAAGCTGAGGAGAACACCAAAGGAGAGTTGCTCGGGCCCTCAGGTTTTCTCAAAACCAGCACATGCAAAGCAAGGGCTTTTACTGAAAACTCCTGGGCTCAGCAGACCCCATCTTGGAGGAAGTAGTGTGGGACTTCCTGGCCAAACTATCCTGAAAACAATTGTTGGACCCCACAGTAATATCTATACCCTGTGGGGTCCCGTTCATAAGTTTTTTATTTACATGGTCTAAGCAAGCTCAATGATGCAAAAACTGGTAGCCAGCAGTAAGGATTCACTCAAAGTCACTGCCATTAACCATGAAGCCATAAAGGCTTCCAGGAGACAGTATCCTTGAACCCAACCCTGCAGTGTTTTACAGTCTAAGCAAACTCAACAATGCAAGAAATTGTAGTGAACAGTAAGGATAGTAATGATAAAATAAATCAGCCTCCACTGACACATGAATGCCTGGGAATATTAGCTAAATTTCTGTGCCAAAAATCTTCTCCTCATAAAATTAACTCATTTTATATATCAAAAACTCTAAGATTTAAAAAAATGTATATTTTCATGAGACAAAACAATTGTTTCCACAGTATCTATGGTTCTTGTTACCTAATGCTGTGTTTCACGTTCTGTCACATTTGATGGGCCATTGTTTCTTCTGTTCTTTCAAGTTTAGGAAATTCACTATTTGTGGTTTTGGAAATGAACTCATGAGTAATGATACACTATTTCTTATCTTGACTTTGAACGAAAGGAATGGCCTAGGAATCAAGGATGACCATAAGACATATGCAGTGGTTCAGAGAAGGGGACTAAATAACTAAAGGTGAATTAAGAGGCATTTCCCTCTCTGCTAGCGAACATGACCTTACATGAGTCTCAAAAATAATTTTGAACTTAATGCTTACTTGTGACTGAATTCTCTTGTATGGTTAAAAGAAATAGTTCTCGATCATGAGATATGCGACATCTTTGCTAGTCAGTGAAGATGATCTCTATCCCCAGGTAAAATAGTTTAGGGGAATGGTGGTTTTGACATAATTGTTATAAAAATGATTATAGACACGGTAGAGGTTTATATAAAGTGATGTGGAATTATAGTAGGAAGAAAAAACAAGCACAGAGAAGTCTACACAAGTGAGGATAGTAGTTTGAACTGAATCTTAAAGTTGCATTAGGCTTATCAGGCAAAGGATAATGAACTATTTTAGAAGATGTAAATCAGTATAGGACAAGGCACAGGTGAATGCACCTTATATCCTGTGGACTTATATTGGCTTCAGACATATAGAAGCCATGTTAATTTTTTCATGACACTACTAGGCTATGTTTCTAATTTTTCACTCTTTTCTGTCTATACATGCCTCATTAGCTATTGAACTAAAAAGATGAGACTTTTAAAAACCTGGTTATGCATATAAAGTATAAACCAGGAACATGTTATGGTTAGATGTGGGGTAATCACAGGATTTCTTAACTAATATATTGGAAAAAATTTCCCTTCTCTGTGATTTTAATCTGTCTAAAATAACCATAAATGATATTTGAATTTTATAGATTGTGTTTTGCTTTGGAAACATTTTATTGCCAGAGAACTTCAAGATGTATATTTCAATATGGAAGAAAAAGAGAGCAGATCCATGCACATTACAACTATATAGGTGTAATATTTGGAAATGGAGTTTAAAGATCAGCTTTTTTTTTTTAACTGAATTTTCAACTAACAGAATCCAGTGAAACAGATAAATTAGAAAATACAGGTTTATTCTATATAGCCTATTATAACTTAATTTTGTGAATGATTATTTGGATTAATATCCTAGAGCAGAGTTTTAGGACCTTCTGATATTTAGATGTGCCTTCCTTTTTTTTGTTTTTTTTTTCTTTTCTAATCAACTGACAGAAATGCAGTCTTTCCAGGAAAATAAGGTTTTAGCTGATACCCAAAGCAGTCAACAAACATTTTAGAAGAAAATATAACCTTTCATAGTTCAGACTGTAAATTATCATATAACCTGTACTGAATTAAATAATTATATGTTTAATTACATCTCATTTTAGAAGTGTGTATGATGTAGGTTCTCCTTCCATTAAAACTTTCAAATCTCCAACATATTAAAAATAGGATATTTAAAGAATTTATCACTTAGTTCAAGGTAGATATTTAAAAGGTTAGTATTCCTTTCTTTCTCCACCACTCACCTCTAAAAAGTGAAAGTTTTTAGGCTGATCTCTGTTCCATTCCTGTAGCCATGAAAATATTTGTACATGTGTGTTCTTTAATGATGATTGGTAACTCATGATGTAATGCTATGTATGATACTTTTTGCTTTCTGCCAGAAACAGCCTGTCACCTAGCAAGGGTTTAAGGACTAACTCCTTGATTTTTAAATCATGACAGAATTTCCAAAATGGTTTCTGCATTTAACTAATTGGATCATTAACATTTTGTACAAAATTAATTGCCATGTGATTATTTTGTTCTTTGGCTTCCTTCAGTACTAAATCCCCGACCAAATGTTATTGGACACATGATTTTTGATTTCTTCATTAAAGATTTTGTTTTGTGATCATGTGCCTAAATTTTTAATGTGTGGTTGTTTCCTTTACAATCATTTAATAGAATTCTTAAGATTTCTTGGTCATGTTGAGGTTTTGCTTTTTTTTTTAAAGAAATTATATGTAGCTGACCTTCTGTAGAGAGTTTTTTACATAATCTCCTGATACATAAAGTATTAGTGCAAATGAAAATTGTAAGGGCCTCGTTTAGCTATCCAGATGTTTTCATTAAGCTTGAAAATATCTTCCTTCTGTTGAAGACATTAATGAGTTATGATGTAAAATTCATAACAACTGCATTTTTCTTGCTCTGACTTAAGAATCTGATATAAAGGATTAAGGGGAATTTGGTGTAAGTGCATTTAATATTTCAAAGATATTTCCTTTGAGGGTTGGAGAGATTTTAATGTGTTATCAGAGTCTTGGTCAATGTTAGTTTGTCCGAGAGGGAGATTTCCTTTTGAGATATTGACAAAATTTGAGGCTATGAGATAGACTTTGAAATGCAGTAAAGTCACTGCCGTGATGCCTCTTGGAAGAGAGTAATTCTCTTCTCCCCTCCAACTTTAGCCTTAACATTTAATCTTTTGGGTTATTATTTTGGGTATTTCTTTTTTTTTTTTTTTTTTTTTTTGTGGTACGCGGGCTTCTCACTGTTACGGCCTCTCCCGTTGCGGAGCACAGGCTCTGGACACGCAGGCTCAGCGGCCATGGCTCACGGGCCCAGCCACTCCGCGGCATGTGGGATCTTCCCGGACCGGGGCACGAACCCGTGTCCCCTGCATCAGCAGGTGGACTCTCAACCACTACGCCATTTGTTCTCATAAGGACCCACATTATTAGAATTGGGAAACAGAATTGGGCAGGACTCAGGGTAGATCTAGAGACATGCTGCTTATGCGCTTTCCTTCATTTGTAACATGGTTTACATTTCACAGTGTCTTTAATTCTCACTAGTGTTCAGTCTTTTTTCCTTAGTCTGCTGATCATCTCCCTCTGCTTATTATTTGGAGTTTGCACATGGTTCATCATAAAAACACTTGTAGAGGGACTTTTTAACCTTAGGTGCCACTGCTAAGAGGTCCATTATTTTATTATTACATAGTTCAGATTCCCAAGCAACAAACCCTTTATGGTGACAGTATTTGACCTCTGTCTCTATCTCTGGCTTCACTTTGACCCTCTGCTCCTATGGTAACCATGTGCTGTCACACTGACTTTCTTTCTGTAACTAAAATGGGACTGGCTTATCTCCACCTCAGTTTTTTTGTACTGGCTGTTCTCTGCCTGAAGACTATTTTACAATATCTGTTCATGGCTGGTGTCTGTGAAAAACTCATGATTCTAGATGCAGTATTTAATCATCTTCATTGCTCAAGCTATGATTGATTTTTGAAAGCAAGGTGTCAAAAAGAATGCAAAAAGATGCATAAGTTTTATTATTTATCACTGTTTTATGATTTTAAATGCTTAAAGTTCTGATAATAAAAATAATAAAATTAGTTTAAATTTCCTTTTTATTTGAGAATAAGATTATAATATTTTCCCCTTGTTATTGCTTTCCAGAAGGAAGAAATAGTCATACCATTTTAATATGAATTCATCTTTTTAATTATCATTCAAAAATGCTATGGCATGATTCAAAAAAGTGTTAAGTTACAGAGATGTCTCCTGATTACTTCTAAAATTTTCTATTTTTTATTTCTCTTGAATATATTCAACAAATGCTTTTGTAAATTTTGAATTCAAAAGATATTTCTTATTTGAAGGAAATATAGCCACCCTGACAGGAATATCAGAATAGGCATAAATGTGTAGATTCCAAAAGTAGGGAAAATATTTCAGTGAGAATGGTTCTAGCAGGTGTTTAACTTCTGCAGTGAGTCAATTAAAACCAGTTCGGAACAAATGCATTCTAGTGCAGACAGTATTGTGAGTCAGAAATATTTCCTGCTAATGGAAAAATGAGTTTGAAGTAACCATATATAGATCTCTCAGTGTTTCCTAGGATGCCTCACATGGATGTGTTACATGCTGCACAACTAACTGGTAGTAGGGAATAGAATGTCTTCTACATCAAGTTGCATCAGAGCAGATATTTGCCAGCTGTGAAATCCCCAATTTAATCTTCACATATGTGCTCATTCCCTCTTTAAAAAAAAATATAAAACACGCCATAGAATTTAGAATTTTAACCAATTTTAATTGTATAGTTCAATGGCATTAAGTCCATTCACGCTATTGTGCAACCATTACCACGGTTCATCTTCAGAACTCGTCATCTTGCAAAACTAAAACTCTACCTTTTAAACTACAGTAACTCCCCATTTCACTATTCTGTTTTTTGTTTATATGAGTTTTATTACTTTAGGTACCTCATATAAGTCAAATCATACAGTATTTGTCTCTTTGTGACTAGCTTATGTCACTTAATATAATATCCTCGGGGAGGTCCATCCATGTTATAGCATGTGTCAGAATTTCCTTTCATTTTAAGGCTAAATAATACACCAGTACTCCATTCTCCATTTTCTTTGTGTGTATGTATGTACATACATATAATATTTTATTTATCCATTCATCTGTCGATGATCACTTGGGTTGTTTCCACCCCTTGGCTATTGTGAACATGGCTGTACAAATATCTCTTCAAGTCTCTGGTTTCAGTTCTTTTGGCTGTAATCCAGAAGTGGAATTGTTGGGTCATATGATAATAATTTTTTTTTTTTTTTGAGGAACTACCATACTTTTTTTCGTAGTGGCTTTGCCATTTTACATTCCCACCAGCAATGTACAAGGGTTCCGTTTTCTCCAATCTTGCCAACACTGGTTATTTTCTTTTTCTCCCTCCCTCAGTCCCTCCTTTCCTTCCTGTAGTAGCTGTCTTAAGGGGTGTGAAGTGGTATCTCACTTGCGGTTTTATTTGTTTGTTTGTTTGTTTTAATTTATTTGGCTGTGTCAGGTCTTAGTTGCAGTGTACTGGCTCAACAGTTGTGGCATGCAGGCTGCAGAGAGTGTGGGCTTAGTAGTTGTAGCGTGTGGGCTTAGTTGCCCCGTGGCATGTGGGATCTTAGTTCCCTGACCAAGAATTGAATCCATGTACCCTTCATTGGAAGGCAGATTCTTAACCACTGGACCACCAGGGAAGTCCCTCATTGTGGTTTTGATTTGTATTTTTCCTCATGATTATAATATTTTATGTGCTTTTTAGTCATTTGTATCTTCTTTGGAAAAATGCTATTCAAGTCCCTTGCTTGCTTTTTAATTGGGTTGTTTGTGTTCTTGATTTTGAGTTGTGTCCTCACTTAGTCTTTATAGCTTCCTTGATTATATTGTTGGGTTTATAATGTACATATATGTAATATATAAGAGCAAATATATAAATGATGGGTGACAGCAGAAATATATTGTTGCAAGTTTTCTATATTTTTCCTGAAGTAATTTAATATTGATATTAACTCTAAGAACTTTGTGAAAATTAAAGGTATAGACTTATGATTCTTTTATCAATAAAATTTTGTAAAAAATATCCACTGTGGCTAGGGAATTTTCTCTTCTTGTTTAGTCTGGAATCTTCTTTGTGAACTTCAGTCTTTGATTTTTTTTCTTCATCCTCTAAGTATAATGTGTGTGTAAGACACTTTTGAGGATTGTGTTTCCTTACAGTACGTGCTGATAAATTCTCATCGATGCCTCTGTAGCTGTTTGCTTGATGCATACGATTTATCCTCAAACTGAGTATTCTGTTCTCTTTGCATTGAGTTCTAGTATTTCTGTAAATTGTGGCAAGAGGAAGGCTTATTTTATACTATCCCTGTTGATGTGAAGAATTACAAAATGAATTGTAACCTGTAAATACAAGCCACTGCCCACCTACCTCTAAGCCCCAACTAAGAATTTACCTGGATGCTCTGTCTCCCCTCATATAATAACATAAGTGCTCTTTACTCTCCCAAACAAGCTGTATTTTATTAACATTTTAATGCACAGTATCAAACAAGGTATATTGTGTCAGGAGGGATATGGAAATATGGATTTGTAAGAAACAAAAATGGAATTGATTAATTGGAGTCAACTAGGAAAATTAATTACTTAATGATGTGTCTGGCTTGTCCTGTACCCTTGTTTACTAGGTTATCTTTGATTAAATGTCATGAAATGATATTTACAGATTGTATGTGGAAATAACTCAAGACCAAGGATATTTATAACTTATGCCAGAAAGGATTTTCACTTACTTCTGCCCGTGACTCTAGGTGACTCTAGGCACTAGCAATGCAGGATAACATTACTCCAGTTTTAAGAACTGAGCTTTTCTGAGCCAATCTCTTGCCACTAGGTAGGACTGCATTCCTTGTAAGGGATAGTTTTTTTCCATCAGTTTTGCCCTGACTTCTGGGATTCAACCTCTTGTGTTTCACCTCGAACTGTGGGGAGGGATTGTAATCCAGGCTTCTGCACTGAGTTCAAAATTTTGTTCCCCTATATCCTTGAGACTGTCAGAAACAATGCTGTCAGAAGCAATGCTCAGCCTTGGACTATCTTTCTCACACTGGCAAAGGAACACCCAGGACAAATGTAGCCTCAAATTCAATACCTGTCCTTCTGGACTTTTGTTCTTCTTTATCTTTCTTGCAGTAATTTCTCACTCTTCTGTTACCTCTTTCTATGACTAACTCAAGGTAGGTAAGTAGGTAAATACTATATACTCTATAGACACTACCATGTAAAACAGTTATGACAAATACTGAAAACTTTAAAGTATAATATCCATGGCCTTTTCCTTGATTCTCTGACTTCTAGTCAAATACCCCACCTTTTTTTTTTTTCCTGCTTTCTTGTTCTTGGGTCATTTTAAAGGTAAGTGTTAATGGTTAAAGAGAATTAAAATAAGCAAACAAAAAAAAAAAGTCCTAGAAAAAATTGCTAGATATATATAAATATATAATAATGTATATATGTAACAACTGATTTATGTATATATGCACGCATCTCTATCTCTCTACATATATATATATGTATATATATAATCTTTTTGTTCTTTAGTCTGCCTATCCGGTAATGCATTTTTTGTTTTATATACTTTTAAATTTATCTGCATCGTTTTTTGCTTTGTTTCTTTACCTTTAACACATATTGTTACTTTAAAATTACCCAGGAGCAAGTAAGCACAAGTGTGCAGGCACACTCTCACACACACACGTACACACACACACATACACACACACACAAAGGGTATTTGACTAGAAGTCATAAGATGAAGGAAAAGGCCATGAATAATTATCCTTTAATGTTTTTAGTACTTGTCACAACTGTCTTAAGTGGTAGTTTTTATAGAGTGTTTTTAATTTCCCTCTTAACTATATGGCCGGTCCTATTATCCTGTAGAATTGTCAAAATACACTGGTCATGTGTGTGTATGGCCAGATGCTTTCATGGCTCAGGAAGCAAATTTAAGAAGTGTCACTTCAATTTGCAAAATATTCTCTGATGGGCTTTATGCAAAATCCTTCTTGCTGGTTTGAAGATCATTTTACTTGAAAATAATTTCTAAAGAAAGTAAGCTAGTAATAGTAAAAGAATATATTAGTACCCCATCCTACAAAGAATCTTCTGAGACATATTCACTTATTTTCTATGTTCAAATGAACACTGAGAATTGAAAGCTAGTCTTAAACATTAAAAATAATTGTTAGGTAAATTTCTTAAGTAAAAGCCTCTGAAAAAACTTGTATTACAGTTTCCCTTTGCTCCGCCATCCTAGATTCACTGCCTTTCACTTTTTTTTTTTTTTTTTTTTTTTTTTTTTGCGGTATGCGGGCCTCTCACTGTTGTGGCCTCCCCCGTTGCGGAGCACAGGCTCCGGACGCGCAGGCTCAGCGGCCATGGCTCACGGGCCCAGCCGCTCCGCGGCATATGGGATCCTCCCAGACCGGGGCACGAACCCGTATCCCCTGCATCGGCAGGCGGACTCTCAACCACTTGCGCCACCAGGGAGGCCCTGCCTTTCACTTTTGATGTGTCTTTAATATGCATTTTGCCTCTTTTTTTTTCTTAATTTTTTTAAGGGAATTCCTTTATTTTTATTTTTTATTTATTTTTGGCTGTGTTGGGTCTTTGTTTCTGTTCAAGGGCTTTCTCTAGTTGTGGCAAGCGGGGGCCACTCTTCATCGTGGTGCACGGGCCTCTCACTATCGCGGCCTCTCTTGTTGCGGAGCACAGGCTCCAGATGCGCAGGCTCAGTGATTGTGGCTCATGGGCCTAATTGCTCCGCGGCATCTGGGATCTTCCCAGACCAAGGCTGGAACCCGTGTCCCGTGCATTGGCAGGCAGATTCTCAACCACTGCGCCACCAGGGAAGCCCTGCCTCTTTCTTGATTGTGTTTTTTGATCATCTTATCAGTGCAAAATAGATGTTGAGTGTTTATTTTAAAAAAAGGCTAGATGATCATCCATCAGATAGATTAGAGGAAGGTTTTAAACATTTTATTAAAGGTAGGCTGGATCATATCCATGGGCCCTTTCAATCGTGAGATTCCGTAATTTAGTGATTTTTCTTCTCATAAATAGCTCAGGATTTTAGAGAACTTTGGTGTCTTTGCTTTTCATTAAGAGATTCCTGAGTTTTTTGATTGTCATATTTCATCAATTAGTGTTTAGTTACTTAATTTTATTATTTTTAATTTTATTTTCAATTAGTATTTATTGTCTCCATGTGTATGAGGTTCTTTTTCTTGAACCCAAGTTTGTGTGCCCAATACACAGTGAGGCCAAAGAAACTGAAACATCAGAGTTTGGAGCAAAGAGAGGTTTATTGCAGGGCCAAGCAAGGAGAATGGGTAGCTCATGCTCAAAAGAAGTTTTTAAAGGGAAGATGTTTTTAAAGGCAACATTTGGGGTGAGGACTGCAGGGCACATGACTTTCTTCTGATTGGTTGGTGGTGAGGTAACAGGGTGGTGTTCCAGGAATCTCAATTATCAGACTTCTGGTTCCACCCATCTGGGGTCTCAGCATGTAGTTACCATCCTACACTTGGGTGGGGGCCTTAGTTCCTGCAGACAAACTCAAAGATATATATCAGATTGTTATGTATTTCCCTTGAAGAGGAACTAAGACTCTGTTTTATTGCTGAACTATTGTTTCCTGACTGCTTTTCCTTTGTTTCTGCGCTCCCTCACTTCCCTAATTAGTTAACTACTTGTGCTTGAATCTGCTCTTTGGAATTCAGGGAAGCCCTAGGAGACTAAAGCCCTTTTCTACAAATGAGAAACAGGAGACAGGGAAAGGCTTCTCTACCTGAGAGGGCCTCAAAGGGTCCTGCTAAGTTTCCTTTTGGAGAATAATGGTTATTACTAGTGACTACTTAAGCTAAAAATGTGAAAATTTGAAGGATGTTTGCAGCAGAGTAAATACGACTATTCTGAATTATCTTTGGCACTTATCCCAGCAACTTAAGGGTTTATATAGGAAGGGCTAAAGCCTTTGATTTATGGTCTGTCTGGACTCCTTTGGTGACCAACAGTCTCTTAGAAGTAAAAGATTCTGTTCCCCCCCCCCCATATTTGGCTTCCATACTCATCAGAATAATTTATAACTGATGCAAAAAATAAATCTTATAAAATCATCTAATTGTTGTATCCTGAGAGAGAAAAACATGTTTATGTGTGTGGTATGAAATAAAATTCATATTTTATGGCAAGACAAGAACAATTTAAACATAAGAAATTTTCTCTGTCCTATGGCCTCCTCTCTCCCCACTATTGTGCATTGTATATCTACATTATACATTGACCAAACCTCCCGCATTGGCAGAAATACCTGCTCAGCCTTAAAGAGCAACATTCTCCTAGCATCAACAAGACAACTCCTTAAAGATAACATTCCTTCTTGATCTTGTAAGGGGCCACTTAGATCTAGATTGTGGAAACTGTCAATAATACATCATTTAATGTACAGCCTTCTGTGTCAAAAAACTTATATAACTGTGCCTTGACTTCTGACTGGCAGAACAGTTCTCAGAGCTTTCTGGATGCTCTTCCCAGGTTATCATCCTCAAATTTGGCTTGAATAAAATTTTTCATTTCTTTCTTAGATTGACAGATTCTGTTGTTGACAGTGGTTACATTATTTGTAGCACAAGCAGAAATAATTTTATCAGGTAGCTTTCCTATAGAATTTTTTCATCTTTGGGGTTGACTTTAAGAGTCCAGTCCAGTCCAAGAAAAGTAATATTTGACTCAGTAACCTTTCAAGCAGTGTTTAAACAGAGATCCAGTGGCTCATCTGTCTGAGACAGAATTCAAGCATATATTGGGATTGATGTTCTAAGTTAGTCTAAGGCCAGTCCAAGAATGAGAATTGCTAACTCATTAATTATCTGAAATCTCATGTTTTTCTCTCACAACTTATTTTGAATTGATAGCTCTAGAGATCACTTCTTTAAATCTCCTGGAGAATATTGAATTTATTTACATTAAAAGTTTCCTGCCTTGTGTAATTATTGTCATGAATTCATTAACATTTGTTAATTGCCTTTAGTGTTCACAAGACACCTAATTTTTTTTTTAATAAAAGAGAGAAGCAAACTTTCTTGAGCAATTGCCGTTTATCAAGGTCTGTGCTAAATGTTCCACACACATTCTTAAAAGAAACTGTGAGGTAGACATGATATATAAATGACAGATAAAGAGCCTGAGTTTTAGGATGGTTAAGTGTCTTGTTCAAGATCTGGCCCAGCTGTCTAATTTCAAAGCCCTTACCCTAACAACTATACATTCTTCTCTCTCTGAAAAACGTATAATGAATAAAATTTCTTAGGTAGCAATATGGATTACAATAAGAGCCCAAATGTTATCATTCCTTTGCCCCATATTTTCCTCTAATTGCCATTGCATTTTTTTTTAATTGGGGTATAGTTGCCTTATAATGTTGTGTTAGTTTCTGCTGTACAGCAAAGTGAATCAACTATATGTATACCTATAGCCCCCTTTTTTTGTATTTCCTTCCCATTTAGGTCACCATAGAGCACTAAGCAGAGTTCTCTGTGCTGTACAGCAGTTTCTCATTTGTTATCCATCTTATACATAGTAGACACTTACCTAAATTTTTAATGTTTACTTGCTTAAATATGAAAGATCTTTCTCTGGAAACAATTGCTTTTTTTTTTCTTTTTTTCATAAATTGGAGTTAGCACTTGTAAGGGAGCAAAATTTGCCACCCCAAAATATCTCTTTGGCATGTGGATCATTTCAAGTTGAAAACAATCAAGGCTCAAAAGACTCAGGAAGGAACTTTGACCTTACTTCTAACTGCCTGAAAGAATTTAGATAGAGGGCCTTTTCTGGAATAGAGCTTTCACCAGGGAGGTGATATTTGGGGGGGGGGGGAATCTAGGCAGTGCCTAGAGATCAGAGTCCACTCTGTGTCCAATTTTCTCTGCTAGTCCCAGCAAACATTGGTTTACCAAACAGTTGCTTTTCCATCTCTGTGTCAATTGCCTTCCTCCCCCATTGAAGTCCCAAACCACTACTCCCAACATCCTCTTTAGTCTTTAGCTGAAAGTGGTACTTAAGGTGAGGGTTTGTTCTTTTGGTGAGTTACTTAGTTTTCCTGAGTTTCTCCCAGGTATACCTGTTATTAAGCTTTAGTTTGATTTTTCTCCTGTTAATCTGTCTCATGTCAATTTACATTTTAGACCAGCCAGAAGAACCTAGAAGGATAGAGGAAAATTTCTTCCTCTTCAACACACTTTTCCCAAATTGCTAAACATTTGTGTGTGTGACAGTATTTAATGTAGGTTTACTCACTGCATGTACGTATTTGGAAACCTATAAGATAAGGATCTTAAAAAGCAAGGATTTCTCAGTTATGTAAATGTAGGGGTGTGCATGTCTCTTTAACTTGCTATTAAGCAATGATTGAAATTTTATCAACTTATCTGTTTGACAAAAACTTAATGAACACCTCTGTTCTGGTTTCTTGGAATTACTTAGAACAGAGTTAGTTAGTGAGCACAGTAAATATCCATGACCTCATGCAGTTTCTACTGTCTACCAAAAAGAAAAAATAAAGAAGGCTGCAAATAAGAGAAGAGTTTATTTGGTATCTTAAGAGTTGCAATTCAGGAGACACAGATTTGAGTAGCAACATAAATGTGCTCTGAGGAAAATAGAAAATAGTGGGAGGTTACAAAGACCACAGACAAAGACATTCTAGAGAAGTTACATAGGTTGTTTTACACAGCTGTGGTTGGTGCTGGCAGGCATTCAGTTACTTGTCAGCAACTGATTGCTTGCTAACCTGCAGTTTCCAGGGAGTGAAGAAAATGAGTTCCAGGTGAGCTGTGGATGGCCTGGTCCAAAGTTCATATTGCATTTGGTTGTGGACGTGTGTAAGTGCTATGTCCCCAGTGGCCTCCTGATTCCATTGTAGATCCCTTTGACGTAAGTGACTCCATTTTATTGTTCACAGTCCACACTATCCTAGTGAATTTCATGGATTATAGGGAGAAAGAAACGTCAAAGTCACCTAAACATTTATACATTTTTTTTCTAATGAGAAATTGTAATCTAAGTAAGGATTTTGCAATGTTTAGGAATACAGACAGAATCCTGTGGGAAGCTCTTAGGTTGTGCACATTAGATTTCAAGATTCTTGCACCTAATAACCAAGTAAGATTGAAACAGTCCAGCATCTGTGTATTATGGCAATTTCTAGAGGGTTATTTATATTGTATGAAAATAGCCAAAGAATTTATAAGAATATTTGAATCCACATTTTGGATTAAGAATATATATATATATATATATATATGTGTGTGTGTGTGTGTGTGTGTGTGTGTGTGTATAGATATAACGGTATTCAAATAATATATAACAAACTAAAATAACAACAGCACATAGTGGACTCTGCTATGTCTCCAGCATGTCTTGTTATGGATAAAGAGTTAATTTTGGTTCCATCTAAACCTGTGTCTGTGTACCTGACACACACAGACTGTGTAGTCTTGTCTCTTATGTTCTGCTCTATATTCGAAGGCCTGCTCCTCACTTTAGGCATCTTACTGCTGACAATTCTCACTATTTATTACCCCTGGTAATAGTACCATGTTGTTGCAGTTTCTGCCCTATGCCAGAAAAGTAATCTCCTTAAGTTCCAGAAGCTGCATTTTCTCTACGGAATCAGATGTTTCTGTTCTGGTGCTAGTTGATTCCATTTTCTTGGTCCACTCGATGGGATTAAATGTCCCTTTTTGTCTAGAAGCACCCCTTTTGCTTAGAGCTATAATTAAAAATGTACCCCTTTTTTCTCAATAAGGTGAACGATCTCTCAGGTAGTAGTATTTCTGTAGAGTTATTTAGCCATTATTCTCCAAAGTGTGTTCCTCTATGCACTAGGCCTGTGCCGCATTTGTATAGGAGTTCTTTGATAGAATAATTTTGGGAGACACTGTATGGAATCTCTTCCTCCTGAGACTCACAGTGTATTAATATATTAAAGGTTCTAGGAGTCATGCAAAAACAAAACAGTAACGACAAACTCAAAAATCTTTGTTGTCCCAACCAATTTTTCCTAGAATTAATTAAGCAGAATACATTTTTAACGTAACATGAATGACATCTCAAACATTTTCAGTGGAATGGACTTTCGAAAATGCTCATGACTGATATTTTGTTTGTCATAGAGTCATTTCACTTTTTTTGATGCTGGTCATTTCTTTTTCAACCAGGTACCTTTCATAGTTTTATTTTCATTTCAGGCAATTTATGATTTTGCTTATTACTTGCTATTGGAATTTATTCTTGGATAAAAATGTTTAGAAACAGTGGTAGTATTTATCCTGAAGATATAAAAAGTCACTTAATTTTAATTCATTACATTAATAGCTGTGTCAGATACAGAATCATTTTTCCTTAAGTCTCTCAAAAGTCATATGAAGATGATATTGGAAGTGAGGAACCAGTGCATTATTGGTCCAGCAAGAAACAAAAGGTTATGTGTAAATACAGATTTTTTTTTTTTTTTTTTTTTTTTTTTTTTTGCGGTACGCGGGCGTCTCACCGTTGTGGCCTCTCTCGCTGCGGAGCACAAGCTCCGGATGCACAGGCCCAGCGGCAATGGCTCATGGCCCAGCCGCTCCACGGCATGTGGGATCCTCCCGGACCGGGGCACGAACCCGTGTCCCCTTCATCGGCAGGCGGACTCTCAACCACTGCGCCACCAGGGAAGCCCTATACAGATTTTTTTTTAAGTCTAGCCATGACAAGAAAAATTCTATCATTTAGAATTGATTATAAGACATGACTGGTCATATTCTTAATATTTTATTCAAATAGACATAAAGATTCATAATCTGGAAAGCTGACAAAAGAAATCCTATAGTCCCAGGCTTCACAAAGCTTATGTCTAGTTTGAATGTTTTCAAACAAAAGTCGACATACAGTGATATATAATAATAGCCACAGATGTTAAAGGCTTAATTGTAAATATAGTAATTCCCAAGATATTGCTTCCAGATTTACTATTTTTGGTAGTGTGTGATGTCTGTGGATGAATTAAATATGATTTCTGTCCTCAGAGAGCAATTAATACCCTAAGATATGGTAGAACAAGGCAGATACACAACTATAAGTAATACTATGGGACTAACATTTATTTAGTATTTACTTTGGATTGGTATTTACATTTTCATTTAATCCTCACAACAAATCATCAAAGTCTGTAAGTGGCATATACTGCTACTAACCCATACATAAGTTCCTTCTTCCAGTATGTCCAATCTTGTGATGTATCATGATTAGTCACAGCCAGTCAAGACAATCATGATCTGTGATTTCTGAGCCTTCCTTGAAGTCAGGGGCTGTTTCACATGTTTCACTTCTGCACAGTAATAACTAAGAGGAAAACTTTTGGGTAGTAGGGAGAATTTTACAAAACTTCTGCTTTTCTAATAAAGGGAAGTCCAAACAGACAAACTTGGCACTATCTCTCCTTCTCTGCCTCCTGCCTTGAACCCTAATAATAAAATGTGGAGTGGCAGACCTTAAAACCACAAACAGGATGAAATTTAGCACAATAAGGATGATAGGGTAGGAACACAAAAACAGTTTGAATTTCTGCTTGTACTAAAAAGAAGCTCAATCAACAGGTGCAGTGCCTTATATCTGGATTTCTTGTGAGAAAATTGACCTCTGTTTGCTTACATCAGTGATAGCTTCTAGTTACATGCAGCTGAACATATTTCTAATTAATATGTTTTTGTAGGAGGGTAAAGGGAGAACTAAGGTCTAGAGACACTAAGTGACTCAAGGTGACACGAAAATAAGTGAGGGAGCTAAGATTTGATCTGACTCTAAAATCCATAGTTATCCCATCACATATACTGCATTTTAAGAGGATATAACAACAATTCATCCAGGAGATCAAGGAGGATTTCACAGAAATAGAATGGCAAGATCATCCCATGGGAAAATTCCACTGCTAATATTGAGAAAATTATTGTCATTAGAAGATATTACTGAGGTCCAGTATTATCCAGAAATCTGGGACACTTAAAAAAAAGGGGTATTACTAAAGATTAGGGATGAGGTAAAGAAGTGCTCAAGCTGGGTGTACTTCGATCTCTTTAAATTTATTTTGCCAAAATTAAAAATTTTCTTTGCTTAGCGAATACTCTTATCTAAGCTTCTTTAAAATGATGGGTGAAAAATCATCTCCTGTCTATGAAGACAACTGGACATCTCTTCAGACACTGTCTCTCTGACTTCTCTGCAGCCAGTGAATGATTTGCTGACAATTTGTGTGAACTTGTCCCTGAGCCAACCTTGGTGAGGCTGAGCACTGGTGTGTCGCTGACAGTGCTCAATGAAGGCCATTTTATCCTGTGTCTGTTCATATTGTCTGACTTGGTAAACCAGATGAGCAAAAGAAATTGTGAAGCAAAGTAAAGCAGCCTACAATAGCTGAAGAATAGATTGTGTGACCTCAGGTCATTCCCATCATGGATGTGTGTGGATCTGTGATTTTTCTTTGAGTTTAAAAGGGCTCTGTTGATGTAATTATTGACAACCTTATTTTGTTTGAGTCAGCTTTCTACAATTCTCAGCAAGCCTTTCAAGGCTTTTGTTTTTTTAATTATTTTGTTTTTTTCCCCTCTTCCGTTCCCTTTCATTAAGATTATTCATTTTATTTGTATTTACCAATCTTCCTTGACTTACGGTGTAGTGTGGTTACATCTCAATAAACCCATTGTAAGTTGATAATATTGTCAGTCAAAAATACATTTAATGCACCTAACCATCATAGCTTAGCCTAGCCTACTTTAGATATGCTCAGAATACATACAATAGCTTATAAGTGGGCAAAATAATCTAACACAAAGCCTACTTTATAATAAAGTGTTTAATATCTCATGAAATGTATTGGATACTTACTGAAAGTGAAAAACAGAATGGTTGAATGTGTGCAAAATGTTTCTAAGTGTATCACTTAGTTACCCTTATGATTGCATGGCTGACTGGGAATTTCGGTTCTCTACTGCTACCCACCATCACAAGATGGGACCACATATTGATAGCCCAGGAAAAGATCAAAATGCAAAATTCAAAGTTTGGTTTCTACAGAATGCTTATTGCTTTTGCTCTACCCTGAAGTCAGAAAATCATAACTCGAACCATTGTAAGTCAGGGACTGTCTCTAGTTACCTTATGGATATCTGAGATTATTTTTCATATGTTTTTACTAAAACATTTATTCATTGGCACTAAAAAGAAGTGAGCTATCAAGGCATGAAAAACACACAGAAACCCTAAATACATATTACAAGTAAAAGGAATTTGAAAAGGACACGTACTGTTTGATTCCAACTCTATGACATTTTTGAAAATGCAAAACTTTGGAAACATTGAAAAGATCAGTGATTTCTAGGGGTGGGAATGGTGCAATAGACAGAGGATTTTTAGCTCAGTGAAGATATGCTGCATGATAACTATGATGATGGACATATGTCATTATACATTCCTCCAAACCCATAGGGTGTACAATACCAAGAGTGAACCTTAAGGTAAACTATGAACTTTGGGTGATTATGATGTGTCAGTGTAGGTTCATACTTGTTTAAAAAAAAAGTCATCATTCTAGTGAGTGATGATGATGGGGGAGACTATGCATGTGCGGGGGCAAGGGGTATCTGGGAAATCTCTATACCCACTGTCAATTTTGTTGTAAACCTAAAATTACTCTATATAAGGTCTTAATTTTTTTAAGTCAACACAAAATTTGAAAAAAAATTCAAGAAATTGAATGTTATAATGTCTCTCTTCACCAATACTTGTGTTTGGGAGGGTTTGAGACATTTTTTATACAATAAATAAAAAAATTGGATGCAGCTTTCAATTCAGTAAAATAGCCTAAAATAGAAAATTTTAAGTGTAATATTAGGAGCTTCAAAATGTGAATTAGAAAATAAAGACTTGAGGATAGATAGACTTTTCATCCATAGGTCATATGATTCTATAGTTACAGAATGAGCTTCAAGTATATTTTCTATAGCTACCATTTTTGGAGTGTTTGTAATAGACAATATATTGTTTTCCCACCCAACACCTGCCAGCACCGCCATGTGCATATAAGAGATTCAGCTAAATTTA
The DNA here is from genome assembly GCF_025265405.1 of Mesoplodon densirostris. Taxonomy (NCBI): domain Eukaryota; kingdom Metazoa; phylum Chordata; class Mammalia; order Artiodactyla; family Ziphiidae; genus Mesoplodon; species Mesoplodon densirostris. The sequence continues at coordinate 33,306,485 of NC_082667.1, forward strand.
GGCAGTTGCTCTCTATGCATAACCAGGACTGGGAAAGTCACTGTATCACAATCAATCTGCCTCTCATAACTTTGAATTTATTCCAAACCAACTGTGACTTGGGATGATCTGAAATCCCCTTTCAATTAATCAAATAGTTTGAGTTGTACTTAAGTTAGTTAAAAATGCAGGGTACCTGTTTTATACATTAATATAGGGATACATACATACTATCTGTATAGAAGCTTGTAGCTTCTTCATTTCTTAGAAGTGAATAAATTTTTTAGCCAATATTTTTGTCTGGTCAAAGTCCTCTCCTTTCAGTGTGTGCTGATGCTCTTCTGGATAGCTTACAATTCTTTTCCCACATCGACTGTGAAAGATTTGTAATATCCTTATTTATATTTCTCTGAAAATTGCACAAAATCTGATATTTGCAAATGCTCAAAATTTACTTTCGGATCTGTCTTGCTCAGTTAGTTTCTATAAATGCTTTGCTTTTCTGTAATGCACTTAACAAGATGCTAACTTTTCCATTCACCTAGAAGGGACTTCTTAATCTTCATGATTTTGTCTCTGTTCCCTTCTGCAGTCCTCATTCTATTCTCTGAGGCTCTTTGATGGAAAAGTGGGCCATGTACTGGTATATTTGAGAGAGTCGCATCTGGATTGGTATGTATTCCAGAAATTTTGCTCCTTTTGCTTTATTGTCATGACTAACTCTATATAACACCATTCAGTGCTAGTTTTTAATGGAAACTCAGCAGCACTTCTTTTAACCATTCACACTAAATCTTCAAGCTTCAACTTTTGCCCTGAGGACAAGGGTTGTTTGGTAGCTATTTGTTAAATGTGTGAAAGAACAGGTATGTGAGGATAGCATCTGTTGACTAGTTAAGAGAAGTTTAATATCAGTAACTCTAAAAAACGTAAGGAAGAGTTTTGAATGTTCACTATTTCCTAAAAAGTATACTGAAAACATAAGCTAACATGCATGTGATTTGATTTCTGACACTTGTGAACTATTCAAGAAAGCTTTTACCCAGCCAGGAAGATTTCAGACTGGCTCCTCCATTTTCTTAGGAGAATTAATTGCATGATTCTCAATGCAATGAACTATCATTAGTTTACTACTGCATAGCAACACCATTCACATCCTCATGAACAGGCTTGAACAATGTTCCATTGTTTCCAAAGGCTTTCTAAGAGCTATGCCGATAAGTTGAAAGAACAAATCAAATAAGCCCCTGAACGGACATTGAGGAAGATGAGGGAAATAAGAGGTCATTTTTGGTAGCTGTCTATTCATGCAGAACTTTCTTGGGTCAGAACATTAATTGATTCACTACAATACAAATCTGTTTCTCAGCCTTCAGGATTAAGGATATTTTTCCTCAGTCATTTCAAAGTATTTGAATCAAGGGAACATGACAATGGGAGAACAAAGGAGTCAGTGTTTTTCCTCTTCAGTAACTGAAATGTTTGAGTTCTTTAAAAATCTGGAAATCCCACTAACAACCAGAATATCATTTTATAAATATACCAGAAGAAGGTAGAATGTTTTACCTGGATTCTTAGAAAGCCATTTGAGCCATTCCTACTCCACAGCACACCAATGTCCTATGGATTTCAATATACCAATCCCAGGGATGCTTTGCTTTGATAAAAATTTCATGAAACCTCTCTTGTGATGAAAATTTTAATACATAAATATGGCATCCAGTTTATTTGGTCATAGCCTGGACCTAATTATTATTAATGGTTGTGATCAAGCTATAACTTACTATATTTTACCTTCTTTGTATTATAGCTTCATATATGTATAACTATGTTTTCCTTGGCTTATAACCAATTTAACGCATTTTGTTGTTATATCTCTTCACTATTCTGTGGGTGTGGGTTAGGTTAATTTCCACTGACATCTGCTCACATCCAGTTTAAACTTTAGTGATAAATATAACTTACTTGTGACTGGGAATCACATATATGTGTTGCTTTAATGAATTAGCCTTTTGGGAACCAGGCTCCCTTTTATATACTTGATTCAATTATGGAGTTCACATCTCAGTCTACTGAAGGTAACTAAGATAGTATTACTTAAAATTTGTATTCAGTATATTAATATAAGATACCTCATGGGGTGTATGTTATTTTTAGATAAAATATGTATGAGTGTTTGAGAGGGCAGTGACTTTAACTGATAAAGATCAAATAGCAGGAGTGTTTCATGTATTATTCAGAAAATGTGGATGTTTTCCTGGAAGCAAAGGAGGCCAGTGAACCATTCTGACATGCTTATATTTTAGAAAGGGCACATAGCAGAAATATAGAGTAAAATTTGGAAGTGATGAGAGGAGAAAGCAAAGGGAAGAGAAAGATGGGTAAGTGTCTGTTGCAATGATCTAGTGAATAACTAATGTGAACACAAAATCACAGCATAGAGGGAATCCTGGGACAAGTTTGGAAGGGGTGTATTAAGATTCTCTAGAGAAACAGGACCAATAGGATGTATATAGGAAGATATTTATTAAAAAATATTGGCTCATACAATTATGGAGGCTGAGAAGTTCCACCATCTGCCATCTGCAAACTGGAGATCCTGGAAGGCTGGTGGTGTAACTTAGTCCAAGTCCAAAGGCCCAAGAAACAGGGGAGCCAGTGATGTACATTATAGTCTGGGTCTGAAGTCCTGAGAACCAGGAGCACTGAGAGCAGAAGATAGGTATTCCAGCTCAAGCAGTGAGACAGAAAAAGCTGAATTTTCATCTTTTGCCTGTTTGTTCTATTCAGGCCCTTATTGGATTGGATTATGCCCACCCACATTGGGGATGGCAAACCAGTTTACTGAGCCTATGGATTCCAGTGTTAATTTCACCCAGAAACACCCTTAGACAAACCAGGAAATAAGGTTTAGCCAAATATCTGGGTACCCCATTATCTAGTCAAGTTGACACATAAAACTAACCATCACAAGTGGGAAACTGACGAGTAAGGAATTGCTGGTGACAGAAGCGACTGGGAAGCTTGAGGCAAATGGTTTTTAACAATCAACTACATTTTTTTCTATTCTTTTCTCTGATTCACATAATCTCATAATTCCATTATGAGATTGGAATGATATTGGAATATTGGAATTCCAATATGAGATGGAATGGCATTCCATCATTATCCATTGCTATCTGTATAAAATATACAATGCACCACTGCCTTGAGTTATTGGCATTTGGGTTGACATGGAGAAGAGAGAAGAGACTATCCATGAGTCAAGATGGAATACTTCTAAGAGGTCAAAAGGAGTAGGACATTTGAAGTGGGAGTTGACCAGGAGACTCTTGGAGAGTTCACAGAACTATGGGTGAGGTCCTGGATTTATCATTGTATATGGGAGGAGCTCCCCTTAGCTTTCTATTTTTTCCCTAAATATTAGGGAGATAGTGATCCCCAAATCCTAGCTAACATGTGGACATACAAACTAGAGCTATTTAAGTTACAATTTTAAGAATAATTTGAAAGAATTTTTCATGAAAAAGCTTTGTACAAACTATGAGATTCTCAAAATAATGTGTGTAATATGTTGGGAATCAGACATGAGTTCTAGTTCTATGATTCTTGTTCAGTGTAGAACTTGGGACAAATTAGACTGTCTCTTTTTACATATCTTTTATATTCCAAAGTGTTATGATTATAAATACTACAAAATGGTTACTTCCTAAAAGCTATGAGAACACAGAAGATGAACATGATATGTGTCCTTCTTTCTTTATATAATTCCCTACTATGTCTCTAAACCTGGCTAAGTGTGCATTAAGCCTCTAGTAGAAAGACAGTGACTCTGGAGCTATGATCTGGAAGGATAACCAGATGAAATAATTATAGTGATCATTTACTGAGCAGCTACTGAATGCTAATTACTAATTTTGATAGCATTAAACTTCTCATAAACCTTATAGAGTAGGGTTTGTTATTCTCTTCTTTTAGATGGAAAAATTGAGTTCTAACAGTATTTAAAAAAATGATCAAGGGAAACTTCCACAATGTCCAGGGAATATTCCAAACTCTTTGTACATATTTCTATTTGCCTCATCAACATGTCATTAGTTGCACCAGTTTTGTAGCACTCAGTCATGAAATGATATGACTAGATGTCTCATCCTGTAGTTTCAGTAAAGAACAAGGGGCCCCTTTGCACATGTAACAAGAAAATATAGACTCTATGTCTTATCAATTATAATTGTCAGAGTCAATATTGTCTATATTAAATGTGATGACAAACAGTCTCCACCATCAATAGTAAATCCTTTTCTATACCCTAGGCATTGAGAGTTACTAATAAATTAACATTGTCCTAAAGTTATATGTCTTTCTGTATATTAGGAAAATGTGTTGTCCTACAGTATTATAAAGTGTTGCCTGAATAGCTTGGCAAACATGATAAATATTCACTATCAGAAAGGTTAGCTTTAGGGAAAGAGGCTTTCTGTATGGCGATGGGATCTTTCATAATAGAATAAATTTCTCTTCACCTTTTTCAGCCCTCGATCCCTATTCTGACTCTTGCAAATATAAACAATGTGCAAAATGACATAAGGGCACATATGTAACAGGGGAAATAAATGAAAGGAAATTCCATGTGAAATATATGTTCTGTCACTCATTTTTGTCTCCCCTTGCTCAGAGATAATTTACCAAAAAATAACAACAAAAAAAAATACACATTAAAGTTTATTTGGTTTTAATGATGACTTTTGGGGATACTTTTCTGGTACTGCCCGACATGAAAATGGCCAGAGGAAGATGTTTACAGGTACCTACATTTTAAAGAATTATTGAGATGTATATGATCTCTTCAATAATAGAGGCCAAAGGGAGCATCCTCAGCTTTGTAATGTAACTCAGAGTCAGGAGAGATAGTTCTCATTCTTAGCATATTAAATATTGATTAAGATGTTAATTCAAAGTAAATACAGTCAAAGTTTCTTTAATAGTAGGAATATGAATACCTAATTGAGAAAAAAATAAGAGATGAAGGTGAAGAGTTCAGAAAACAAATGTTCCTTGCAGTACATTTCTGTTTTGATTTAGGTACTGAATATGAGGAAAACACCCACACAGAAGGGAGAGGTAGCATTATTTCTTAAAAGCCCAGGTTTGCACCCAATCTCCACCAGCACTTTATTCCCACCCTAAGGAGTCCAATACCAAGCATCCCCTCCCTCAGCTTAATGGCAGTCAATGGTCAAGTGACATTTACTTTGGGAGGATGAGCCATTTATGGATGAAAACAAACTTGATTATTACTTAGAGAAGGTTGGGGAATCCCAACCCTATTAAGGAAGGCTCTAGTGGTAGGAACAGGCCAGCTCAAGAAGGACTGTGAAAGCCATAGTAAGAGGTTCTGGATTTTATTCCAGGGGCAATTGACTTTATTTAGTAGGCATTGGGGAGTCAGACTTCTTGAGCAGGAGTGTGACATGATAAGAACTATACCTTAGAAAGAATAATCGTTGGTTATTTTTAGGACAGTTGGAAGGGGAAGGAAACAGAAGCAAGGACACCATTTAGGAGGCCATGTATATGGTTCAGGGAAGGATGATGTTGACCTGAACTAGAACAGTTACTATAGGAATGGATGTTAGCACATAGGTGAAAGATTACATTTTGGAACTTGATTCTACATTACTTGGTAGTTGATTTGGACCAAGAATGAAAGAAAACAAATTTGAGGAGGTAACCTAAAAAGGGCTCTGGGGGGAAAAAATCTCTCTGATTTTAGGAAGACTTGGGTTGGTTATCTGACTCTGTGTGTACTAGCTGTGTGATCTTGAATAGGTTATGTACATTTCTGAATTTTGTTTTCCTCAAAACAATGGTTATAAAGCCCAATTACTTGGTTTGGTGTGATATTTAAATGTATTCCCAAGTATATACATTCTGCAGCCACATTACTGTGGTTGAGAATTAGATATTTGAGATGCAAAAAAACTGGATTAAATCTATTAGGGGACATTTTCCATGTTTTCAATGTATACTTTATGCTTAGAGAAGAAATGGAGTCCTCAGTTGTCCAGGACTCAGCAGACTTCAGAAGAAAATGGCCAGTAATGGATGTAAGATACAAAAATGTAGACATATTCACAAATGAACATTTGGGAACTCCAGACTGGCATCAAAAATTAGTTGAAATTATTTTATCTACCAGCATATACTTGAATGAAAATAATTTGCCATTTCAGCTCAGTAGGAATGATTTTTGTATGTAATTTAGCACTAAGTACCTTTGTTTAATAAGAAAATGAGTCATGCATTCTCAAATGGATCCCTATTAAGATTGTAATCTTTTCTGAAAATTTTATATGAAAAAATGTCTGTTGATATATCTCCACTTTGTTATTGGAGATGCAGTGCCACATGTTTGACAGAGCATCAATGATTGTCATTACAATGATTGTATTAGACTTGTAAGATACTTTAAATTTACTCAAATAAAATAACAGTAAAGCTATAATTTACAAAGGGATCACTATATACCAACGATGACATACAGTATCTCATTTCATCCATAGTAGTCCCATGTGGCAGACATTATCCCTAATTTACAGATAAGGGAACAGAGGCATGAAGAGTAATTTTTCCCCATGTCACATAGCTAGTAAGTTAAAGAACCCAGATTTCAATCCAAAGGTCTTTGACACCAAAGTTGATGCCAGTTTCCTCAAATTTAAGAATTCTGTTGCCCTTTAGTTAAGGTATCATCAATCTAAAGAATAAAATCATTTGCAACCTCATGTAGTTGGAAGCAAAGCATTTTTCTGAGTAAGGATTACCTACTCTTGCAGTTATATAACTTTTAATAATATTATTGTCTTTACATTTTAGAAAAATAAAAATTGTCTTAAGGTAAAAAATAAAACACATCAAAGCTGTAGGGTAAGAGCTCATACTTGCATAACCTAAAGTTTTCTACATGGACACTGAGATTCTAATGATAATCTCACCCTTGCCTCCACCCTACTAAGGATGGAGTGATGTACCTGATCCTTGGGAAGGGGAGGGAAGAAGACAAGACATGTGCAGCTCTAAAAAGCTCCACAGGCAATGGAGATTAAACTCTCTTCACTGGCCAATTGGAGGCCACTGTTCTAATCTTATTTTCATGGTCCTATAATAAGAGACAAACCAAAGAGGAATAGTGTTGATGGAGCAACACTCTGCAAGGGGTGAGTTGAATTGGGTGAAGCAGGGTTGACTGTTCTGTCACTGGAGGCATCAGAATATTGGTGATCAGCAATTTAAATATAACTCTTCAACTGTATTAAAACAGGGTTTTTAATTCAGTATTATGTAAAATCCCTAGACTGAACTAGGAGAATAACAAACCCCTCTATAGAATTTGAGTTAATGCAAGCATATATTTAAATGATATGAACATAGACACACACATACACACACACGGATATGTAAAAGGGGAGAAAAAAGAGACTACATTTTAAGTGCAGTAAAGTTCTGAAATTACCGTCTTGTGCCTTCTCCTTAGGAAATTGGTGAGGCTGTCAGGAGATGAGGTTAAGGGAAACAGCAAAAGCTGATCATACACTTATTATTTCTCCTCTAACTTTTCCTTAATTCCATGCATCCTCAGTCTCCTGATTTTTATATCATTTTGTATTGAAATGTCTATACATTTTATTAGGCCTTTTATATTATAAATAAATTTCAATCTCTTTGGTAGCACAAGAATGGTCTTCATCTTATGTTTATATCAATCTACCTATTCTGCTTCTGTTTAATTACTGCATTGCTTTGTATGAAGCTGACACTAAAGCCATATGGTGGTCATGTGCTGACACCACCACTTCTAAAGGTAGCCCTTATCTAATGGCTAATCAACCCAAGGCTCTAAGCAACTTAGCCAAAGTACACTGTCAAGAGCTGAGGGAAGTGCACATGAAATTGGATTCTGAGGATGATGGACCAACTAAGGTGAAACATAGATTTAGATAAAATAAATTTTATCAATATAGGAGTACTCACGTGGATTACAGACTTCAGCACCATGAACCATAGGAGATGATAGAGATATGATGCTATGGTGCCTCCAAAAAAAGTAGAAAAAGCAATGGCCCACACTAATGAGGCAAAAATGCCAAATTGTCATGGTAGATGTTGGAAGAAAAGATTAAAATGCTCATAGAAATGGGCTTATTAAATTTGATATTATGTAAGAAAAACCACCAGAGGACTGTGTTCCATAGGAAGGCTCAGAGGATCCTCCTTATACCAGTAAAAAATGTGTGATTAGGGACATCAGGATCAACAAGAAGTGCAGGGTTGGGATGGTAAGGAGGGCTGAAAGCTGGAACTCCTGAAATGACCAAAGGTGCTTATGAGACAAGCAACCAGAGCTCATGGGAGATTTGCATTGTGCTCTTACCTTATACTGCCCTTTCTCCTTTTCTCCCTCATTTCTTCAACATTCATTTCAAGTTCTTTCTACTTCATGAAGACCAGTCTGTATTCAACTACTTATCCTCTGTAATTCCTGTGTCATTACTGACAATATGTCAGATCTTTGCCACTATCTCCTGACATCTAGATAGCATTTAATATAAAGTTTGTTCACTTCATGGATTCAAGAATGTAGTAAGAGGAAATATATGCCTTTGGTTAGCTGACATTTGCTGTATCTTTTATTTATTTTTTCATAAATAAGGATTCTAGGCAAGAGCTCAGATGGATGCAAATGAGGAAGAAGAAACTTTTAAGGAGGAGTAGTTACATGAACACAGCCATCATATATGTAATACTAAAACCTGGGAAAACTGGAATTGTTGCTATCTGCTGACCCACCAAGCAAAATCTGACCCAGAACAGAGATCCCAGGCTAGTTTTTGATGTCTGGATATAAGGATGCCAAAATCCTACCATAGCACTGTCTCCCCAGGGCTTATAAATCCAACCTGCTTATAAGTTCAGCCCTCTAGGACACCAAACTCTATAAAGTTTTCCACGTTTCTTTAGGGAGGAGAAGAAAATAAATCCCCAACTATAATGCCTACTTTTTGCTCTAAGGAGAATAAGAAAGAATGCTACTCGGGATATTATTACCCTTAACACAGATCTGTGGTAGTCAGAGCAATGAACATAGACTAGTTCTCATGACACTTGAGGTCTAGTCTCTAGTATGTTACTGATTGGATTGCATTGAGTGAGTAAATTATCCTCTCTTGGTCTGTGTTTCCTCTTTAAAATTACAGGATTGGTCCAGATACATTGCATCACACTAGGTCAAACTTAGTATGGCCTCTCAAGTTGGTTAACAGAACATAGGCCCATGACTTTATACTTCTCAGAGTACTCAAAAGAGATCATGGAAACCAGCAGTTTCCTGCTATAGAACTAGCTTCCAACTTTTCTATTTCTCATACCCTTCAGAATGGTAGATATTGTGACACAGAAGGAAGAAGAAAAGGATTGTGTGGTGTGAAATTTACCTATTTCTCTAAAATTTAAAAAAATCTTAAAAAGTCTATAGCAAAGGGCAAAATATTAAAAGTACTACATCTTGGTCATGGTTTTATTATTTTCTGAAATTGTATGTTTGGTATACTTTTAAATTAAAAGATTATTCCAGCATAATTGCCAAAATGTGACCTACAGTCACATCAGAGAGGAATTTTATCTAAATGTATTTCTGAAATCACTCCAGTGGTCCACATAGGTGAAGAGATGAAGCTTTGTAGTTTATGGTGACAAGACTTGTGATCAGATTAAAAAAAAAAAAGATCAGAGATCGTCAGACTAGATAAAATATAAACCAAAGATAAATGCAGAGGTATATTAATATCATACAAAGTATACTTCAAATTAAATCATATTCTTTATGATAAAAAGATGCATATCAAATGATAAGGTCAATTCAATGTGAGATACAACAACCTTACATGAACATGAACTTAATAAAAGAGCTATAATAGAGGTGAAGCAAAACTCACCTAACTGAAGGGAGAAACAGACAAATATTCCATTTTAGTTGGAGACTGCACACCCCTTTCTCAGTACTGTAAGAAAAGTATACAGAATTCAGTATGAATAGAAAAGAAAGTAGAAAACATAAAGCAACTTGACCTAGTTGAAAATTATAGAACTTCCACACAAAAACAGCAGAATACACATTCTTCAAAAATACTAATGATACATTTATTAAAATATATATGGTGAGCTATATAACAAATCTCAACAAGTTTAAAAGAATTGAAATCATAAGAAGTTCATAATATGGCTGTTATATTAGCAATCATTAGCAGTCACTGGAAAAACATCTGTATGGGTTATGATTTTAGTTTTTCTGTAATTGTGTCTGATATATTTCTTAAGTGTAAAATGTTGAAGCATAACTGACAAAAAATAACCCATAACACCTCAGGAAGTAATTTCATTTAACTATAGTTTTCCAGTCATCCTGGGGCTCCACATTGTCATTTATATTAGAGTAATAATTTTTTAAGAACCTTTCAATAAACAAATTTGTCACCCAATTTTCCCAGACTTGATGGGCCTCAAGATCCCTTTTTAAATGGCATTCAAGATGTCTTTTGTTAGAAAGTTTTTAGAAAAGCTAGTCATGACAAATAATTTTTTGTTGTCAAGAGAGATCTATCTTGCAAGTTGTCTGTCTCCTTCTGTTCCAAGAATTCCTTTCACAATATCCATCTTATAATACAGAGTCTATGATTATGTGTGCTTCATCTACTAGGATTTCATCTTGGTCAAAAATATTAGCAATCCAATGGCAATTCATAATCAATTTGAAGATCTCTAGGGAAATGCCTTTTTTTAAAATTTATAATTCTTCCATTGTGTGTCAGGTAGAGGATGTTTTTCTTTAAAGGTCAGAAGAAGTGTATATAAAGAATATCTTAGGGCCTCCCTGGTGGCGCAAGTGGTTGAGAGTCCGCCTGCCGATGCAGGGGATACGGGTTCGTGCCCCGGTCTGGGAGGATCCCATATGCTGCGGAGCGGCTGGGCCCGTGAGCCATGGCCGCTGAGCCTGCGCGTCCGGAGCCTGCGCGTCCGGAGCCTGTGCTCCGCAACGGGGGAGGCCACAACAGTGAGAGGCCCGCATACTGCAAAAAAAAAAAAAAAAAAAAAAGAATATCTTAGAAGTATGATCTAGAAAGTCTTGGTAGACCTTCTATACAGCAAATAAGAAATCAAAGGCTATGAGTTCATTAAAACAACTTTGGGAAATCTAGTCAATCAACTTGATTTTCTGTTTAAAGATGCCAAACATAAATTATGTTGAGTGTAAAGACATATCTGCGCACTTGGTTTGACATTTTATTCAGAAACAGGTTGAAGACATTTATGAAGAATTTACTCAGGAATTTTTTTTAAAATGGTACCAGGTCTCATTAAGCTTGTATTACTATCTAATTTTGGATTTTTCAATAAATGGTAACATGATGAACAGTGACAGTTGAATTAAAATGAAAAAAAAGTAAATGTACTAATTGCTAAGGTGTTAATATTATGTTCCCTTGGTTGTGAGACATATCAAAAAGTGAATTTAAAGGAGTTCCTGCTCTCAAATAACATATAAATGAATAGTACTAGGAAAAACAACTATATCTAGTATTTTAGAACTAGTATTTATTAAATATTCCCCTTGATATAGGTACTTGCATACATTCTCATTTAATTTTCTCAGCAATTCTGCAAAATACTTAGGAGTATCCAATTAGGGACCTGCACAATACCCGCTTCCCTCTCCAATGTGTCTTTCTTATGTCTTGAATCATGATTGGTCTGAGTCTACCATGAGTCATATTTCCTGATTTTTCAGTCTTCTTACTTCTAGACGTGGCTATGCGGCCAGATTCTGGCCAGTGATGTGTAATTGCAAGTCAATTTCCATTGCTCTTAAAGCCATGATCATGTAGAAATTATTTATATTTTCTCCCAACATATAATGTTCAGATTAAAGACAGGAGTTATTCTTAGGAATACAGAAGAGCTGCGTATATTTGAGAAAAGCAACATTTCTAAAAATACCAATTAATCCTTTATTTAACTGAATTTTGAGCGTTTACCAATTTACAGATTAAAAACTATTACAAATAGAAC